>NC_142586.1:31743890-32046920 GCF_965207765.1 Zootoca vivipara | reverse complement strand
CATGAAAGCGTGTACTCTGAGGGGGAAAGCTGCAGGATAGCTCTTGAAAAACATAGACACCATGGAGACATCCCCTACTCCAGGCATAGGCAAACTCAGCCTTCCAGATGTTTTTGGCCTACAACTCCCATGATCCCTATCTAGCAGGACCAGTGGTCAGGGATGATAGGAATAGTAGTTCCAAAACATCTGGAGGGCCGAGTTTGCCTATGCCTGCCCTGCTCTAATGGGAGGGGGCACAGGAAGGCTCCAACCCAAATTAACCCCAGTGAGCTTCATGGCTGAGTGAGAAATTGAACCCCAGTCTCTCAGGTCCTAGCCCAGCTCTCTAATCACTATACCACACTGGAATGAGCAGAACTTTCCTGAGCAGAACTTTTTAAAGCTAATCTTAAATGAAATGCATGTAGAAGTTTAGCCTGAACAGGCTCCTTCAGATCCACCCAATCCATTGCTTGCTGCCTTGGGTGTTCCATGCAAAAAGTGAGGCTATAAACTGCAATAATAAATACATCATTGAATGGAGAACTAGGGCTGTGTAAAGCTCTTCACCTGCACATCACCTGGCTAACATTATTGAAACTCTATTAAGGCCTATGAAATTCCTAAAGAAATATTGCCTGAGCAGGAACCCTGTAAATTCACTTTGGATTGCATGTGGATTACCGGTAGGCGAAATTTGGAGATGGTTTTAATTGGCTCCAAAGTAGCACATATCAATCATGTGGAACTAATCTGAATAAATGAGTCCAACAAATGATTGAATCTGTGGCCACCCAGAATCCAGAAAGCTAGATTTTTGCATCTTATCCAAACTATATCATAATTAGACCCCTTCAGACAACTGGCTGCATTTGTTTCTGGCAGTTTAGTGACTACAGCTGTTAATAATGAGTGAAAAACCAGCTGACCGAGAGCAGCAGAGGCCTGCTTGTGGGGCTCTGGGGTGTGTGTGCATTCAGCTAAGTTTTTCTCAGGGTGCCCCATTTAAATGAATTAATGTGACTAAGCTAGGTCCATTAATTTCAGTGGGCTTACTCTGAGTAAACTCCAGTTGATTACCACCTAAAATGTTCCACCATTTATCTGTTGCATATACACAGACGTTATCTGTGTGCATTGCTAAGTTATTATTTGCAAAGTGTATCTTGTTGAGCCTTAAGACATTCTGCACCAGAGGCTTTTCTGCTTGAAATCAAGATGCTTATGTGTACAATGGTACCTCTGGTTATGAACACTTCTGGTTACGAACGCTTCAGGTTACGAGCTCCACTAACCCGGAGGTAGCTGCTCCTGGTTGCAAACTTTGCCCCAGGATGCGAACAGAAATCGCATGCTGCAGGCGTGTGCGCAGCGGAAGGCCCCCATTAGCGAAAGCGTGCGTCAGGATAAGAACGGTTTCAGCTTAAGAATGGACCTCTGGAATGAATTGAGTTCATAACCAGTGGTACCACTGTATTGATTTTTGTGTGGTATTGCGCACTGCATTGAAAAGATATACCAGCGTGGACATGTTGATGGCAAATATTTAAATTTTGACCTGATCGAGTGTATTTTAATTTTTAGAGCACAGCAGAGATCCCAGTGTAAAGAACATTCCCCTTCACTTGGTCTCTGAGATTGAGCGCATTAAAGAACAGATGTCCAGAGACAATGTACGTTTTGTCCGGTTTGAAGCAGCTGACCTTCATGGCGTGTCAAGGTCAAAGAGCATCCCATCTCGTTTTTTCCGGGTACGTTTATCTATCCCCTGTAGCAAGTCTTCTGTGTTCCCTGGCCATGAAGAGACAACTTGCTACACCACAGACCTTTGCCACGTGCAATACAATTCCAGTTTACACAACATATATTTCCTCCTTTGCTCATTGGTACCCCAAAGGCTTATTTCAGGGGTCAGCAAACCTTTTCAGCAGGGGGCCAGTCCACTGTCCCTCAGACCTTGTAGGGGGCCAGACTATATTTGGGGGGGGGAATGAAAGAATTCCTATGCCCCACAAATAACCCAGAGATGCATTTTAAATAAAAGGACACATTCTACTCATGTAAAAACACCAGGCAGCCCCCACAAACAACCCAGAGAAGCATGTTAAATAAAAGGACACATTCTACTCATGTAAAAACATGCTGATTACCGGACCGTCCGCGGGCCGGATTTAGAAGGTGATTGGGCCGCATCCGCCCCCCCCAGGCCTTAGTTTGGGAACCCCTGGCTTATTTCATCTCCTCCCTGCTGCCCCCCTGCCCTGCCAAAGCAGTCATTCCTCAGCCCTGAAGAAATGCAAATCTAATTAAGAGAACTTGTCAATGTTGATTCTTTACACACCCAAGACTCGCCTTCCCCCAGATTTATCTTTCTTTTTCTAAACATTTGCAACTTGCACAACGATCCTGTTTTATTTGACATCGGCAAATTGCAGGAGGAGGCCAAGAGCAAATTACAAAAGGCACTGAAGTGATAGCATGGGAATCATTCTAGTTTGGAAGTATTCCCTTTTCAGCGATTAAATCAGATAAGAAAATACCGTTGTATGCATGACGGCTTAATAATAATATTGGCGATGCTGGTGTTCCAATAAATATGAGTCATATTATGAAGCATTTGGTAGCAGCTGTATAGAAAGTAGTGACCTCTAAGGGCCTTTTGGTGTATTGTTTATGTGATACTCAGCATGGATGGTTTATATGCTGTATTTTAGCTATAACCGTGTCATGAATATTTCAGGTTCCATTGAGTGAAAATATATACTGGCATTACTGGAAATCTAGTAAAACCTTGCTTTCATTCTAAACTTCTTTGAAGCCCCAAAGGCAATTTTCTCTTAATTTTGTCCTTAGATCTTGCTGTAGTTTTGAAGCCTTGGGCTCAGATCCAATTTTCTTTCACTGATGCCATTTAGGCATTAGCAGAAATGAACTCTCTTCCAGGGAATTTAATGCTCTTGAAAGGCGATGGGGTAATGGGAGCATCTTTTCACCCATCACTCAATTCAAAGTGCAGGGAGCCAGGCTCACCCTTTTCAAATTAACCTGAACTTGTCTGACATATCCCCAAACCAAGCTCAAATTAAAGTTGAAGTGAAAGTGTAAATCATCTGGTGTTCTTCAAAAAAATAATAAAAAAAGTTGGAATGTAAGATGAGCACAGGTGTGCAGGACTAGGTCTAACCACATTTACAATATTACAGGTTACATAGGATGCTGTTGGATTCTTGGAAGGAGCTTTTGATCCAGCGTATGCCTCTGCTAATAGAGAGGGGAGGCAGTTATTAGGAATTCTATTCCCCCTTTGCAGAACCAAAGGGCCAGTTGATTTCCTGCCTCCTATCCAGGTGGTTCTGTTTATGCCTGCACATTTCTAGCCTTGCTTGTTGGACTGATGCATGTCTTCTTATCTTTCTGCCTTCATTTATTGTCACCTTGGCAAGTTGTTTGATGGGTTTGGGGTGATTTTCGAGCATGTTTCAATTTTCCAACCCCTTTCAGGTTATGGCCTCTTTCATTCCCCTCAAGTGTTAGGGGACCTCCCAGAACAGGGTGGAATGTGGGGTGGAGGGGCCTCTAAAGGAAATAACAAATAAGCCAAATCACCTCCCCTCTGCTCCCATTTGTGAAGGTGTCTGCAGGATCCCAAGCCCTTCCCTGAAACCAAGGGCACCAGTTGGATTTCACCTATTGTCGGGTTGACCAATGTCACCTGTTAACAACTTTGCTGGATTATTTTATTACCTGTTGAAACCCTTTGGGTATGCAGGGCAAACTAGTGTTAAGGGAGTGAACCTTGGAGCAGATGTTTTCTGTTGCAGTCACACACACACACACACACACACACACACTTGTATGTAAGGAAACCTTGTAGATATGGAAAATACATACTTGGATAGAAAAGTTCCCAGTTCTAGTCTAGCTAACTAGTCTATAGTAGAACAAGGAAGCCATGAGGCCCAAGAGGGAAGTGTGAGAAGTAGGAGGACGTTGTAAACAGGATGCAACCTGAGACGCAGCTGGTTGCTAACTTTTCAAGAGTTAGTAAACTATACCACAATCCAGAGAACCACACAACCAAAATGCTCACTGGGCCTTTTTATTTCCCAACCCTATTGGCAACCTCCAATGTACTCTGTGTATGCCTGTTCAAAGAAAATATGCTAGAGGTCCCACTGGACACTTAGAAATCTTTGGATATATCTCCCATGAGATACGGTGCATAACTCCCTTATGGAACAAGTTGCTGACATCCCTGCTTTTGAAGTGTGGCCCCTTACATATCACCAAGAAAGAGGAGATCCATCATCAGAATTAAAAGGGCAAAAGAAGACGCATATTAGCACAAAATTTGCATGTGTTAATTTATATGTATAGATTCAAATTTACAAATATACCATAGCTGAACTAGAAATAATCTCAGTTTAATGGAAAAGATTCTGTGTCTGCTCAGTCTGCTATCTTGGTGCTTTTAATTGTTGATGGGCTGCTTCAGGGCTCCTGCTCTCCCTTCTTAGGGTTCTGTATCTTTGAAATGGTCTTGGACCAGACAGCCCTTCAGATAAAGGACTATCCTCTGTAAAATCAGACACACAGCCTTGCGCAGAATTTGAACTCATACAGGCATAGCATTTCTCATTGTTGTAATCATAATTGTACCTTATAATTGCAGTGTTAAAGTGAGAACAGCACAGTCATAAAAGTTTATTCCCTCTATTTAGGCCAAAGCAATCCATGGTGTTGCCATGCCCAGAGGTTACCTTGAACTGACTCTGAATCCCAAGGACAATGAAATAAACCATGTAAGCGCCAGCAATTTCAACTGTGACATAATCCTGAGTCCTGAATTATCAACGTTTCGGGTTTTGCCATGGACTGAAGACACTGCTAGAGTGATCTGCGATTCCTTCACTGTAACCGGCAACCCTTTGTTGACTTCCCCCAGGCACATTGCCAAACAACAGCTGGGGCAACTCCAAGACCATGGCCTTGCCCTGCGCTCTGCCTTCACTTACGAGTTCTGCATTTATGGCATTGCTGAAATCATCAATTCAAAGACGATCACTTTCCCCACTACAACCATACTCAATAACCAGGACCAGTGTTTCATTCAGGAACTCATTGACGGAATGTATCACGCCGGGGCGAACATTGAGAGTTTCTCATCTTCCATAGGACCTGGCCAAATGGAGATCTCTTTTCAGCCAGAGTTTGGCCTCAGTGCAGCCGACAGTGCCTTCACCTTCCGCACCGGCATTAAAGAAGTGGCCAAAAAGTACAATTACATTGCCAGCTTTTTCACCGAGAATGGATTTTGCAACTCAGGCATCCTCTCCCATAGCCTTTGGGATATCACTGGGCAGAATAATTTGTTTTTTTCTGGTTCCGGAGCCCCCGAGTTCACTGACATAGGGAAGAACTGGCTTGCTGGGTTATTGGTGCATTCTGCAGCTCTGAGCTGTTTGATGGCTCCAACGATTGGCTGCCGTGAACGCTACAACGTGTACCGCAAGGATTCCAAGGAGATGGTGACTGTGAAGTGGGCATGGAATGATAACAGCTGTGCATTTAACGTCAAAAGTCACGGTGAGAAAGGAACTCGGATTGAAAGCAGGCTAGGTTCAGCAATGGCAAACCCTTACTTGGTTCTGTCTGCTACTATTGCTGCTGGTCTGGATGGCATAAGGAGAGGACTCAGTTTCCAGGAGGCATCAGAGGAGATCCAGAGCACTGCTCAGTTCAAAGTTGCAACAATCCCACTGAAACTGGAAGATGCTCTCATTGCACTTCAGGAAGACGAGTGCATCCGGGAAGCCCTAGGTAACACCTTTGTCCGGTATTTCATCGCTATGAAACAGTATGAGATGGAAAATGAAGAGATGGATGTGGAAAGGAATAAATTTTTAGAATATTTTATCTAGCACAAGTGCATGACACTTTGAGAGCCACTGTAGTGTTGTGGCTAAGAGCCTGAGCTATGGATCAAGAAGTTTCCAGTTTGAATCCCATCTCTGCCATGAACTCACGGGGCAGTCTTAAGCAAACTGCTCTCTCTCAGCCTCAGTCCTCTCGTCTGCAGCATGGGGAATAATAAAATTGACCTACCTTACAGAGTTGTTGTAAGGATCACACCCAGATAATGCAAGTGCATTACTCTGAACACTTGTTAAATGCTATACAGAGTATTAGAATTGTTTATTGGTTTCCATAGCTTTGTAGTAAATGTAGGTGCTCTTGGATAAACCTTTTTCAGTTTCCAAAAGCTGGCATATAGAGCACCCTGATTCCTTTGCCCCAGAGTTCTGTATATGATTGGCATACTGAAAAAACCAAAGCTGGCTAGTGAAATCCTGTGCAGCATTGTACACACTTATTTCCTGGATTGTTTCCTTCAGTACCAGTTTTTCAGTAAAGTGCTGAACTGAAGTTGTGAAAAGCTCCAGCATGAAGATCAGTCACCAATAAAAAAAGGTTGTAAATAATTCCAATGCTGTTTTCTTCAGCTTTGTACACAGCAACTGGGAACCATTCACATGTAAGATAAAGTCTATCCAAGTGTAGCTCTGTTAATCAGGGAGTGGTTTTATTTTAAGTTCTAAAAGTTTTATACTTCTTAGAAGAATAATTGCTGAACTGTGGATTAGATCCTGAGTTCCATTCGGCAAACAGAAGGACTCATTCTAGACACATAGTGACTTGCAATCCAGTGAAGGATATCACTGGTGGATGTGATTTTTTGCCATCCCCACCCTAGTGTTGAAAGGTACTCCAACCATCTGAAGCAGATTTTGGGGGTGGGCTTCAGTCGGAAGGGGGAAACTGCCAAAAGCTGCATCCTTTTTCCACCAGTGGGGTATGAATGAACCTTTGCTTACAAAATGCTTCCACATGTAGGGATTCAGAGAATTCTGCTGGAAACAAAATTGGAAATGGAAATTGCCACAATTTGCATGCTTGTCCAAGGTCAGGAACAGAAATTGTGCAATTATCTATGCAATGTTCATAGAGATAGATAGATAGATAGATAGATAGATAGATAGATAGATAGATAGATAGATAGATCAAACCACTCATATTCACTATCTTTTTAAAGTCTGTGAATGTTACATAAATATTTTATTTTCTGCATTGTTGTTGATGTTTCCCTTCTGTAGAAATGAACCAAATTTAATTGATTACATAATTGATTATGCTAGTTTCAGCCACTGGGGAGGATGAGGTGAATAATGTAGGTTTCAGCAGAAGCTGAGCTGTAGCAGAACAGAAGTGGAGCTGATGCGATGAACACAAGACAGGGCGGAAATCACTGCCCCCAAGCCTTTGTATCTAAGAAGGAGAATAGTGATTTGATCAATGACCCAAAAGCAAGCATGGAAGATGGGAGGATGCATGCCTTGGTTACTAGATAACTTCCCTCTCATTCCTCATCTGACATGCTGCAGGAAAGTTTCCACTGTGTGACGCTAATGGTTTTTTTGTTATTGAAAAAATATTAATATTTTATGGCACTGGATTGGTTTAAATTCAAAGTGTGAAGTTGGTCTGCTACGTTTTGTAGGAGGTCATTGGAGATACTACAAGGGATGAATGAAGCTGCATTTATTATTTAAGCTGCAAAACAATATCCATGGTAGCATGACCTGCTGGAAGCCACATCTTCTGGAACTGATACTTTTCTTAGTAACTGGCCAAACCAACTCTGCCTTAAAGCGTCACATGTGAATTCGGCTCTGTCTTTTAGCTTATCTCATTAAATGCAGTAAAGCCCTTTGTACAAGTGCATCTCTCATTTCACCTGCAACCTACACATCTTTCCCTTGAACATGGCATAAAATAACATCTTTTAATCGTAGTCCTCTAAGGAAGAAATCTGTGGAGGAATCCGCACAGCAGGGTGGATTGCTTCATTAGGTAGTTCAGAATTCTGATGGATGCCACGATGCTGTTCTCCATTAGATTGCATCTGCTGTAGTTTAGCAACATTTTTTTTTTTAAAAAAATGTTCCTTTCAGTAACTATGTTAAATCCTGCAGTCACACAATGCGGACAAAATGAAACAAATTCCAAGAAACTAAAAATAATATAGACTTGTTGATTGCTTGTTACCCAAAGTTCTCCAAGTGACTTACAACACATTTTTTTTAAATGAACACAGACACGTTATACCATTGACAGATTCCTAGAAAACACCTACAATTCATTAAAACATATATTTGCTTTATTATATATTGTTGGGGGGAATCACATTTCTGAGGGCTCCCCTATGTAAATAAAAGCACTAGGTTAGAACCAATACCTCATATATGTTAGATTTTATATAGGTGCAGGAATTTGTCAGTAATGTTATCCTCCATCTGCAGCCTCAAGTGGTCCTCCTTCATGTATGGTTCAGGCTTAAAACTGAGTTATTCCAAGTATTGCATGCTTTCATCGATCCATATATTTTTAATTGGAACATGCTACCTAAGTCTTTAAAGTACAACTTTAAATATCATCTGTATGCATAATGAAAGATATAAAAATTCTCATCATTATGGAAGAGAAAATCACTTCTGGTAGATAACATATATGGACCATTTTCCGTAAGATTTTTTTTTAAAAAAACCAACAACAGTGATGTGCTGAAACAAATTATGCTTGTGATCTTAATTTGCATGTATCTATATGACGTTTGTTGGTTTCAACACTATTTACGAAAAGTGTGTTTACAACGGGGACAGAAATGTATTGTTTTGCTGAGTATAAATATGGACTGATTTGGGGCTATTGGGTTTGATTTTCAAATAAAAATTAGTTCCCTGGAGTGTATTTTGTTGCATGACTCCCCAAAATAAAAGCAACAAAAGGATATTAATTCCATATCCTTTGTCCATTTTGTTGGTTGGTTGGCATCCAGCGGTCTTGGAGGCCAATGGAGGAGTGTGTCTTTGTCCATTCTGTACAGTGTATTAAAAAGTGTGATACTTGATTATTCACATGCCTCTTCCATTAGCATAAAACAAATAACCCTTCCCCAATGAAATTATTTTTGGTGTCTTTATATGTGTAGAAGCAATTCCATATGCTTCTAAAATATAACAAAAATGCACAGCACTTCCTTTTTTCCCCCTCCAGAAAACAATACATGTATAAGTGCTTAAGTCTACCACATGTGCCCACACTTTAAAAAACTTAATCAGCCATTGTCCTCTTGTCAGGTGGTTATTTCTGAAATCTGTTCATGTTGAGTTCTTCTTAAACTGTCCTGAATTAAAATTCCAGAATCAATGGACGTTTTTGTTGCACTGACAGAGATAAACGCTGTGTGTGTGCTTTTCGTGGAGGTGCCTGGCAGCTGTGCCACACCACTCATGCATCCGGCATGTGTGAGAAAGGGCATTATGCACATACGTGTACAGAACCTCCACACATGGGAGATCCATGTGCATATGTAAGGGCACCTTCCCTGATGTGCCAGCTGGATGATGTGGCACCCAGGCATGCAGCAATTTAAATGAAGGGGGAAGAGGACAATGGGAAGAAGGAACAAGGAGAAGAGAATAAAAACGGAAACAAAAAGGTGAAAGCAACTGGCGAAAACTAGAGTTAAGAACAGAGATGTCAAGTAGCAAGACGCAAGGACATGCTGCAGGAGTGTTGAATGACTCTGTTATGACTGCACAGGCAAGTCTTCCATTGCACAGTGAACAATAATGATACCTTGCACCTGCTTATTACCTCTGGGTAGATATTATTTTGAGATACGGTAAGACAGTCCTATATAGATAGACGGATAGACAGATACAGAGCTCAGCATTACTCATGGTCCCATGTATCTAATGACAGCTTTAGATTCCTGAGTTATGAAAATGGGATTTGATTTGTAAAGAATGGCTCCTGAATGATGCTGTTTGTCATGAACACCACAAGCAGGAGGAGCAGTTCTTCTCCAAACTCAAGGCAGAGGGCAGCAGCACACCACAGAACGGACACTCTTCTCTGCTTCCATCAGAAATCACTGTAGGTTTTCAGCCCAGAAAAACACCACGTGTTTTTTTAAATGACTTTTTTTAAAGGGCAACACAAATGCCCACAGCTACTATGCATCTTTCCCCCCCTTGACGTTTGATTAATTTGTTGTTTAGTTTTTGTAACCTTTCCATGCTCTGCAGGATGCAAAGTAATATATAAGGTTCCCACGGCATTATTATAATTATCTGGAACAAAGGTGTGAGATATAAATTAAAGTTGGGTACCTGCATCCCCAGTAGAAAAGGCATGGGGTTGTGGTGGCTTCCATTTTCCAAAGTGCTATGGGGTAGCCTGGGGGGGGGGGAGCAAGTGACATTCATGATTTTGGCAGATTCACTTTTCTAAAAGAAAAGCCAGCCTGGTACTACAGATGTTAAAATCAACAACAAATCCGTTTGCAGAGAGCCCTGCGCTGTGCTTTGAAGCTTTGGCCATCAGTTGACAGTTCCAAGTGCCTTTCAAAGGACTTAAGTGCTGCTGATCAGCTCCTTTCAGCCCTTCTGGGAATTTACCTGCCCCACAACTGACATCATATATGACCTCAGTTTTGGGGCAGGTGGGTGTGGCTTGAACAGAATGGCTTGGTGGGCCAAACGGGAAGGGCTGGCAGGTCTAATTAGGTCCACAGGATGGAGATTCTCCACCTCTGCTCTTCCCAGACTGGCAGCTGCTATCCAGGATTTCAGACACTATGTTTTCCTAGGTCTACCTGGAGATGCCAGGAATTGAACCTGAGGCCTTCTGCAATAAAAAGCTCTACCGCACTTCCCACTGCTAAAGATATCGACAGATGCGTCTTCTGATTGGGGCCCTACAGTGAAAACCTGGGACTCTTAAACAAGAAGTACATTTTGCACATATGCAACCAAATTTGTGGTGGCTCCATGCCACAATGTGACCTCCCCATGTACATTCGGCAGTTGCTTATATTTGTAAAGAATATGACTACAATGATGCCATGGGGATCAGATCCAGCTCATGCGCATTCAGCTGAGCAGGTTACTGAAGTCCGAAATATATGTGTTTATAAAAAGCTCCTGGATGAACTACGACATCTAAAAACCTTGTCCATGAATATTGGGAGAATTGGTAATAAATATGGCAAAAATGTGGCTGGACAATGTGCTCAGGAAGTTTTTCATGCAGCTACTTCATTGCTGCCATTTGGGAAGAATGGTTTGCTTCCATCAGCAGGCTGTTAAAGCCAACCCAGAGGACTTGCTGAGAGCGCCACAGTAAATTAGAGAGTACAGAATTGCACAATGAAATACCCCCCCCCCGGTGCTCCTTACTAAATCAGAGTGTTTCATGGCAAAGTTACGTGGTCTAGTTTCATGGCCTTGTACGTGTAAGTCTTGCTACAAAGCTGTAGTATAATCTTTGGTACATTTTTACAGTAAATCAGTAGGATGCGCACAACAGAATTATACAGCATACTCCTTGGTACTGTACGATAAATCAGTGGAGGCTCACAATAAGGCTCACTGTGTGCTAAGTCATCAAATGACTGGAGCAAGCTGCTTCCTTTGTTTGGAATAATGTGGATTTTATGGCTTTGAAAACATGAGCAGCACATGTCAGTTGTTTAGAATACTAAGAAATGGGCTAAGGAAGCCAAAGGGGCTGTCTTGACTTCCCAACAATCAAGGATCTTTATGGTTTAGAAGTTCTTGAACAACCATCATGGTTTCTACACAGGCCTATGAATTATGACTGCTTTGAGTAGTTCACTGCCCACTTTGTGGAGGGCAATGGGAGCTGTATCAGGGGTGTAGCTTAGCATGGTCATCCCCACTCATGTGTTGGTTTCACACAGAAATAGAAAGCCTGAGGAGAGCTGTAGAAAGTGCCTGAAAAGTCTTTTTCATCATTATTCTCTGTTCCCCATTAAGCTTGGACAAGTGCTTTGTGAACCTCAAAAGTCTCCATTTTCTTCCTCTACCTTTCAGACACAGTGACAAAGGTTTCCTTTGGGCCTCTCAGCATCATGCCTTCCTAGGAATGTCAGCAGCAAATAAGGACAAATGGCAAAGAACTGTGTCAATTTAGGCCCAGCTGCTAAAGTATTTCTAACCTAGCTTCCTCCAAATGACCCAGGAATGGTTGTCAGCAGGCTGCCATTCTACTGAGCAGTAATAGGGAGAGGGAGATTACAGGAAATAGCTACTGCCTTGCAAAACATTGAAGCTAAACAGCTATGAAATATTGTTAGAGGTGCTTTCAAGCTGTGGAGTCACCAGTTTAGAGGTCTTCAAGTCATTTCTATAGTTTTTTCACCGTCCACAATGTGTAGACCCATTTACAAGGTAACAGCGACAAAAATCTACAGCACAAAACTAAATTTGGGGAGCACCACCCCAGTTTTTAATATATTATTTTCTCTATATTTTGCCTGCTACACACACTTGACAGTGTATTACACCAAAATAGAGTATTAAGCTGGACACAATTCACTGCTATCTCTAAGAAGACACTATGGAGCTGTGGATATGCCCCCTGCGATTAGCTTTGGACCACCACAATATATACAGCCAGATCTTGGCATCTAAGGGCCACCACACATCACTGAGCATTGCCCATTGTGCATTACGTATTTAATACTGGCTTTGATTGGATTGTGGCTCTTGAAGGAGTTAGCCCCCCACTGCAATTATGGAGATATAGGATATGGGGTTGTGCAAAGCTTATTTTTGGATTCAGGGGCCTATAAACTTCAGTTCCATAATAAGTTTGTGACACGCAGTAACTCATATTCAGAAACTTACTACCTCTAACAGGAGAGGTAGACTATAGCCCACTGTAGCAAGTAGCTGTTGATAGACATATATTCCATGAATTGGTCTAAACTGCTTTTAAAGCCATTCAAGGTGGCTATTACAACATCTTGTGGGAGCAAATGCCATTGTTCAACTATATGATACATGAAGAAGTTACTTTTCTTTTGTCCATCCTGAATCTTCCAACATTCAGCTTGTCCCCAAGTTCTAGTATTATGAGAGAGCCAGAAATACTTCCCCCTATCAACTCCCTTGACACCACGCATAATTTTATACACCTCTATCAGATCCCATTGTTATTGTCTATGGAGTTTTCTTGGCAGGGATACTGGAGTGGATTGCCGGTTCCTTCTCCAGGTGGATCACATTTAGTCTAAACTCTCAGCTATGACCTGTCCGTCTTGGGTGGCCCTGCACGGCATAACTCATAGCTTCTCTGGGTTAGTCAAGCCCCTTCACCACGGCAAGGCAGTGCTCACGGAAGGACAGATTCTGAAGCTGAGGCTCAAATATTTTGGCCACCTCATGAGAAGTGGAAAAAACCTCTGATGTTGGGTTAGATTGAGGGCACAAGGAGAAGGAGACGACAGAGGACGAGATGGTTGGACAGTGTTATAGAAGCGACCAACATGAATTTGATCAAACTCTGGGAGGCAGTGGAAGACAGGAGTGCCTGGCATGCTCTGGTCCATGGGATCATGAAGAGTCGGACATGACTAATCGACTAAACAACAAAATCAGATCCCCCTTGTCTTTTCCCCCTAAACTGAAAAGCCTCACATGTAATCTTTCCTCATTAGGGAGATGTTCTGCCTCCTTATTTTGGTTGCCCTTTTCTGATAATTTTCATTTAGCTGTTAAAAGGAGAGGAACATTTAGGGATGACTCCATAGACTAATGACGGGTAGCAGATTCCACCCCCAGTTTCCTGCTCCCTCATTTGTTCCCCTGGCTTTCAGTCAAAATATACTAAGGGCCTGGCACTGCCAAAAAAAGAGGTGGCAACGATGAAGATTGTGCTCATATGCTGCAGTCTTCTCATAATAAAATGAATTTTCTGTTCTCCATTAAAAAAATACCCTCAAGTAACTGGTGCAAGGTTGTTGTTTTTAATATGCTGCAACATGTTTGCCTATAATAGCTCAAGATATCTGGAAAATGTCTAATCTGTTCTACAGAACTCCATGGTTCTGTCAGCTAGAGGATCCAGCATTTCAAAAAATATGTAGGGCATTCTCTCTCTCTTTTTTTCTAATCAAGGAGAAACAATCTAAAGTGTTCTTTTTCTCATTTTCAAAGCCTCCTGAGGGTGTAGTCAGAACAACTATGCTAGTTACAATTCAATTAAATGACAATCTCTGCAGAATAAATTACTGACATGCACATGCATTTAGAGTTTTTAAATTATCCATAAAAGCATTACCAAAGGACAAAAAAATCTCTTTATGAGTTTTGCAAATGTTCATCAAAGTAAGTTTCAAAATGTTTTAAGCTTGATAACCCTTCCTTGTGCTCTATGTTTCTTAAAAGGATTGTGATATAACTGCATTGCTCTGATATAGTCTTGCTGTTTTTGTTTTTTAAAAAAACAAGCTTTAAAGATGATTTTTTAAAAAAAAAATAATACAGAATTCGAATTTTCAGTAAACAGATTTTTTCCAACACATCACTCGTGTTCAAAAAGCAATTTGGTGTGGGAGTAAATTGTCGGGAAAAGTTTGGTGCTTAGATCTAGTTGCTTGTGGGCATTGCATTGCTGTGTTGGATTGCCACTGAAAGCGTAACTCAGCATTGTATAACACCATGTGAGCCACAGTTTGCCATCATGGCTCCCGAACATTTCAGGTATATGAAGAGAAGCACAATGAAAGACTTGTGTCTAATCTTTGACATCATTTCTGCCAACCACATGCTGGAACCAAGGGAGCCTAGGAGGAAGAGAAGGCAAAATCTACAGCAAGGCTAGAGAACTTGTGATATCTCCATATATTATCAAACTCTAATTTCCATAAACTCCATCCAGGATGGCCAGTGATTAGGAATGATGAAACTCCTAGTCCATCACCATCTGGAAGGCCATAGGTTCACCACCCCTGCTATACAGCAACCCATACTAAAAGGTGCCAAGTTAGCAGGTTCGCCCAGTGACTGTAGGGGAGTGAAGAAGAGGGCAGCTTGGAGCCCAAGAAAAAGCTGCTGAGCAGTTTCAGTACTATGGACAGCTCCCAGTCAGCAACTTGCTCCCAATAAGGTTGGAGGTGCACCCAGGCTTTATATAGACCAGCCTTCAGTCCAGTTACCATCCAAGCATCATCCCTTTGCTTGAAGACCCGTACTTAAAGGGCCAGGCCCCAGTCTGTGGCCTCCTGCCTGGCACAGTTTTTGCAACATTAGGGGTGTGTGATCTTTCAGGAGACATGTGAACCCCGAGCTCAGAGAATGGCACTTGTGAATCTCCTGATTCAGGCTCTGTGTCAGAAACCAAATCCATTTCCTCTGCCAGTGGTATATCAGCCCTGGACCCAGCCTGCTCCTCCCCCTCTGATCTTGAGGCCTGGGCCATGGCAGAAGAGGGAAAGAATGTATGGGCTTTGTAGTAGCTGTTGCAGAAGAACCAGTAGTGTGGAACATGATGGAAGGTGGGGTGGGAGGAAGCACTGACTGCTGAGAGGAAGCACCAGCCATAGGCAGGTTTTGACACGCATCTCTTGAGGTTAGGATCATTGGTTGACAAATGATGTTATTATTTCCATTAACTCAAAAAAAGGATAAATGACTTAGTGGAAATTTGTTTGGAACATTGTATTAGTGAAACTGAGTAAACTATGCTGCATAATCTAAGGGGGCAGAAGGTAGATTGGGATTCACGGGTAGATCATGGGGTGATTTGCAGTAGATCAACAAGAGCCTCTGAACACCTCCAGATGACCTGTTTATTGAGCATTCATCCCAATTTTTTTTGCAGGAAGGCTAGACAACATTGTGTCAGAGCAGGCATTACTCCAAAGTTTCACTGCATTTCCCACTGTGCAAATAAGGCAGAGGATACAAAATAATTTCCATCCAGTACTACATCCTACTGGGGCCATGGTTTTCTAATGTTGAATATATGTCTTTTCAGCCACTAGATAGAGCTAGGGAACTTTAAGCGTTGCAGTGGAGCTTTGATGGCCCATTTTGCCTCTTTTATCACATACACAGCTTCTTTCAGCCCAAAGTTCCCTTATTGTACTAACATGAAGGGTCACAAGGGAATGCTTGTGTTGAGAAATTAGGCTGAAACCTCATTTACCCTGGGTCTTTAATTTTATGTTAGGGTGATAAAAGAGATTTCATTACCTAATTAATTATTTGTATCAAGGAGGAAATACGATCACAGACTACTTTCATTATTCATAATCTTCCTAAAGAAATCTTTCTTCACATGTAATAGGTTCACTCTTCATAGTTCTATATCCCATTTCCTAAAAGCAATTGTTTTGTACCCTACAAAAAAATTAAAGACAGATTGCTGTCCATGGTGTGTAGTGGCAAACTTTGAAACGCAGGAGCTCATCATAATAGCCCAGATAGTTATTACCACAAAGACCCCCCCCCCAAATGTCAACCCAAAGCTTCTGGCCTAAATACGCTTTGGGACTTAACTTCTAAGTAAACTTTTAAAAATCCAAATGACAAAGGTAGCATTTACAATTCCTCTCTAGTATATTGTTTCTCTATAATGCGTATGGTTTGGCTTACTTACTTGAGTTGCCTGGGTTATTTTGCTCTACAGCTTCTTCCTCTATCAGATAGTTCATTTGGTAGAGCAAGAGATTCATAATCTCAGGGTTGTGGGTTCAAGCCCCACATTGGGCAAAAAGATTTCTGCATTGCAGGGGGTTGGGCTAAATGGCCCTTCTGGTCCCCTTCCAACTCTACAGTTCTATGGTTCTCTGAGTTTATGATTCTGTGTGGCACTCTTGAGTTGGAAAAGGAGGTATGAAAAGACCAGCTGGACTATGTATGTCCCATCCTAAAGGCAGGGTCCATTTATCAATTTTATTATCTTAAGTTAAATGGAAACCTAAAGGCACGAATCTAGTGGCAAAATCCCACCTCAGCCAAAAAGCCCAGTGGGTGACTTTTTGGAAGTCACTATTCCTTAGCCTTAGCCTGCTTTGCAGGGTTGTTGTGAAGGTAAAATAGGGGAGAGGAGAATTAGTGCTGAACTCCTTGGAGGAAAAGTGGGATATAAGAAATAAACAAATTGGTAACCACATTCCACCTCAAATTGATTGGGACTTAAATATTAAAAATATGAAACTTCACATTTTCTGAATCTTACATCTTTGTATTTTTATGATTGCAAACCATGTCCTCTTCCATCGATTCCTGTGATCTTAGACCACTGCCACACCTAATAAAAAAGGTTGATTTAAAGTTGGCGTGACAGCTGTAACTTTGAATTTCCTTGCTTTTACTGCCAAAAGTTATGACCTTTAAAAATTCTTACAGAAGCCAACGTTTCACAGCCCCCAAATCTTACTTTTACTAAAATGATCAATTGAATTCAATTTAATTTTATGTACCCCCATTCATGCAAGCATCTTAAAGCACTTTACAAGAGGAGATAAAATAACAAGATAAAGCACCTCGGTGGAGAAGACAGATGCTCGCAGGACTGTGAGCAAGGCAGGGTGCCATATTGGGAGGCAAAGGAAGAAAAAATGTTCTCAGAAATTGCCATGAATCCCCCATGAATCACTACAAAGCAGGAGCTAAGCAAGGTGTCTAGCCAAGGAACGGCTTTAAAACAGCTGTATTTGGGAGGAGAGATCTAAGAAAGGCTTGTGATGCTGCCCTGCTTAATCCATAAAGCGAGTGGCATAGCAAACCCAATTTACATTTATGCCGGACTGTGTATTCTTGGAGCAATTGCCAGATTCATCACCCTGCTGCATTGCTGGTTTTTTCTTTCCCCCAGTCATTTTTCTAGTCCAGGCATAGGCAACCTTGGCTCTCCAGATGTTTTGGAACTACAACTCCCATGATCCCTAGCTAACAGGGCCAGTGGTCAGGGATCATGGGAGTTGTAGTTTCAAAACATCTGGAGAGCCAAGGTTGCCTATGCCTGTTCTAGTCAGTCAAGTTCCTCAGGTTCTGGAGCTCCCCTGATATTTTCTTGTGGAGGGATGCTGGGTGAGTGGGTTCTGCTGAGCCCCATGCAGATCCCACCACATGCAGTCCCTGCACATAAAAAGAACATGCCAAAGCTAATAAAATCACAGTTTTCAACAGAGCTCAGAATCTGGAATCCTCAAACAGCTCATCCAAGTTCATATACAAACACTTATGACTCTTCCAGAGGTCCTGTTAATTAAGCTTCCATTTTGATTTTCTTGCACAAACCATGCACAGAGATTAGACTATATGAGGGTGGAATCTACACACATATTAAAAACGCTGTGAAAATCCTTTTTAAAAAAGTTTTGAAAATTAATTGAATTTGGCATAGCTCTCTCTCTCGCCATCTAGTGTCACAATTGCATATTGCGCTTTACAACACATTTAGAACGTTTTATCTGCAGCTGTATAGGGACCCAGGTGGCGCTGTGGGCTAAACCACAGAGCCTAGGGCTTGCTGATCAGAAGGTTGGCGGTTCGAATCCCTGTGACGGGGTGAGCTCCCGTTGCTTGGTCCCAGCTCCTGCCAACCTAGCAGTTCGAAAGCACATCAAAATGCAAGTAGATAAATAGGAACCGCTATAGCGGGAAGGTAAATGGCGTTTCCATGTGCTGCTCTGGTTTGCCAGAAGCGGCTTTGTCATGCTGGCCACATGACCTGGAAGCTATACGCCGGCTCCCTCGGCCAATAATGCGAGATGAGCGCGCAACCCCAGAGTTGGTCACGACTGGACCTAATGGTCAGGGGTCCCTTTTACCTTTACCTTAGCTAAGTGTCAGGTCTTTATGGAGCATACATTCTGATTTCTTCCCAAAAATATTATATGGTGACAATATCATTATATAATATTTTATACATCTTCCCATTAACCATTCATTCATCCTACATGTTTCAGTATCTGTCCCCATCACTTTCCTAATTGCAGGTAGGGTTGCCAGACTCAATAGAGGATGGGACTTCTGTGCCTTTATTTGCCCTGCTCTCTTTTGAGCCTGGAAACCTTAAAGAGAAACCAGCAGACCCTTTGCTTGGAAAATAAACAAAGGGTCTGCTGGTTTCTCTTTAAGGTTTCCAGACTCAAAAGAGAGCAGGGCAATTAAAGGCACAAAAGTCCTGTCCTCTATTGAGTCTGGCAACCCTAATTGCAGGAAGTCCATTTTGTTTTTTTGTTTTTTTTGGCTTTAAAGAATGAATGGGTTTATTAAGGGCAACAGAACAATTTAATCCACTTTATGTGCATACACCTAAATGTTCAATACGTTCTTGAATCCCTTTCACAAAATACTAAGTCTGAAGGTGACCCTGTAAATGGGCATCTTCTCTTCACACATGTTGTGAATGTAACAGCATCCATTAGCTTCAGATATCTCAGTTAGGCTTCTGCAAAGATTACACGTTTCAGCTATCCACCCACATGGCTCACAATGCAGAACTGAGACTTTATTTAAGCATCCAAGTATGAATTAAGCAGCTAAACCCCAGGCATTCTTTTCTTGCAAATACTTGCCCTTTGGGCTTCTCTCAGGCCAGACCAAGGTGGGCTCTGAGGCATAGGGAGCAGATGTCCTGGCCATCAGATGACTTCCAGCACATCATTTTGTAGAGCATCTCCTTTTGTCATCTGGCGAGATAGATACAGGAAGATGTCACTTGATGCAAAGTGACAAATCAGTATTTTTATTCTCATGGCAATATTTCCCTTGGAATTTATTTTCAGATTTAGGCACCTGATTTTGCTCCTTGTATAGTTCATATGGGAGAACGATTTCAGGGTTTATGGTGAGAGCAAAGTTCTCAGCAACGTTAAAGGACCAGCTCTTGGATATGTTAAAGATATAACACAGCAACAGAAAAATGAAAAGAAAGCTCTTAAATAGCAATTGCTATGCTTCCTTTTTTATACCTCATCATATTTATAGCAGTGTTATCAACACTTCAAATATCCACTATTTTTAAATCAAGAGAATTTGTCACTTTGACACAAATACAAAGACCCGTTTAACAATGTCTAATAGTCACTCTGTGACCACATTCAGGCATAATGCCAAACCATAGTTTGTAACTGACTGAAGCAACACCAGTTTCCATGCTATGTTTTGCAGTGGGCTGGCAAACCAGGGTATCGAACCAGGATTTACAGCTGGTTTGCTGTCACATCTGAATTCACTGTCAAACCACAGTTTAGGCCATTGCTCTGCTTTAAGGAGACAGGACTGAACTTATGGTTCTGAGTGCTGAGCTGATGGGAAACTAAACCAGGCACAAGCATCAGAGTTGTAGTACCTTAAAGGCTAAAATAATTATAATGGCATAAACATGGTTTAGTGAAATGTCTGAACTTAGCTTCTGTGAACCAGTGGACTTGCTAGGGTTGGCTCTACCATTAGACAGAGTGAAGACATTCTGGATGTTAGGAAAGAGCAGCAGATAGTTGGGTTTTTAACCTAGTTTTCATTATATTTTATTGGCAGGAGGGGGATAGGTACTAGTGAAATTTTTGCCTCAGGAGCTAAGAGAATGTGTCCAACTTTGAGTACCATCCACCTGGATCTGAAGGGGAGAGGTGACACCATTTGCTGCTTCACCTTAGTCAGCAACCTTTCTTGGGGTGGTCCTAAGTGTATATGGACTTGAGAATTAGTCTCATGTGGTCTAAAATGTGAAACAGGGATCCCTCTTTCCCTGCATGTGGCAACTGAAGCTGTATAATATTTCTGACTTTTCTTTCTGGAAGAACAGTGGCAGGATCTTTCTTTCATAAAATGTGTCCGGACATCTAAAGGCAAACAAACAAAACCCCCAAGGTTCTGAGAATTGAATGAATGTACGAATTGTAACCAGTTATTCTCTCCCATGCAAACAGCTGCAGCTCTCATGATGGAAACCCTTCAACATCTTTCAATATTTACATTCAGGAAATGAGACAGAGTCAACGGTGTACCAAGGATTTGCTGGGAATTTCTATTTCAAACATTCCTGCCCCTAATTCAACCTTTCATTTTTACAAGGTCATCTTTTTAATAGTATTGTTCTTGCCTGAGTTATTACCATTTGGCTAACAAAGGATGTTAGAGGGGAAAGATTTATTTTCTATAAGCTTTGAAGAACTACTGGAGCTATTCAGAACTGGTATCAGTGCTCGTAACACAAAACAATGAGGGTGGAAGACTTAAAACCAAAAGATAGTGCCAAATATTTAGAGAAATAAGGGCATCCACACACAAAAATGGGACAATATTACAAGCAGGGGGTTTCCTGGATCCACTCTTCCTGTAAGCTGGGTAGAGGAGAGCATCTATTATTGTTTTAGGTACCAGTTGTATACACAGGAAGCTGCCTTATACTGAGTCTATCTTATATTGGTCTATCTAGATCAATACACATACTCTCCAGGATTTCAGACAGGGAACATTCCCAGCTCTTTTTGGGGATGCTGGGGATTGAACCTTGGACCCTTTTGAATGAGAGGTAGAAGCTCCAAGAACAACCTACAGGCCTTCACCAAATGTACATATATAAGTGGAATGGACTAGCTCAGAAGGTGGGTGGACTCTCCTTCATTGGAGGTTTTTAAACAAAGGTTGGATGGCCATCTTTTACCTGTGACTCCTGCATTGCAGGGGGTTGGATTAGAGGACTCCTGGAGCCCCTTGCAACTCTACAGTTCTTTGATTCAGTTATTCTAAACCACGCTGAGATTGAAACAGGCCTTTCCCCAAGAGGCAATTCCTTTAAGATGGCTGTTGCATGCATGTGATCACATTCATTCACCTGGCACAAGAGCTGCCTGAGATGGCCATCCACACTTGCTACTGCTCCTCTTTCCTCCCTCCACATTTGCGCTACATCTCCTGCTACCCAGTTGAGCCACGTGGTTCATTGTGGCACATGGTTGTGGAAGCTGCGCTACATTAATTACTTTTTCTTTATTTTACTTAACAAATCAGATGTCTCATCTTCCCACCCTATTGAGGCCTTCAAGGTGGCTCTGAACAAAATTGCTTTTGGTAGAGGCAGGTTTCTGCATATAGATCTTCCAACCTGGATCAAATCAACAGACCTCTTTGCATTATATCTGAGTCCAGGGCCAGAGGGTGCAACCAATACTGATGGGGTATTGATGATATCTGCTAATGTATACTGCCCCAGGGTGATGGTGACATATCCCATACAAATCTGTGAGTGGAACAGAAACAATGTCCAGGTCAAGGAGTGTGTGTGTGTGTGTGTGTGTGTGTGTGTGTGTGTTCTTCCACTGTTCTTCCAAGAGGCAGCTGACTTGATAGTTTTGAGAATTCCTACAGAAAGGGATGGATGGAATTGTCCTCTTCCTTCTCTTGATGTCAGTGGCATTTCTTGGCTGTTCTGGTCTCAGCAGATGTGGGAAGATCTCATCAGAAGTAACTACTTTCTAGAGCAATTCAGGAAAAGAACAGACAATAATGCCTGGGTCAGGCGTGTGTCAGTCCTGGCTGCTTCTGCTACATAATTCTGCCCACAGGCAGGTGGTAAAATGCCTATGTCTGCATTTGCAACAACCTTGTGAATCAGAGAAACACAAAGCACTCTGTTCCCTTTACACTGGATATGATAGTGCGACCTCATTTGCTTGTTACAACAGCGAGACTTTATCAGCACCAGGCATAGTTATTGTCACCTAGGACAAATAAGTTCAGTTGCAGAGTTTGGTTTACAGCTTATAAAAAAATGCAGAATAGTGCATCTTCACAGATCTTTTGTTCCCCACCCCCACCCCTTCCCACATTCTGTTCTTTAAAAAGCAGGTCTCTCACATTCATATTTATGGCCATTTATTTCTTTACAGTACTTCTAAAGTGCTTAATATCGCTAGACACAATATAAGTGCACACACACATACTGTATAAACACACTCAAACCAGATGGAAGTGGCCTGCCTGCAAGGCGGGGACAGGTTCAGTGAGACTTACAGCTGCTGGTCTCAGGCCAGAACAAGGGGGTCTCTGAAAGGCAGACAATGACCCACAGCCCAGGTGGGGCTTGCTAGCTTGCTAGCTCAGGGAGGAGGTGTGTGATTCCGTAGCTAGAGTAGGCTCAGGAAGTCAGGATAGGTGAGGTTCACATGGCTCCTCAAGCCCAGATGCTGCAGTCAACACGTGTAAGGCATAAAAGGGAAGCCCCATTTTTACTGTCACCTCTGGCCATCAGATGACCAGGAGTGAAGGTAAAAATGATGGGGTTGAATGGGGATTAGGGAGTAGGAGGCATGGGAATTGGGGTGAAGAGGGGCATGAAAGGGTCTGCAGAAGAGGAGCAGATGGTGATTTCATAATTGAGCAGAAGGTGAAACTAGTGCTTAATATTTGCAAACTGTGGAAGGAGGAAGATGCAGAGGTTTCCATGGAGGTTGTGTTCAAGGAGAGGTTGCACAAAAAGAGGGCCAGGGGGCATGAATATGGGGGTGAAGGTTAAAAGCGGGGTGCATAATAGAAGAGAGAAGTGGTAAAAATGGGGTTGGGAAGGTGAAGAGCGAACTGAGTAGTGGGGTGGGAAGAGGAAGCTTGAGGGACTTAATGTGGGGGAATGACGAGGGGGGAGAATGGAGGGTTAACAGGAGTGCACGCACACACACAACACACACATATAAAGAAACACATCTATAGCATTTAGCACAAAGAACACTGGTTAGGCAATCTAAAGCAAGTTGTCACATGACTTCTTGTGATTGATGCACTGTGAAATAGAAATTTGACTTAGATAAAACTCTAGTGTAAAAAATGTTTTAGAGGAATGCTAAAAAGTCAAGAATGATTGCAAAAGTGCCTTGCTGTGTTCCCTATCAATCATCTGTACCCTCCTCCCAAATCCCTTAAATTCTGGGGTACCAATTTCTCTGAATTATTCTGTTCATCATAAATTAGCAGGCTAGGAAGTATATTATCAGCTGTGAAACTATGTAATTAGTTTCTTTATGGATGTGCAGTTTGGGCTGGATAAAAAAAAATATATGTGAGGGGGAAATCCTGTCACCCAATGCAGATGCCGTTATGAATATGACAGGTCATTTATGGAGGAAAAAGGTTGTATCTGATAATTTGTTGGAACTATTAGCATATAAATGGCTGTGGGATGTGTGAAATATTATCTGACGAATACTAAATCTAAATTGCTGAGATGTCCAAATAGGGATTTAGTATTTTGTTACTGTTCTGTGCTGATAGCAGTTCAGGCTTAAACAATTTGCAGACACGGTTCTCATTTCTAAATGGAGCCACACACTCCCCCTCCTTGTTAAAACAGAGAGAGCTCTTGAAGCAAAAGCGTAGATTACACTTATTGCCTGAAAAGGTAACCAGGTGTTCAAGGTGACTAACACTCCTGATTTTTTTTAAAAAAATGTGTGGGGTGGGGTGCAGTTTGCACTGTGAAATTACTTATGGAACCAGTGAATCTCTTCAATTCACACTCCCTGATTGAAGTAAAACCATCTAAAAACTAGAATGAGTGGAAATCCTCCTTTCTCCATATACACTGGACATGCAGATATATACAGTATTATTATTGATCATAAAGGTAAAGGTAAAGGGACCCCTGACCATTAGGTCCAGTCGTGGACGACACTGGGGTTGTGGCGCTCATCTTGCTTTATTGGCCGAGGGAGCCGGCGTACAGCTTCTGGATCATGTGGCCAGTATGACTAAGCCGCTTCTGGCGAACCAGAGCAGCGCACAGAAATGCCGTTTACCTCCCCGCTGGAGCGGTACCTATTTATCTACTTGCACTTTGTCATGCTTTCAAACTGCTAGGTTGGCAGGAGCAGGGACTGAGCAACGGGAGCTCACCCCGTCGGAGGGATTCGAACCGCCAACCTCATGATTGACTTTCCCTAGGCTCTGTGGTTTATCCCACAGCGCCACCCGCATCCCTATTATTGATCATAAGGGTTATTTATTGTGATCTAGAGCAGGAGTAGGAAATTGGATCTTCACATTACCTGATACCACAATGACATCAGGGGATGAGAAGCTTTGAAGTCCCCACAGTTGTGGAGACTTCAAACCACCATGCAGAGCTCAGAAAGAGTCCTGCATGGTGCTTTGAAGTGCTGCTGATCAGCTTCCTGATCTGTGGATTTGTTTGGGCTGGATGAGAGCCAGGGGCGATGGGTGGAGTCCTACGTGAGAACCAGGAGGCTGAGAGGTTTTGAGAGTAGAGGTGCTGTCAGAAGGAGAAGGATATGCTATGTGTATATAATTATTAGTCATTTGCATTGTTTTATTGTGTGTTTTTGTTACTGTTGCCGTTGTTGTTAGCTTCCTGAACACTGCTTAGAGCTGCTATTTTTATATATTAAGTAGTATAGAAATGGTCTAAATGAAAGAATTCTGTGCCTTGCACACACAGAAAGAGCTTTTTTTGCATAATGGGAATGGTCAAAAAGCCCTTCTCCAGTCAGTAGAATACCTTTTCCAGCCATGCATAGGATAACTCAAGTTGCTAGAGCATGAGACTCTTAATCCCAGGGTCATGGGTTCGAGCCCCATGTTGGACAACAAAATTCCTATATTGCAGGGGGATTGGACTAGGTGGCCCTTGTAGTCCTTTCCCACTCTATGATTCTATGGCCTGCACACTTTCAAGCAAACCATTTGAGATTTGTTACGTTACAATTCAGAAGAATCTGAACTCTCACATTCTGTACTTTTATTCACTCCTGCTCTTTCTACACACACAATCTCATGCCCTGGGACTGTTGAGGAGAATTTGCTGGGACCTTTGATTGATGCCTTAGGAGGTCCCAATGTGCACACTGGAGGCACCTGGTCAGCAACTCCTAAACTCACACATATCTGTGCCTTTCCTTCAGTCCTGCAGAACCATGGCATGGATACAGATGGAGATGGGAGGTGTGCAGATGTCAGAGGCAGGACTGGGAGGGAAAATCTATTGAACACCATTGGGAATATGAGGTGAAATGGCAACAGCTGTTGCAGCACATCCTTTGCCAGGTATCTGTTCACATAAATGGCCACAGAATCCTAGCAGAAGATTCCAGAGCTTCAGGATGAAGTATGTCCCTTCTACAGAATTTGAAGATATCAAAAGGACAACCCACTTAGTCCTGAAGCAAAAGCCAACATACTATAGATTTGATTTAAATTAAACATTTCTAAATGTTTACATTCTGAAAAGAGTGCACTGTACTGTTTTATATGAACCATGGCTGCAATCCTAAATGCAGTTACTAGGAGTAGGTTCCATTGAGTTTAGAAGGATCTACTTCCCAGTAAATTTATAATTTCACTGGTATGATAATAAGGCCACAATCCTATACCCATTCACCTGAGAGTAAGCCCCATTTAACTCGGTGGGTCTTCTGAGGAGACATGTATAGATCTGCAGCCTGAGAGTTACTTCTTTTGCAAAGTTTAAGGCAATTCTAGGGCATTCATTTGAATCCATTCCCACATTTCCCTTTTCCCTTTCTAATCTCTTACATTTTATGAAGATGATTATGTTCCTCAATTTTATTACAAGCTTTGTCATGTTGAAGATTTGGTTTCTAGCATATTTTCTTGGATTGGTGTTACTTACTAAACCCATGCCATTAATGTTTCTCAGGGAATAATTCAGCAAGCAAATGTATAACAACAGTTAGCCATTTATATGATAGCTTGCATCTATTGTGGCATACATGAAGATAACTGGCTTGCTGAATAAACTCTTTGTGATGAATTGTTCATTCAGCCCTAATCTACAGCTGCCATGATACAATTATATTACCTATTGTAGCAATAATTTTTTTACTGACCTTCTGGTCCTGCTTTTCTGTCTCAGTGAAAGTTTACTTTGTTCCCTAAACTTTCTCTCTCTTGCTCATCCCCTGGTTAGATGTGCGGCTACTTACAAGATCCTTGGATATTGTAAGTAGGTCTGCTAAACTTTGTCTGGTCAACAAAGTTTGGTTTGTTGGTCTGGTCAAAGAATCCAAGGATTCTTTATCCTTGGATCTTATAAGTAGGTCTGTTAAACTTTGCCTGGTCAACACACACAGCAGATTGGGGAGTAAGAGTTAATTCTACCTTCTGGGAATGCAAAGGGAAGAAGGAGGGGTTACGGACACCATTTCCCAATAATCTCTTCTTTACAAATTCCCTGAAAACAGAAAAGCAACATAACAGGCAAAGGGTGATGCTTGAAGTGTTACTCTTGATGTGCAAGTTTCTCTTTGGGTCAGAGCTGGGCTGTGAGCAGCAACCTCGGGGTAAGCCAGGAGCCAAGGTCCAACCAGTAGTCAGGACAAAGGAAGTCAGAATTGAAAGCATTCACCCTGTGAAGGAATCACCCACTTATGGATTGACTTCAATAGAGCCCTGTTTATTTTCCTACACCCTTCCTTGGCCCATGTTGAAGCAACTTTGCAGGACATAAGAGGACTGGAAGATCCGGGCATATATCCCCTCCAGTTCTTTCTCTTTCTCCCTGTTTCTCTCTTGCCTGTAGATCAGAACCTTGAATAGATTGCAACATGGCTTTGTACGAGGAAATGCCATACCCTGTGTACATTATAATTATAATAAACTTTAAAGAGATTAGAGCTGCCATTTTATTAATTTAATTTCTTTTTTGCCACTATTTTGCCTTTTTTCCCACGCTCTTTTGTTTTGTTTTTGTTTTTAGTACCATATATTGCATATTTTGGGTGGCCCCTGTAATGGAGTGTAGAAATAGTAACACAAATAAATTATTTATGCTTTAATTCTTTCAATATTTTCTTTTGTTTTGAGGACCACGTTTTATTAGAAGGTTGCAATGGCAATGCTGTACATACAACACTCCCAGCTCAGTGAGAATAGCCAACATCTTCAGAACTCAATCTTATGGATATGCAACGTTTCTCCCCCCCCCCACCTCCACACTCTACTGACCTCTAGTACCTACAAGCTGAAGCCCAGGGTTGCCACCACAAAGTGGAATGAGTACCAAAGTTATATGTTACCTTCTGTATTCTTGAACTTAGGACAGTGGAAGAGAAGAGGAAGCAGATCCGAGGACACAAGCTCAGCTGATGCACAAGTGAGGCAAATAGGTCTGAGGTGCTTTCCCCTTCTCATTTCCTCCCACTCTATCCTGCTGTGCTGATTCTTTCTAGCAGCAAATGTAGATATGCAGCTGTGCTTCTCAGTTCCCAATTCCTGCCATGCAACAACCCTCAGATTTGCTTGTGCATGAAAGCCATGTGGGAATGGAACCATGTTGACTGGAAGTATATGCGTCTATGGCTGCACGGTGTTACAATGCTTCCTGCTATTTTGGCCACAGTAGATCCCATGTAGATGTTTACCCATTAGCTTCTCCTACATCAGCATATGCAAGTCTGAGGACTATAGTATGGAATTAGCCCCAGTCAAGGAAAACAGCTATCTACCCAATAAGATATCAATATCTTATCACCAAAGGACTCATATGTGCTTAAATGAAGAGGAAGAGGAAGAAGAGGAAGAAGTTTCTAATAGAAGGACCAGGGAAACAGCAGCAAAACAAAGGTTAGGAAGAGCTACATGGGTCTGCCACATGCTTCAGGTATCTGGAGGAAGAGTCTTTGGTGTGCTACAGGCTCATGAAAAATCTAGGGTTACCCCACTTACTCTTGCAAAGTATATTGCAAAGATGAGAACTGGCATTTGGTCTGCAGGCATTAATCAAACACACATTGGGAATAGACAAGAGGGAGCTGACTCCTTGCTTAACAATTGTTCAAGTCCTCAGTAGAAGCCTTCTTCACCCTTGTAACTCACCAAGTTACAGTACGGATGGCAAACCTGTGCCCCTCTAGAAGTTGTTGGGCTGCAACTCCTATTATCCCTCAGGATTGGAAATGCTGGCTGGGGCTGATGGGAGTTGGAGTCCAACACCATTTGTAGGGTCACAGATTTTCCGTCCCTGAGTTAGACCATGTAATGCACCGAGTACTGCGAAGTGGAATATAAGTCAAAAGTCTGGAGTTTTAATTCAGTGAACCTCAGCTAACTGGGAAATGATACATTTAACACATCACATTTAGCCAGTGACTTCGCCACAGACTACTTGGATGTAAATCACTTTCATTTAAATTGCACATAGCATGAGCAACTGTGCAAGACTGAAGCATAGATGTATCACTTAAAAACTCCCACCTGCTGCCTTCATGTAATTGGATTCTATCTAACCTTAACAAAAGAGTCAAGATATTTAAATGAGCAAAGAAAGAAACAATCGGATGGCGAGATAAGACAAAGAACTTCTGAACAGCCATTGAAAGCAATGGCAGATGAAAGATAACAACGCCAAGAGAAAAACCAAAGGAAAAGCAAATTACAGAAGGAGATGCAAGAAGAGATAAGGCTGAAGATGAGGTTACATGAATCTTATTAGAAAGCCTTTGATGAGCTCTTTTGAGTCTCCCTTCCCCATGATCCCAGGCAGGAGGCGACAAATTGGATTTCACTGCAGTGCAATAGTTTTATTAAATTAAGAAGGAAATTAAGTCAGGCTAACTGTGCTTGATCCAGGGTGGACAGAATCGCCTTCTCGAAGCAAGGGAGGGTGTTAGCCCTATGGGTGTTGTTGGAAGTCAGGGAAAGGGGTGATAAGAAAGCACCGCTGGCTCCAAACTCCCTTTGTACCTGAGACTCTGGAAAAAGCATCAATTCAAAAAATGAAGCAGCAATTCTGGAACATCACCAACTTCTGTATGTGTATGCTGCCCAATGAAGCACTTTGTGATGTTCATGAGCATGCCTGCGTGCATGAGTGCATTGGTATGA
The DNA here is from genome assembly GCF_965207765.1 of Zootoca vivipara. Taxonomy (NCBI): domain Eukaryota; kingdom Metazoa; phylum Chordata; class Lepidosauria; order Squamata; family Lacertidae; genus Zootoca; species Zootoca vivipara. The sequence continues at coordinate 32,017,197 of NC_142586.1, read as the reverse complement.
AAGAGGAATGATTCATGGGAATATGCACATCTAACCTGCTTCCAGCAGCTGCTTCTTTTTCAGTTCATGGTCGCTGCTTATGCTTGTGGTGCTGAATAGATGAGAGTGTCCGTTTGATTATGAGCCCATAAGCATGTGTGTACAATATTATCTTAGGAAAGCCAACTGCCATTCAGTCTTGCATATTTTCACAGAGTGTCTCCAATAGGGAGAGTCCAGTTCACACGTCAGTTTCTGCTTGCTGCAGATGGGTGAGGCAACCCATTTGCTACAAACAGGGAGCCTGCTGCAGCAGGGATGTCATTCATCTTTAACAGGGGTGGGGAACAAGCAGCATCCCAGATGCTGCTGAACTACAACACCCACCAGCCCCAGCCCCAGCCCACATGGCCAATGCTCAAGCATGATGGGAGTTGTAGTTAAGCAATACCTGGAGGGACACAAGTTAGTCTCCCCTTAGAAGGGAGGAAAAATCTCCATAAGCCGAGCAAGTGTCTCTCTCTCTCTGCACTGCGACTTCCTCTCTTTTACCCACTGCAGTGTGGAACTGTTCACACACTGCCTGCTCTAACTCTGGCCAAGGCAAAATCAAACAATAAAGGGGGGGGGGAGGTGAAAAATCTGCATGGTAAACCTAGAGCAGTGCTTGTAATTTTAAGTAAAGGCTTTATCATTTTTATTCCTCACTGTAAACTTATATATGTGCTATGCATTAGGCGCGGGTAATGGATGTGCTGTTCCTGGACCCGTCCGTGCCGCTAACTCAGTGGGCATATTAAAGGAACTTCTCTTCTTAATGTCTATCCTTATGGCTCTCTCAGTGGCAATTCCAACTGCTATGGAGAGATTTCCAAAGGAGCGGTGGCAATATCCCGACGCAAAGGCCTTGCATCGTCATCTGTCATGTTACTCCTTCCTAACCTGATACCATGTTGCATATCTTTCACCTCACCTCTTGAAGGGCAGTTACATCGGCTATGTTAGACATGCCAATGCTAGAGCATCGCTGTTCAAAATTCATCTGAGATTTGGTCATTTTTGGAGGGGGTCAAAGAAACTGCAGAATTCACTGCTGTGATGTGATGGCCACCAGAATGACTACCTTAAAAGAGGGTTAGATACATTCACTGAATCTGTCAATGGTGACGAGTCATGATGGCTAAATTACCTCCAGCGTCAGAGGCAGTATGTTGGGGTACAAGACTGGGAATCATAGAATTGTAGAGTTGGAAGTCACCCTGAGGGTCATCTAGTCCAACCCCCCTGAAATGTAGGAATCTCAGCTAAAGCATCCCTGACAGATGGCCATTCAACTTCTGCTTGAAAACCTAAAATGAAGGAGAGTCCACTACCTCCTGAAGGGAGTCTGTTCTACTGTCAAACAGCTCTTATTGTCAGAATGTTCTTCCTGATGTTTAGTTGGAGGAGGTGGAAGCTGGACCTGAGAAGGTGGACTGGAGTGACGCATGCAGGCCCAGTCCAATCCGCCCCTGGGGTAGAGCCACCTAGACAGCCTGCCCACGATTCACCAATTGGTAGGCAGGATGTACCAGCCTAGAAAAAACCTAAAGCCATGTCCCTCACTGGATCATAGTGGCCGTGAGGGTGCTGTCCTGCAAAGGCACCCAACCATCTAAGGTAAGTGTCCTTCCTGAGGTTTAGTCGGAATCTCCTTTCTTGAAAGTTGACTCCATCGGATTGAATCCTACCCTCCAGAGCAGGAGAAAACAAGCTTGCTCCACCTTCCATGTGATAGCCCTTGAGATACTTGAAGATGGCTATCGTATCTCCTCTCAGTCTTTTCCCAGGCTAAACAGACCCAACTTTGTCAACCATTCCTCATAAGGCTTGGTTTCCAGACCCTGGCCTCCTCTGCACATGTTCCAGCTTGTCAATATCCTTCTTTAAGTTGTGATGCTGTTCTGCTCGTATTCTGCCTGCGGATTTTCCATAGGCATCTGGTCGTAGTGAGAACAGAATGCTGGAGCAGATGTGTTTTTGGTTGGATCCAGTAGGGCTCTTCCAAACCCTCCAAGATTCCTCAGATGAAAATAGCATCATTTGTGGACTAAAGTTGCTTCTGAGGCCCCTCCAGGATTAGGGGCCCTAAAGCTTAAGCTTCATTAGTTTCATAGTAGATCCACCTCTGCTCAGAAAGCTTAACATACCTTAGTTCCTCTGGTTCTCTGCAGGAAGCTACGCTGTTAAAGTGGTACAACAGTGCTTTAAATATAATGTGTGGATGTGACCCATGATTACTTTAGTCTAGTTTTCTTGTGGAAAAAAAATAAATTAAAGCAACTGGATGTTCCTTTTGTGTTTTTAGTCCATCTTCCATTCCATTTGTCCACAGCCATCTTCATTTCAAGCACAAGAGTGAAACATCACCCGTTTCAAAAAGCTCTGGGATGACTCTGTTAAAAGGTTCTAAAAACCTTATAAACACAATAATCAAATTCCCACTGTGATTTAGATTCTCTTCTCTTCTCTATCCGCAGCGGAGTCAATGAACAGTGGTTGGAAGCACAGAGGCTTTTGTTGAGTGGGGTGTAGGGGGGGAGAGATTCAAATAAATATGGAGACCTTTGAAATTCTGCCATCACGCTTCAAAAGCCTTTCAAGCAGCAGATTACTATTTATTTTCGTGATAAGGAAAGAAAGGAAAGACATTTCTGTTAAGAAGGTTTGTGTTCTGAATAGCTACAAAAGATATACCCAATCTATCTGAAGGAGAATGTGCCCAGCACAGAAATTGCAAGTAGCTCGTTTCTGAAAGAAGTCAAAACATTCAAACAAGGCCCAGCTTCTTCCCTTTGGACGGCAGTAATTAAATTTCTTTTATCTGGAGAAAAAGGCAATGTCAGCTCCCTCAAATGAACTATCACCTCAAGGCAATTTCCTATAGGAATGCGTTGAAGTTGGGAAAATACAAATCCCACATATTTTAAGACACACACCTCCAATGAAAAAAACCTATACATACAGAATGGGATGTTCTCAACCTGAAGAATCCCCAAAGAGGAATATATATTTGTGAAAAGATAATTCATATTTTGTTTCTGTGAATAGTGATTGGGGAGGGGTGGTGGTGGTGGAAGAAAGCAGGCAAGAAACTAGGGAAACAAACATGCCCAGAAAGTAGTCGAAATGTAATTGCATCGAGATAATGGAGTGTTAACTAGCAAGCCATGTCCCTGGCTTATGCTAGGCTCGCAGGCATCCATCCTGTAACTGCCCTGTCAAAATGTGTTTGGTGAATTAGCATCATTGTTCCTGATGGAACATTTCCTTTGCTCAGTGACAGCCTTTTACGGTAGTTCTCCAACTGGATGAGTTCATTGGCTGTCCCTATTTTGCTGCAGATACCCAGTGCCTTTTCTTTTCTGACGTGTTTTTTGTTAGTTGTAGATTGTCTTCAAAATTAGAAAGATAAATCTCGAGCTCTGAAAATAATTGATTTCCTGCTCATGTGGAAACAAAACCTAGGTGTGAAGTTCTTTTCTAAATGAGATTATTTCCCCCCTCTAGTTTGCTTATCCTTGATAGTCATATTTGATTTTACTTAGATTCCGAATTGAGGAGAAGGCATTTTAGGTATCAGTGGGCTATGCCATTACAAAAACCTAGACAGGCTGAAATAATTTCTTCTTGTTTCTTGCTTTCTTTTAGCTTGGCAACATTAGGAAGTGCATAAAAAACATAAATTAGCATCCTGATGTTGAACTTTTGTGGTGGTAAATTTTTTACCAATACTTCTTTACTTCTTTGGTATCTCAGTAAAATATAATGCACCATAACATTGGTTTCATTTTCATTCAGTCCCAATGTTCCAGCTTCTAACTCAGGGCAGATCTTCACTCATGGTTTTTAATGTTAAGGAAGGGTTAAGAAAATGGTTTTGATAACATATTTGGACACATAACGTCCTACTTTTGACGTTCATAATGTGCTATTATCATGTGACACAAGAGGGTGTAGCAGAGCAACTAGCAGCAGGGAGACAGCATTTTGACAGAAAAAAAACAAGGTGTCAGGGACTGGATTGAAGGGGACGAGATTGAGAAGGAATCTTCTCCTGAAGGCAGTATTGAATTACAGCAGTGGTTTGAGGAAAGTCACAGCTCAGAGACAGGTGAACAGAAAAGTTGGGAGGTGTTGGGAGAAGGGAAGGGGGGGGGAGACAGAGCCAGGAGAGACAGAGCAGCCAGCTGTCATCACTGGAGAGTATTTCTGACCCTCCCCCTTCTCCTAGAACTTGGCATTCATTGAGGGATGCAAGAGCAAAGGACTCAGAGACAATTAGCCACTGGAGGCCACCATAAGGGGAAGTGCTGTTGGTAGGAAGGGAGGAGGGAGGAGCTCAGTTGGAGAAGTGCCATAAACCGGGAGGCAGATTGTGTTCCTTCATCTCTCGGTGTGATGATTGAATAATCTCATTAGTAAGAACTCTTCCTTGTTTTTCTCTGTCCCTTGTGGCCACCAGGGGAGGGAGAGAATTCCCTGGAGTCTGACACAAGGTAAAAAAAATGCTTTCATGAACAAGTATGCCCTGTGATGTTTTAGAATGACATATCTAATATCATTCTAATAATGTTAAACAGAACTGTGTAGATCAGGCCTTAGTCAAATGCAACCCTTCAGTCCTCTCTGTCTGGCTTTGGGACTCTCCCCAGGTCACTCCCTTGCCCAGGCACTCTTCTCCGACCACACGCCTCACTAGCCTTTCCCCCCCCACACTTGGCTGAAATATATCCTTGAACTGTTGAAGGGGTGCCAACTTGAATAAAATATTGGGAGAGGGACAGGTAAGCCTGGCTCTGCATAACTGATCACAGGATGTGGCATATGCACACCATTTGAATGGCAATGCCCATTAACATTAGGGGGGCTGCAATATTTTATTGCAGGAGCTGAACGGACCTCACTCCCTAGAAGTTGGCTCCTATGAACTGTTGAATTGACTCTTGCTTGTCTGAATGAATTATAGAAGAGATGATGATGAGTGTTTGCAGAAACTAGCCTAAGATATAAATTCATGGCATTACCACTTTTCCCTTGGGCTCCATCAGTGACTGGCATGCAGCACCCAGAATGTTGCCCAGAAGGGGATGTGTTCCTTGGGCTGAAAAAGTTCCCACACAACATGCAGCATTGATTCCTTTTCTTTACCGGTATTACAGAAGAAAGACACAACCCCCTAGTTACAGTGGTTCCAGAGCACACATGGGTGCTTTCATGTACTTATAGAGCTCTGTGTGATCGTCTTTAGTGTTGTAGGTACATATCTGATAAGCAGAACATATGCCTGCCTTGAAGCAAATGCTCTGCTCATGTGACGCTCTAGGTGTGCATCTGAGCACACCGGAGCCACTCAGACAGGGCACATATACCTGCATTTTGACTAAATCTCGTGAGTAGTCAAGACTGATGGCTGGGGAAATGAGGGAGGAAAACTAGACAAAGCAAAATAGAAAACCATTGTCAGGGTCAGCCTTCTGCTCTTCTGCCTTTCAAACAGCACCTATCAATAAAGGCAAACAATATGCTCCAAAACTTGGCCTTGCTATTGCAACTTTCATCATGAGCAACCAGCTCTGGAATTCACAAGTGTTAGAAAAATGGTCCTTGTGGCTTGGGGGCTAACTAGGCAGGACACTTCCTAGTGGTGGCAGTGGAGCTGAGTCTATTGTTTAAGATAAACAAAGCAGGTAGATGAGGGGAGTGGAACCCACCCCACCATTGTGCACTCCTTCTCATGTAAAAAACAGACGTTTGCACCCTCACTTTGCTCATGGATGAAGCAAGCATGTGGGATAAAAGACACATGGCTGCCCTGTCATGTCTCACATGGCCTTTAGCCTCTGGGCCATGGGATAGCTAACCACTGGTGTGTGCTGACATAAGCAGCGAAAACTGTTTCCTGCCCCCCCCCACTGCCTGCCTTGGGGCTTAACCACACCAGCCTTTTGCTCCGCTTTTTCCAGGGCAGAGGTCTGTGCTTTAACGCTCCATGTCAGAGCATTCTACCTCCCTGCCTCTAGCTTTCCCCATAAAAACCTGCTCTTTAAAGTTGAATCAGAGCAAACATCAGGTTTTCTGCAGATTGACATTTGCTCCAATTGAGCTTTAAAGAGTGCATTTTCACAGGGAAAACTCTGGAGCAGGAAAAAGGGGGATGCTCGGACATGGAGCTTTAAGTCATGGATTGTGCCTGGAATGAGTGGAGGAAAGGTAAGAGTAGATAAGCCCTCACCCTACCTAATGGCAGCGCTGTCTCTACCTTTGCTGCTTCAGCCCTCCACCTTCCCAGCAAAGAAGGTCATGGAAATGCTGTACTCAGTTGAGTTGAACTTGCTAGGAAAGGCTTCCAGAATTTGATGTGGAGACCCCCTTTGCAAGCACACAAGATTCTGGGTGTAGAACTGAGCTCATAAAAAGAGATCAATGACTGAAGGATATTTATATTTCCTCTGTTTCTTTACTCAGTCTTGTTTATATTACATTCTAATTAGAGTTTTCCTTTGGTGAATTCCCACAGGAAATCCGGCTTTATTTGACTTTCTCTCTACTGTTGAGGAAACGATAATCTAACATCAAACCTCCACATCAAACACCATATAGAAGAGAGGTAATCTCCCCCCTTTCTTGACAATTTGATATCACTCTCCTTGCTTCCCCTTCTAGGCTATCCAAAGGAGTATAACCCCTTCAAGGTGCTCAGTGTTGAATCCATTATTATTATTATTATTATTATTATTATTATTATTATTATTATTCCACCCTTCATCACAAGATCTCAGAGCGGTTCACAGGATAAAAATACAAGGTAAAACACAAGTAAATAGTTAAAACAAAAACAACAAAACAATAACCCATGGTATTTATTTATTTATTAATGCATTCGTTGGAAAATGTGTAACCCTCCTTTGCTACAAATGCAAGATAGCTTACAACGCTGATGGGACCTTGTTTATTGGAGGTAGAGAGGCCCACATTTATGCCAGGTACAATTGCCCTGGTAATTCAACAACAGCCGGATATTGAGCCATTGAAGAGCCTCTCTGCATTTATACATTTAGCTCTCAGCAGCCACTATTCAAACATGAGAGGATTAATTACATCTTTGGTACCTACGGCTCAATTTTCAGAGAATGGTTGTGAGGCTCAGTTAGTTTATAAAATGTTTACAGTTCCTTGGAGAGAGGCCCTGTATGAAGACACTGTGCATATTATTAATCAGCAGCATCTTTCCATTGCAACCTTTGATTCCATTTTCATAACATGTATGTGCACTTCTAATTTTTTTAGTATTAGCACTTCTGATTGTGAATATCAAGAGACGATTATAAAATTTAATTTGAAAAGCTTTTTTTGGGGCAAAACGGAATGCTTCTACTTGCAGATTTGTAGACTTCCAGAATATCTTGAAGCATTTCTCTTAATTTGCACTTTTTTATTTTTTTATTTTGGTTTGCTACATCATGCAGGTCTAGTGTTAGGACGGTCATGCCAGAGCCAAGTGAACACAATCTAACTGAGAAAATCTGTGGTTGCAACTCACCACCCCTTCTGACCAGTGGCGGAGGAAGCCGCTCGGGCACCTGGGGCGGCGTGCCCAGCGGTGGGGCGCACTGCGGGGCCTCCAGAGTCTGCCTGCCTCCTCCCACTCAGCCGCCCTACAGTCGGGGGGTGGGGAAGGCAGCGCGTGGACCGTTTGGGGAGTGCAGAGAGACGCGTGGCTTGGATGCGCTGCAGGCCCTGTGGTGAGAGCTGCCTGGCATTTTATCACCCCCCTCAGTGGAGACACCTGGGGCGAACCGCACCCACCACACCCCCTTCCTCCACCCCTGCTTCTGACACCTAAAAAATAATAAAAAAATAATGGTTTGGGATTTCTACAGAATCCTCTAGAGTAGAGCAAGACACATCAGCATTCTTAACATGTGAGTAAAATCTTTGTTTCTCAGAAAGGAACAGAGTTTGTACAGTTATTAAAAGTGAAACTTTAGTTTCTCAGAAATGACCTGTGTACAGTTATTAGCTGTCAAAACCTCACACACAACTCCATAAATTTAAAGCATACCCAACCAACATTTAAATGTCAGCTTACTAATTAGGATCTTAAACAAACTTCAAACTATGGTTTAGCAAGCTTCAAACTGAACATCTGAACTGGGCTGCTCTGGAACCAGTGCTACACACTTAATTGGCTTAACACTCATTTCCTCTTCTAATATCATTATGGAATATTTATTTTGTGTGTGTGTGTGTGTGTGTGTGTGTAGGTGTAGGGAGGTGGTTACTATCTAAAACTTTCCCCAGTACTTCACAGATCTATAATTCTTGGATAGATTGCAGGGGAGCTACACACACACACATGCACACACACAAACACAAACACTTAATGAACAGAAAGATGGAGTTCCCAGTTGTGCACAGAGAGAGCCCACTGCACATGTGTAGGAGCCCTCAACAGATGCTTTAATGAACACACACAGGTCGGGGCATCACCTGCTGCAAGCCGCCTTGCACTTTCATTTTCTGCAGATTTTGGATGCCTGACAAATGTTAGAATTAATTGCAAAGGAAAACTCTTTATTTGCCCAACCTTAGGAAAGTTAGCCAAGTGCCTTATTACTTAGCCACTGGGGTACACCATAACATAGGCAAACAAAAAGGTGATATAAAATATGAAACATCCTGTGTTCCAAATGCTGTGATGTCGTTTGGTGCGTTTCACAGTCCAAACCCTTGATTCAATAAAACTTTGAATTATTGTGCCTAGCTAAAAAAATCAGACAAGAGAGAGAGAGTGACGAGAGTGACTCTGAAGCATTTCTTCGCCCCCTTGATTAACAAGCTGTGCTTGATCATGCTCCAAGCTGCCTACTTGCAGGAGACTCTGACTTAGGGCCAGATGTTGCTGGCAGACTGATTTAGAACCTGGTGCTGACTCAAAGTTGCCTACCCAAACAGTGGGATAGTTGAGTTTTTATTATGGCAAATGACTCCTCAGGATGATTGTGGATCCAACAATTCCCCTCCTTCATTCCCAGGTCCTCCTCAGAACACGAAGGTTTTGTGACCAGATGCTGCGTTACTTCTAGGTTAAGCAAAAACCAGAAAGGAGAAAGAAAACCAGGGGCTTACTTTGGGATTATGGATTCAGCAAGACAAACTTGAGAAAAGCTTGAAACAGAATTATGGTTTGGTGGAAGAACTAATGAAGGACAGCTGCAAGGAATTCAGAGGCACGAACAGCCTGGAGTAATTATTCATTTGGGCTTGTATCGGTCAAAGAGTTAGAATTAATTGTAATAGAAAACTCTTTCTTTGCCTAAGGATTAAGTTAGCAGAAATATAATGTCTGCAGAAATGGAATTGATTTTCTAACTGACTTGTACTGAAGCCATTTCAATAAATAGTTTGTAGGTATCCTGCTCACACCTCTAAGGCACCAGTGGGCAGGCTTCTTGCTTGTCAGCTCTTGAATCTTGCATAATATAACACCAAGATTTACCTGCTAGAGCTGGGGGTGGGGGGGGGAGAGATGTATCATTTGAATTAAAGAACAGGGTGCCTCTGAGCACATTCAGAATTTGTTTTCAGTACCAGAAATGGACTGAGTTTTCACACAGTCCTTTCGCACGAAAGGCCACTCTAGGCTGTCATTATTTTCAGGTGGGATCCAAGCACATTCTGGCAAAATGACCCTGCACAGCTATGGTTGAATGAGAGGTCTTTCACAACAAACCAGCTTCCCCCAAACATCGCACTTTCTGCAGTAAGGAAACTGATTGGAACAAGAGTGCCAACTTGAATAAAATATTGGGGGGCAGGTAAGCCTCACCTTGCATAATCAATCACATGTTGTGGTGCACTCACACTATTTGAATGGCAGTGCCCATGAACTTTGCCCCCCCCCGGCTCCCTCAATTTTTTGGGGGGGGGCTGAAGACCCCTCGGCTCCTAGGAGTTGGCTCCTATGGACAGAAGAATGACATGGAAAGTTTGAGATTAACACTGGCTTTAATACAAAGTTATCTAACCTCCCCACAATCAAAGCGGAATGACTGCTTATTAAATAACCAACATTGTAATCTTCTTGCAAACAAATCAGGATGAATGCTGACTGAATGATCTTATCAGGAGATACTCCAGGTTAGCTATCTTAATTTCAGCAGCTAAATTTAAATGGAACATGTAGTTTTGGTCTCATTTGATTATTTTTGGTCTTGCTATTGTTAAACTATGAAGAGTCAGAAATTCGCCGATCTCCTGCAGCTTTGTTTGCATGAAGCATATTTAGGGTTGAGAGGGGAAATGGAACCATTTTCCAGAAGCAGGTCAAATCCCAGTCTCCAAGCTCTTTAGGCAATACTTGTAAGGCAACAACAACTCTTTATTGTGGTCCAAAGACCAACAACACAAAATTCAGTGCATATAAAATGCATTAAAAGCACACAGACTACTACCGGTAGGACAAATAATAAAACTATGCTTGTTTCTGACTTTTGTCTAATACAAATTGATCTCTAATCCTGCCCACCTCAGACAGAAACTTGGCACTGGCCAAAGTCATACTGGGAATCTTCTTGTCTAGAAGGAACTTGGAATGGAATCGGGCAGATTTCCCTGGTAGATTTGTCATTAGTGGATTAATCAAGCATTGTTGGGCCTGCTTGTCTACAGGACAGGAGAATGTGTTTCAACATTGCCAAAGAACTCACTCAAGACAGTAAAAAGTGGCGGTCGGTGAAAGAGCTGCACATGTGTTACGGGTGTTGTGAAAGTGGTTGCTGCTAGGTGTTGCCTTTATTCTTATTTGAATGCAGTTAGTGAATTGCTCTTAAGCAAGGATGGGATATTGACTAGTTTAAGTCACAATAACAGCAGTGACCATCTTGGTGGGACCATGCATCTGAGCTCCTACCTTCACTTTTTATAATCCACTTTGAGAATGTGAGAATCCTTAGAAAAAAATTCATCCAGACCTGCTTAAAAGTATATCTTTTTCCCCCTTTGAAAAATAATTATCTAATGTGTGAATTGGGACAGTTGAAGTGTGTAGAATAAAAACAACAGCCACCCTAGAAGTAGTAAGGGATATAAATGGAAGGAAAACCAATCCTTGGGTACACTCAATGGTTTCTTGACGAACTTCACAGCAGATACATTTCAACAAGAGCTCTTTGTTAGGGCTAGAATCTATGCAATCACTCACATGGTTTGATTGAATAAGTATTCTACAGCATACCTTAATTGAATATAACCAATTAGTGGGCTTTTTTTAAAAAATTAACCAAGCAAATCCCCATTAAATTCAAGAGGAAAATTTCACCAGAATTGGCCTGCCAGTATTTAAAATCTAATCCTTGCTGTGATTTTATTCTTGTTTTTTTTTTTGGCATATATACACCAATGCATTCAAGAATGCCTTCCACACACAGATGGATGAGGAAAGACTGTATTCAAATGCATCTGGATTCAGCATTGCTGGATGTGAAGGAAGATTTTACTGACATCTGGACATAGCAGTATATCAGAGCAGGGCCAAAACACAAGACAGATTTATCAAGTGCGAGTACCATACGGCCCAGGAATCATGAGCAGCTTTACTCCCCTCCCCACCTCCAATAATAGGTAGCACAGTTGTTTTTGACATTTTTTTTACATTTGAAGTTAATTAGGGCTCAGAGAGCTTCTCCAGCTGTACAGACTGCTGAAACATTTTAAACGAAGAACTATGGGGAATGATCTCTTCTGACTCATTACAAGAGCCTGCTTAACCAACAGTGAGGTGGGTGGCCACAGATCTTGAAGCTATTGGTTCATATATGGGCAATACCACCACCCCTTCATTTCTATAGTCCACACTCTGTTATCAGTTAAAGATGAGCACTTCCTGGGCATTGCCAGAAGTTGCGCTGCATGTTTTAGTGGCAGCAAGTGGGGGGGATTTAAAGCAGGAGTTTAAGCCCCTTGCATAGATATACTCAATTTATATTTAAAAAAATTCTTTATTAAAAAATTATTGTGACTACTTAATAAATATTTCATAATATGCAGTTCTTGGAAAATAATTAGGTTGACCACCTAAGAAGCTTGCCCCCATGAACTCTTCAACTAGGGACAGGTAATTCTGCCAGTTTTGATTTCTCTCAGTTTCTCTCTCTCTCTCTCTCTCTCTCTCTCTCTCTCTCTCTCTCTCAATCTTAAGTTCATTTCCCCACATTTACACATCAGTTTGTGACGAAATTAAAAGACGCCTGCTTCTTGGGAGAAAAGCAATGACAAACCTAGACAGCATCTTAAAAAGCAGAGACATCACCTTGCCGACAAAGGTCCGTATAGTTAAAGCTATGGTTTTCCCAGTAGTGATGTATGGAAGTGAGAGCTGGACCATAAAGAAGGCTGATCGCCGAAGAATTGATGCTTTGAATTGTGGTGCTGGAGGAGACTCTTGAGAGTCCCATGGACTGCAAGAAGATCAAACCTATCCATTCTTAAGGAAATCAGCCCTGAGTGCTCCCTGGAAGGACAGATCGTGAAGCTGAGGCTCCAATACTTTGGCCACCTCATGAGAAGAGAAGAATCCTTGGGAAAGACCCTGATGTTGGGAAAGATTGAGGGCACTAGGAGAAGGGGACGTCAGAGGACAAGATGGTTGGACAGTGTTCTCAAAGCTACGAACATGAGTTTGACCAAACTGCGGGAGGCAGTGCAAGACAGGAGTGCCTGGCGTGCTATGGTCCATGGGGTCACGAAGAGTCGGACACGACTAAACGACTAAACAACAAAATTGTGACTTTTAAAAAAAGTCCTCAGGCTCTTGGTGCAAAATTTTCCTAATATGCACATGTTTGCATGCAATTGTGTCTAATTTACACATTCTTTAAAGCAATTCCTCCTCAGTGTATTTTTGCATGTTATTTTTGCTAAATAGTAATATATGCGTCTTTATGCACACTTATGCACACTTTTGCGCTGCTCTGGTTTGCCAGAAGTGGCTTAGTCATGCTGGCCACATGACTGTACACCGGCTCCCTTGGCTAGTAAAGCGAGATGAACGCCACAACCCCAGAGTCAGTCATGACTGGACCTAACGGTCAGGGGTCCCTTTACCTTTACCTTTATGCACACTTTACTCTGGTATATGTGTTTTCTTACACATCACTTGGCTGAAAACTACATTGCAAAATTTGAAGAAGTGCAAATTTTGAAGGATGGCTGCATTTCGGTTAACATATCGTTTCAGAAAGTGTGAATGAGGTAAGTTTGCCTTCAGAGATGAATTGAATCAAATTTCTTGCTCATCTCTTAAAAGGGGAGGTCACCAGGAACTAATTCACCTCTAAATAAAATAGCAGGAAGGACTGACTGCTTAGCCCCTCATTCAGCCCACCCCCTGGCTCCACACTGTAGGTGAGAGCAGGGAGAGAGGGAAGAGGAGCAGAAGGAGGACAGTTGTCAAGTCTAACCTGGTTGACTATCCCCAGCGGCAGCAAAATGCAAGCGCTGCCTCCTCTCAGGAAAGCAAGCCAGGAAAGAAAATGAAATGGTGATAGCTTTCCCTGCCATTCCCAGGGCAAGCCAGCAGCCATTCTGAGATAGCCCTCATCACCACTCAGTTTCCTTTGCACATTAGTCAACTGCAGAGGAAAGGCAGTTGTCTCCCAACTACTGCCCTGTTTAAAGAGATCTCTTGGGTCAGGAGAGGAATGGAGAAAGAGGGGAGAGAATCGGTTGTCCCTCCCTTCCCCACACCACTATGGTCCCATTCATTAGTGTGGTTGGTGCAAAGTAGGATGTGCATTGAAAAGTAAGGAGTTCATTAACTCCCTGGGTGTGTGGAAAGTCCATTGCAATTCCACTGGTAGCTTCCAGAGGAAGAGCAATGATTTTGGTGCCTCCAGCTTGTCAAGATTTCACAGAAGGATTCAGTTCCATGCCAGAAATTTCGGTTTGTACAATTAAGGTAAATTAAAGCACTCTGTTACTCTACCAAAACAAATCAACTTTTTTAAATAAAAAATGGACTTTTCATGGGTAGGAAAGTAACAGGGAAATAAGAGTGGGATGAATGAATGATTTATGGAAAGATATATAAACATTCTGCAAGTGAATAAGGATGACCACTCATTGTTGTAAAACATCTCCACAAACAAAGCAGAACAAATGCCCAAAAAAGATGGGACACAGTGTAACCTCTGCATTAGGTTTTCTGCAGACAAATCAAAGTGTGTGTCCGTGTGTGTGTGTGTGTGTGTGTCCATTAACAGTCCACTGGTAACTTCTGGAAAAAGAGCAATGATTTTGTAGTGCCCGGAGCTTCCTGTCTAGAGGCATCCAAAGTTTGAAAAACAACATGTTATATAAGCCTGCAAAATCAGTTTGTCAGGAGACCAAAGCAGGACACACACAAAAATGAGCATATGTACTGTCTGTAATGATGTTTCAGAGATACTCTCTCTCTAGGTCTCTGAAAAGCTATCGCCTGTTCACAGCTCCAGCATTTGCAGAATCAGGTTTTCATCTTGATGACAACTACGGTTCTGCCAGAGATTCAGTGAAGTGAAATAAGTAGAGGAGGGAAAGTCTCCTTTCACGATGTCTATAGCATTCTGAGATTTTGAAATGAACTAGTGATATCTCGCTGACATAAGCTTTCAAAATGGCTGGGCAAGAGATTTAGCTTTGGGGGGCTGCAGCTACGTTATAAGTGAATAAGGTACATACAGTTTGCAAGGGAACTCTGAGCCATATGTTCTTTGTTTGTTTTTCTCTTTTAACCAGAAAAAAAACATCTGGACTTGCTTTATTTGGAAAAGGATAATATCCTGAGGTGTCATTTTAAAGCATCTGTACTTGACACCAAAGAATTATGAACTGAAACACAGTGCAGAGTAATGATAATTGATTCTGTATTATGTTCTTACAGGGAATCGATAGCCCCCACCACAGAGATGTTAATTTCCTTCGAAATGGCTTGATTTCACCCCCTTAAAAATTATTATCAGTTCTTGCAGCAGGCAATTCACTATGATAAATTACTTGTCCTGTACATTTTTCAACATCAGGAACAAAATCATTTCCACCTGTTATTATTTATAAACTAGTGGAATGCCTGTCACGGAGAACTGGAGCGAGGTGTATGTTCCAAGGGCTTCTGTGATGGTGCTGGAGAGGAGTGGGTCTCCTACTGATGCTGCAAATACAGAGCAGGCAGCAGAAGAGAGTCATTTTAATATATTCTCACCAACTTTTGCATAGTTCAGATAGGGCAGGCATGTCCAAAGTCCGTTTCGGGGGCCTAATCTGGCCCACCGATCGGTTTATTTCCTAGGGTAAAATCACCGAAAAAGCTCAACAACTTACATCCTAAAAAAGGTCAACAACTTTGTTCAATACTCATTCATGTTCACTTTATCAAATCTGCCCCTCTTTGAAAAAAGTTTGAGCACCCTGAGATAGGGCATTGGTGCATCCACCTCCACCATATACAGCCAAATGAGGTCAGAGCAAACTCAATGGGCACAATGCTGGCTGGCTAATGGGAAGGGGATCAGAAAACTGAATCTGTAGGGGAAATTGAATGCAGTGGGAGGAACTTTAAACTAGCAGTGTCTTGTCTGGTGGGGCAGAGCAATAATAATAATATGTTTGTTTGTTTGTTTGTATGCTGCCCATCCAATTAGGTTGCTCCAGCCACCACTCTGGGAGGCTTCCAACAAATTTAAAAATAAAGCACAGTAAAACATCAAACATTAAAAACTTCCCTATACAGGGCTGCCCTCTTCTAAAAGTCAGATAGTTATTTATTTCCTTGACATCTGATGGGAGGGCATCCCACAAGGCGGGCATGACCACTGAGAAAATCCTCTGCCTGGTTCCTCGTAACCTCACTTCTTGCAGCGAGGGAACCGCCAGAAGGCCCTTGGAGCTGGATCTCAGTGTCCGGGCTGAACGCTGTGGATGGAGATGCTCTTTCAGGTATACAGGGCCAAAGCAATTTAGGGCTTTAAAGGTCAGTACCAACACTTTGAATTGTGAGTTGCAATCAAAGCTTCCTGGCAGTAGCATCACTGCTGCTTGCCAGCAGGAGAGGGACAAGGTGGTGGTGAGTTGAAGATGCACTGGTGGAGCCAATTTGGGTCTCCCAGTGGTGCACTCATGTAGCCCCGACCTCTGTGTTTCCTCACCCCTCCCTCTCCCATTAAGCAGCAATGATGTTGCTGTTGGGAGGCTATTGCTTTGGCTTCAGCCTAATAGGGGATTAAAACGCTAAGGAATGGGAACCGAAAGAGTCAATAAGTACTAAGTATGTCTGACTAGCGATATGGGGGCAGGGGCAGGGGCGTAGCCAGGATGAAATTCAGGGGGGCAAGGGGGGCAAGGGGCGGGGCCAAGGGGTGGGGGAGGGGCCACAGCAGGGCAAGGAAAGCTCCCTTCTCCCTTGCCAGCTTTCCCTCCTCCTGCCCCGGCGATCACGGAGGGGGAGGAGGGGATCGGAGCAGCCCGATTTCGGGCTGCTCCGACTCCCTCCTCCCCCTCCGCGATCGGCAGGGGCAAGGGGGAGCCAGGATCAGCCCAAAATCGGGCTGCTCCGACTCCCTCCTCCCCCTCCGCGATCGGCAGGGGCCAGGGGGAGCCAGGATCAGCCCGAAATTGGGCTGCTCCGACTCCCTCCTCCCCCTCCACGATCGGCAGGGGCCAGGGGGAGCCAGGATCAGCCCGAAATCAGGCTGCTCCGATCCCCTCCTCCCCCTCTGCAATCGCCGGGGCAGGTGGAGGGAAAGCCCCAGAGCCGCGCAAAGCGGTTGCCTGGCTTTTCCTCTGCCCGCCCCACAGCCAGCCAGGGAGAAGGGAGACGGCACCGGGCGGGCAGCGGGGCAGGCTGGCCAGCGGCCCTGCTTCTAGGGGGGGCAGTTGCCCCCTCCTGCCCCCCTGCCTACGCCCATGGGCAGGGGAACAAGAAAATCACATGGGAGGGAGAATAGAATGGAATATTCAGAAGAGGGCATGGTTGATTGTACAAGTGGAGAGAAGGCCTCTAAACTACAACATTTTGTTGTAGATCCCACTCGTAAAAACAGAATTGCTATGTCAAAGGCTTCTGGTACTACACGGAAATCCTTATTGTTCAATTATGCAAGTATACATTGCAGTGACATTTCATGTAACTCAAAGCTTTCATTCAGTGTTGATGTTTAATCTGGGGGCAGTTAACATTCTGTCACACAACAGAGGAAAATGTTAGTGAAAGGCTTTAAAGGCAGTGTTATATTATGTAGTCAAATGGGTTTAGAAAACAGCCCTGCACGGTTCCTATCTCCATGTTGTGACAGCATTAGTCTTTGCACCTCTGGTGGAAAACAAGTAAATGAAGAAACACATGGTAGATTCTTCCAGTAATGGATGCTGACAGCTCTACTAAATTACACATGTAGCTTGATTCATTGGAACACGGTGAGGTCACAAACCCTTCCCACCCCGAAAAAAACAAAAAAGAGCTGTGAAAAATTGACTGCCGCTCTTTGTCATCGAAAGGACCGACTGTTTACTTGTTGAAGTGCACTGGCCAACTGAGAGAGGTATGTACAAAACTGGTGAGAAATACTGCCTACACAAATGAGAAAAATGAAATCACAGCTCAGCTACTTTGTACACTCAGCATTGCAGTAACTGGAGAATGTGCTGCAATATGTATAGCTAAGAAGAGAGGCAGGCATGAGCAGTGGCATTGTATATCAGAGCCCCCTTCAGCTATGAACATCACTAGGTGGCATTAGGGCTCAATGGTCAAAGAATGTGTTATATTAAATTAAAGTGTCATATTGTATTAAATATTTACCATTTTCTGAATAGCAGCCACTCAGGCCAAGGCCATGGCGCATGGTGAGGGTTTGAAAATACTGTGGCCCTGTGCCACAGTCCCCCCACTACCCGTCCCCCAAAAAACTGTTCCCTTCCCACCGCTATTTCTTATGAGAGAGAAACTGCTATTTGTGACCATTACGAATGGAGTAGGGATCTGTTCTAAATGGATTTGTGATTCACTGGTTCTGACCCAATTATTCTTTGCCTGCACCTGGCCCTCTCTTGAATTGCATACCTGTTAATGTCTGAGTTGCTCATGCAAAATCACATGGGGGGGGGGAAGGATTGCACATATAATTTGTATGAAACCCATCACGCAAAGGATTAGGTGAAGTCAAAATGGCACCTGCATCCAAAAGATCAATGAATACCCCCATCCCCACCTCAGGGACCTTTGTGTCCAGTTGGGTGACAATACCTCTATGTCAAAAGCCATGCAAATTGATGTTTTGGCCCACCATCTTGATCCAAATGGTGTCTGGCACCCAAATGTCAGCATAGACTCCCATCCCCACCTCAGGAATCCTTGTGCAGAATTAGGTGACACTATCTTGAGAGGCAGTTGAACCTATGCCAAAAAAGCAGGCCAAGTCACCCTGAAGACACATTTTGGTCCGCCATCCTGATTCAAAATGGTGGCCAGCACCCAAACTTCAATGAAGAGTGCCATCCCAACCCTGGGAACTCTCATGTCAAGTTTGGCAATGATATCTCAAGACATGTTGGAATGGAAAGATAACAAACAGACAAATAACTTTCCAAACTATGTAGCGGATACAGGCTCACCCTGACAAGCTGTAGTGATGTGAAGATTCAAGGTGTATGGATTAAATATAAAGTATCAGCATACATTTATTAGAACCAACTGAACTGTCACAAAGTCAGGAGAAAGCTTTCATGTTCTCCAAAAATCTTCATCAGGCAAGTTTTTGACACCCACTCCTAAAGGGGAAAAGTAGTAGTTGCTGCTGTTTTACCCCCCCTCCCACCCAATCTTCTGTTCTAAACATGGTGCAAAGGTAGAATCATGCTGTCATGCAAACATAACTAGATTAGCCACACCAGATTGATTTAGGAACGTGTTAAGAGCTATTTGGACCAACTGCTACAAAAATCTAGTAGTTACTTGGCCCTGTAAAAAGACAGAGAGATATTCCTATAGAAAAGATGGGAACTTTGCTGGCTGGGGCTGATGGGAGTTTTAGTCCGATACCATTTGGAGGGCATTATGTTGGCTATTCCTGTTGTAGGCTATGCTGGAACTGATGAAGCATGGAAGTGGCAAACAAGCAAGAAAAAGCCTCTGTGGAGAGAAGGGGAGAAGGGAGGAAGATCTATGCCAAAGAAAAAGGAACAGATGCTACATTTGAACAGAAACCTGGCAAGCCAAATACTGGCATAGAGATAACGTCAAGAGACGAGGTTCTGGTGAGCATCCCTGCTGATGCCAGGCCAAGGAACGTCTGCAAACAATCCTTCCTTCATCTTAGAAAGCCTTTCTGAACCCTCCCACTCTTTTCACAGTCTCACTTGTTGTTATGACAGCGATTTGGGGAGCAGGAGTTTGATTGCTAGGATTTTAACAGTTCCAGGCTTGCATTATTTATGGGTTTGAGAGTCGGGTTACCATGTGGGTGGTGTTAACATCAGCGGCCTATCAACATATTAATAAATACGAAGCATAATTATACAAACTGCACAGAAAATGTGTCTTCACGCCAAGGAAAAGTACAAAAAATAATGAGGCGTACATGCAGCAATTGTGGCGGGGTGGGGTGGGGGGTGGGATGGGGAGAGTGAAGCAAGCAGTTTATAAACTGATTGGCTTTTGGTTTCTGGTTGAGTGGGAAATATATGGTGTTTTGAGCTTCATATCTCATGGGCTAGCTTACATGGTTCAGTAGTCACTTCCAAGGTCGCAAAGTTCCACCTGATTTACTAAATGTTACTTACTTGAGATGCTGGTAGGGCATGCTGCATGCTTATTTATGTCTTCATAAGTATACAGTTATAGCCATCCGTTCCCCAATACATGTCTGAAGTAACAGAGAGAAATTAAAAGCATCACTCATGCAGTATCCAAAGTGGCCATTTTGGTCACTGAGGAAACGGCTTTCATTTAGAATGCCAGAGAGAAATGCAGGGATCAGCAGAAGGCAGAAACAGAATGGTGAGTGTCTTGTTGGTACAAAAGGGGAGCCCTGAATTATTGTTTTTACATCTCCACAGTGTATAAGAAGATCAATATGGCATTCTCCACATCCTTCTTTCCAAGGCAATTTAGAAATCTTATGAATTTAGGACCTTTTTAGAAGCCCGCGTCCTGATCCACTAAGATTTGTGGCAAGCCCCAGGAAGGCATTTGTGTCGATGGGGGCTCCAACAAAAACTGCCTCAATTTTATTCAGTGCTGAGAAGTAAAGGATGCAGCAGGCTTTATAGAAATAAAACCTCCTACTTGGGTGTGGGTTCTGTGTGAGCATTACGCACCCTGCGGTCTTTGGATAAGGGCTCTAGAGCAGGGGTCAGCAATCTTTTTCAGCCGTGGGCCGGACCACCTTCCTCAGACCATGTGGTGGGCCGGACTATATTTTTTTTTTGGGGGGGGGAATGAACAAATTCCTATGCCCCACAAATAACCCAGAGATGCATTTTAAATAAAAGCACACATTCTACTCATATAAAAACACCACGCAGGCCCCACAAATAATCCAGGGATGCATTTTAAATAAAAGGACACATTCTACTCATGTTGAAACACACTGATTCCCGGACCGTCCGTGGGCCAGATTGAGAAGGCGATTGGGCCGTATCTGGCCCATGGGCCTTAGGTTGCCTACCCCTGCTCTAGAGCATCGTGTCTCCATTCCAATCCTTTTTTCGGAGTGGTCACTTATTTAGATATTTTATTCATTCCCTCTGAAAGGTAACATTTAAAATCAACAGCCCCAAAGGTACACTGGAGAAAAATGTCTCCTATTGCTTTAACCAATATTGACACCAAAAGCCCATTCAAAGAAGAATGGCTTAGGCCTTAGGATATTTTGGAGCCATGCTGAGGTTCAGCTTTCGGCTAACTCCAAAAAAATCCCAAGAAATCACTGACCCACATGCCACAGCATGGTTCCCAATTTGGTCCACTAGGTTGTTTTTATAAAATGAAACCTCTCTACTTGCCCTGATATCATATGTGATGTCAGGTGAGCAGCAGATAAGGACATGCCCAAAGGAATAAACAGGCGCATAAAGGGCGTGCTCAATTATTCCCTTGCAAACAGGGCTTGCTGAGCAGCAGATTGCTCCTGAAAGTAAGCCCTGCTGGAAGAGGCTGCCCTAAGCAATTGCCTGCCGAGAGCACCCCAGTACAGCTGAAGGGTTTTGCTGACAGTGCCAGTAAGCTGATAGGTCAGCAAGCCCTGCTTTGTCCTTTGGATTCCATTTCTGCCTGCAAGCTAACTTCAAAGAAGCTCAATGTAACTGCTGATCAGTTGATCCAGTGAGTCCTTCTGAACTTTGACCAATGGGTGGGGGACACCCACCTGTCAATCACCTGATGAAATTAAATTCCCTTTTTCAGAGGAAGGAATTCCACAGTTGTAGGTCTATGGTTATATCATGGCAACTTCATACACAGAAAAGCAATGTTATTGGTGGATGTTAAGGAGTTTGCAATATAATGGGTCAGGCACCCACTAAGGCAGGCATCCCCAAACTTTGGCCCACCAGGTGTTTTGGACTACAATTCCCATCTTCCCCAACCACTGGTCCTATTAGCCAGGGCTCATGGGAGTTGTAGGCCAAAACATCTGGAGGGCCGCAGTTTGGGGATGCCTGCACTAAGGTATGGAGAACAGCAGGATCACACTGCTACCTGCTGCTTGAGGTTAACTACTTGAGGTTAACTCATGCAATCCAGGCCACACCAGAAAGCTGATACCCTGCATAATATTAATGGTTTACTCAAAAGTAAAAAAACCAAAAACAAAGCACAACCCTGAACACAGTGGCGTAGTGTGGGTTGCTGGCACCCAGGGTGGACAAGCTGCTGATGCCAATGGAGCACCCACTCAATGGAGCCAAGCAGGGCCACACTGTGCCTCCTCCCTGCCCACGCAAGGGGGAGCCCAGCCAGCTGATGCAGCCTTTGGCAGGTGAATCTCCCCGATGTCTGCAGAGAGGAGCGCCAGGCTGTGCAACACTGGGATGACCCCTTGCCTGCTTCCCCCCAGCTGTCCCTACTCACTATGGGTGTAGGCTGCTCTGCCACCTGCGTTGGGGCAGGGATCCACACAGAAGCCAGGAAGCGTCTGTGTTGGGGTACCTGGTTGTGCCCCCTCAGAATTTTGCGCACAGAGCTATGGTCCCCCTTGCCCCCCAGTGGCGGATGAAGAGTTTCCGTGGCCCGGGGCAGCACCGTGGGCATGCACTCGGGGGCGGGGCATCACCCCATGTAGCATGCATGCACGCAGTTGCCATGCATGATGCATGCGCAGGAAGTGCACAACGCATGCACCGTGCACGGTGGCTCCGTGCATGCATGCTGCGTGGCAGAGCCACCAGCAGACCTCAGCACCGTGTAGGGATGCTGCCGTCCAGGATCCTTCGCTCGCGTTGCAGCAGCTTCATACCCATGCCGTGCTAGGGATGTTTGCCAGCAGTTCCGCTGCGTAGCAGGGCGTCAGTGGAGGTGGGGAAAGGGCACGCCCCCCCCAAGTGGAGCCCGGGGCAAAGCGCCCTATTGCCCCTCCCTTCCTACGTCCCTGCGCCTCCCACTATGCCATTGCCTGTACAAAAAGCTAGAACATAAATAAATAAATAAATAAAGAAGACACATTTACTAGATATTCATGCTCTATTTAGAGGGTTTTCAAAAATCATGTACGACAAAAAAAAGTATGTTTGCTTCACTTGCTGGTTTGGGCCTGTTTGTTATATTCTATAGACATGGTTTTAAATCTGTATTTGCCATAAGAAACCTGATCCACGCAGCCTGAAATAAAGACACTCTGAAGACAAGTAAGACAGATATTGAGATTTGGTAGCTTGCCCCCTCAGGTTTACATTGCTGGAGCAGTCTGGGACATAAAGCCTTCTTAATCTCATGTGGAGAGACGTGCGTGTTCTGTATAGGATACTTTACAATGCAAGGCCAGTAATGTGAAATTCTACCCTGCACATTAAATCCACGAATTACAATGTTCATTACTGGGATCACTCTCACTGTGTTCAGCGTTTGGCTTAGTAGTGTACTCTGAATGTGGCAGTGGTGGAAGGATAAAAACAGCCCATATGCTGACGTTTATACTTCTGTATCATATAAACCAGTTCAGTGGAGCTGACCAAAGAGGCAGGATTTCTTCAGGTGCAAAATTATCCAATAAATCAGAGGCTTCATGCGGAGATGTGCTAAGCATCCCTAATCATCCCCACTGAGGTCATTGGGAGGAGAAGGTCCTCAGAAGCCTGAGCCCAAAGAAGATTAGCAGGTATTTGGAAAACAGGGGGAGAAACGGCTGGCGGTCATGCTAAAGCATGGGTGGCTAGCCTGTGGCCTTGCAGATGCTGCACCCCAGCTCCCATCAATCAGCAAGGGAAGCTGAGACACCTGCCTCTTCCAGCATACAATAGCAGGTCTGCTGGAGAATGCTTGTAATGTTCCAGTGTGTACTATCGGACCCAATGAATGGATATAGTATTATCATGGGCAGGATGATGAGATCAACCAAATAACAGAATCATTGGAAAACCTACCAGACTGGCCTCCAATATCTATAACTGAGGTCAAGAACCTTATTTCACAGTTTAAAAATAATAAAGCACCAGGCATAGACTATTTGTCCCCAGAACTGTTGAAATATAAGATTGACTGGTGGCCTCCCTGCTGGTGGTAGTATTTTATTTATTGATTCATCTGGGTTATTTCCTGAAGTTTGGGACACGGCGGTAGTCATCATCCCTATACAGTCGTACCTCAAAGTCAAACAGAATCCGTTCCAGAAGTCCGTTCAACTTCCAAAACGTTTGGAAACCAAGGTGCGGCTTCTGATTGGCTGCAGGAAACTCTTGCAGCTGATCGTAAGCCACAGAACCCATGTCAATGTTTGGGTTCCAAAGAATGTTCTCAAACCGGAACACTCACTACTGGGTTTGCAGTGTCCGAGAGCCAAAACGTTCGACTTGCAAGGTGTTCGACTTCAAAGGTACAACTGTATTCAAAAAGGGCCTTACCTCTGATCTGGCTAGTTATAGACCAATTAGTTTGCTACCTATAATTAGCAAATTATATGCAAAGCAGGATTTAGACATGTCAGATAAACTAGAGACCATTGCTTTGTACTAGCCCATTTTATAGATACGTATGTTGAGAAATCAAGTGGTGTGCTTTATGCCGCTTTCATTGATCTGAAAGTTGCATTTGATCTTGAGTAAGACTGGGGGATAAGCTGAGTATAGATTAAATATTATTGTTCTTGATTAAATGTCTATATGTGCTGAAAGTGTGTTGCTCTTGATTAAATGTCTATATGTGCTCTACAAATGGGTAGCTCACAGCCACAAAGGGAGTTAAGCAAGGTTGTATCCTAACTCCCACACTGTTTAATTTATATATAAGTTATATTGTCCAGAGTTTAACATCCCCAGAGTATCATGCCCCTAAATTGGCCACAAAAGCCATCTGTATATTATTATACACAGATGATGCGGTACTTCTATCTCAAAGAAAAGTGGGTCTAAAAAGATTGATGAGGGCATTCTCAGGATACTGCCAAAGAGAACAGCTGTCTGTGAATTACAAGGAAACTAAAGTCATTGTGTTTTCAAGAAACTATAGGCCCATAGATGGTATATGGATAATCAGTTGATCAAACAAGTTAAAGTCTTTAAGTATCTTGACCTTATTTTTCAGTCAGCAGGGTCATGGGGAGCACATCAGAAATATGCAAAGGAAAATGCATCTCAAAACACCAGAATTCTGACACACTTTTCCCTTACAAAATGGGGCAATCACATACCATCAGCAATTGAAGTGTTTAAAGCTAAACTCCTAGGATAGTGATTATATGGAGCTCAGATTTGGATAGGTGCTCACCTTGGATCAACAGAAGCTGCTCAGTCTAAGTTTCTAAGGCAATTTTTTCTGTTCCATCCTGTGTTCCAAATGCTTCGTTGCACTTGGAGACTAATCTCCCCTCTGTTGAATTACAGATTCGGTGTAGGACATTTAATTATTGGCTCCGGCTAAATTTAAACGCCACCGGTCTACTACCCTTGGTATCGCAAGATTGTCATGAGAGCGCTTGAACTAAAATTGTCAACCAAAAGCTTTACTTTTTTGGTTTATCACCATAACAGTTATTAATACTGGGCTTCAGTAAAACAAATAATTTAATTAGTCAGCACCTATATGATATTGAGTGACATAATAATTTGTCCCCAATAAGAAATTTTTCCCCATGGTATGATTATTTCCCACCTAGTCATTTTGACACGTTGGCACCCTATTTGCAAAATTTAACAATTCCAAAATGCAGACACACTTTCACTTACGCAAGATTAAATATACTGCCTTCAGTTGTACTTGAGGGTTGATTTAAAAAAAAATCCACTGGAAAAAGTTATGTCCACGTGGAGATGGCAGTATTGAATCAGTAGCTCATGTGCTTTTAGCTTGCACTCTTTTTTATTATTATTTTTTTAATTGTTTTTATTAAGGGTTTTCTTGGTTTACAAAGATAAGAGCAATGTCTCTCTTAACATTTTTACAGCTCAGTTTCGTTTGTTGAGACATTGGTGAGGGGAGGGGAAGGGTAGTAGGTAGAGGGAGGGAAGGAGGGAGGGATGGGGTGGGCTTTTTCTTGTCAGCGATGCTTGCATAGGTTCTCTGTTGTTCGCCTGTTTTCCTTTGATGGTGAGTGTTATGTACTGAGCTGAATCCTAGAACAATAGGATTCAGAATCAGCGGGAGCTACCCAATCCAACTCCAGGTGGAAGTGAATCCGCAACCTGATTGGCCTGCTGGAGCAGCCAATCAGGCGGCTGGCAGAAGTGAATCTGCTACCTGATTGGCCTGTAGGAGCAGCCAATCAGGCTGCAGGCAAAAGTCAATCTACAATATAATTGGCCCACAGGTGTAGCCCTGAAGTAGCCAATCACGCAAGGCCCATTGTGTAAATAATGTATATAAGCAGATGGTTTTGGGAAAAGAGCCATTCGTCTTCTCTTCTCCTCCTTGATGACTATGAGCTGAATAAAGAGCATGAAATTCACTCTTGACTCCGAGTATATTTCACTGGCGACGAAGGTGGGATCCTGCTGAGCTGACCGCCACCACACACTGCACCACAGCACCGCCACCTGCTGCACCGCTGCATCGCACCGTGCATCCAGGCTTCAGCTCCAGGACCCAAGGAACCCAGAATGGCAACCGACAGCAGCTTCTCGCCATTCAAACCAGCATCAGGAGACTGGGAAGGGTACGCCGCCCGTTTCAACTTCCTCCTGCAAGCGAAAGAAGTCACCAACGATGCCATGAAGAGGGCGACATTCTTCAGCGTCTGTGGAGAGGAGACGTTTGAAATCGCCCGGGCTCTCCTTGCACCTAGAGATGTCGCTACCGTCTCTTACAAAACAATAATGGAACGGCTGAAGGAGCACTTCTCACCACAGCCCTCGGTGGTAGCTTGCCGAAATGCCTTCTACGCAAAACGGCAAGCCCCGGGGGAAACCATAACTGGGTTTGTGACCTCCCTCCGCCAAGCCGCCCGGTTATGCAACTTCTCAGAATTGGAGAACATGCTTCGTGACCGCCTCGTCGGTGGCCTGAGGGACGAGATGTTGCAACGACGCCTCTACGCCAAAAAAGACCTCACGTTCCAGATTGCTCTGGAGGAAGCCCTGGCAACCGAAGCCGCCGAGAGGTCAACGCAAGAGGCACGACCGGCCCCGCCATCCCAACCGAGGGTCTACCACGAAGACCTCACCGACGAATCCGAATCTGACAGGGAGGAAGTACACCGAGTACAGCGGCACACTCAAGCAGCACACACACCACAGCAGCCTCGACGAGAAGGAGGGAACTGTGCAAGCTGCGGGGAGAACCACGAGAGGAGGACCTGTCGTTTCCGTAACGCAGAGTGCAGGCAGTGCAGAAAATTGGGACACATCGCCCGGGTGTGTCGGGCTCGACTCACCCGTCGACAAGCATCAGATGACCGACCCAGGAGCCCCAGGTCACACGGCACCATGCACCAAGGCAACTCGACGGAGATCACGGACTACCAGGTATTCCAGTTGCCCCATCCCAGCACAGAGAAAATTTATATAGAGGTACAGATAGAGGGAGCCCCATGCCGCATGGAGCTGGACACGGGTTCAACTCTATCCATAATCTCGGCCCGAACATTAAGGGAACTGTGCCCTAATGGGGGTCCCAAACTAAGGCCGGCCCCATTCACCCTCCGGGACTTCCAGAAACGTAAGGTCCCTACTATGGGGGTGGGGACCTTCAGGGTGCAATATCGAGGGCGAAAGCAACAATTGGACTTGCTGGTAGTTAAGGGCCCCTACGTTAGCTTACTGGGACTGGCATGGTTTGGACCTCTGGGGCTAGCCGTTACCGGGGTGAACCGCACTAGCTTACAAGTGGACGTGGACGCCATATGCAAAGAGTTTCCAGGGGTTTTTGATGGGGCATTGGGACGATATACAGGACCCCCCATTGCCCTACAGCTAGACCCCGCTGTACGACCCATCAGGCACAAGGCCCGCCGGGTCCCGTTTGCCCTGAAACCCCGCATAGACGAGGAATTGGACCGGCTCGTGGAGCAAGGAGTGCTGGAGCCGGTGCCCAACGCCCCCTGGGAAACTCCAATTGTCACACCCGTCAAGCCTAACGGTTCGGTCCGCATCTGTGCAGACTACAAATGCACCATAAACAAGGCTCTCACGGCCCATGCATACCCAGTGCCAGTGGTCAGCCATGTCCTCGCCACCCTGGCTGGGTCAAAAATCTTTGGCAAACTGGACTTGGCCCAAGCGTATCAACAGTTGCCTGTGGACGAAGCCACAGCAGAGGCTCAGACGATTGTGACGCACAGAGGGGCATTCAGAGTAAAGCGGCTGCAATTTGGCGTTAGCGTGGCACCAGGCATATTCCAGAATCTAATGGACTCTCTCCTTAAAGGGATTCCTGGTGTCACCCCCTTCTTCGATGATGTACTGATCGCCGGGCCCACACCAGAGGAATTTGAGGACCGCCTCCGCTCCGTCCTGCACCGTTTCCAGACGGCGGGCCTCAAGGTGAAGCGGGAAAAGTGTTTACTGGGAGTGCCGCAGGTGGACTTTCTGGGATTTAAGGTGGACGCAGAAGGGGTCCATCCAACCGGTGACAAGGTACGGGCCATTTGTGAGGCCCCAGCGCCCAAGAGCAAGCCCGAACTTCAGTCATTCTTGGGACTATTGAACTTTTACCATGCCTTCCTTCCCCATAAGGCAGCGGTAGCGGAGCCCCTACACAGACTCCTAGATAAAAGGGCCCCTTGGGTGTGGGGCCAGCGACAAAGGGCCGCATTCCAGGCAGTCAAGGACTTGCTCGTCTCGAACTCGGTCTTAGCACACTTCGACGAGAGGCTGCCAGTGGTGCTGGCATGCGACGCCTCTCCCTATGGCATCGGCGCTGTCCTGGGACACCAACTCCCGGATGGAAGAGAGGTGCCGGTGGCATACTTCTCCCAGACGCTTGCTGCAGCCGAACGAAACTACTCACAGATTGACAAGGAGGGTCTGGCAATCGTGAAGGGCGTAAAAAAATTCCATGATTTCTTGTACGGGCGGCCCTTTACCATAGTGACTGACCACAAGCCGTTGCTTGGCCTGTTTGCCCCTGAGAAGCAGACCCCCCAAGTGTTGTCTCCACGTGTCCTCAGGTGGTCAATTTTCCTTGCCGGCTACCAGTATGCACTAACCCACCGCCCTGGGAAGGCGATGGGCCACGCAGACGCCCTCAGCAGGCTACCACTACCAGAAACAGGCCCCGACCCAGCGCCTGCGCAAGAGGTTATGACCCTGGAGCTGCTTCCCGACCGACCCATTCAGGCACAAGAAGTTGCGCACCATTCCACAAAAGATAGGGTCATCTCCCGGGTCCTGGACTGGGTGTGGCGAGGATGGCCCAGCAGCAGCCCCGGGCCAGAATTCGCTGGCTACACAAACCGCAAACATGAACTGTCGGCCCACAAGGGGTGCCTGTTATGGGGAAGCAGGGTTGTTGTTCCCCAGCCCCTCCGCAAAAGGGTCCTCACAGCCCTACACGAGACACACCCAGGGGTAGTGAGGATGAAGGCCCTTGCCAGGAGTTATGTGTGGTGGCCGGGGATTGACAGAGAGATAGAGGCCTGGGTCCAACACTGCCAGACCTGCCAAGAATCCCGCCCGGATCCCCCAAGGGCCCCAGTCCAGCCCTGGGAGTCCGCCCGACATCCATGGTCACGCTTGCACGTGGACTTCGCTGGCCCCTTCCAGGGAAAAACATTCTTCATAGTGGTGGATTCCTACACCAAATGGCTGGAGGTCGCACTGGTACCATCCACTTCTACGGCGGCAGCCATCCGGGTACTACGTAAGCTGTTTGCGACCCACGGGCTCCCTGACACCCTCGTCTCGGACAATGGAACCGCATTCACGTCAGAGGAGTTCCAGACCTTCACAGCGCAGAACGCCATCCGCCACATCCGCTCAGCACCATTCCACCCTGCCACCAATGGCCAAGCGGAGCGCATGGTGCGGACCACCAAGGACAGCCTCCGCCGCATGACACAAGGGGACTGGGAATACCGCCTTGCTGCATTTCTTCTAGCACAGCACAGCACCCCAAGCACAACGACGGGCCGGAGCCCAGCTGAATTACTAATGGGCCGGCGCCTTGCAACTAGACTGGACCGACTTCACCCCGACAGAGCTCAGGATGAGGTAGTGGTGGGGAAAGGCAGGAACCCCCGGACATTTGTGGCCCAGGACCCAGTGTATGCAAAGAATTTTGGGGCAGGCCCAGCATGGGTACCCGCCACAGTCACCAAGGTGACCGGTCCCGTGTCGTACGAGGTACTAACGGAAGGGGGGCAATGTTGGCGCCGCCACTGCGACCAGATACGGCGACGATTCCCAGGAGGAACCCGGGAGGAGAGCGGGACAGAGGGGTCCCAAGGGGACAGCAGGGCAGTGAGGCCTGTAGAGCGAGAGGGGTGGGCAGAGGAAGCAGAAGCAGTAGGCACAGAGGGGCGCCCCGAGGCTGGAAGGACACCGGAACCAGAGCTACAACCTAGTGGTTCAGTGGCGCCAGACCAGACAGCCCCGGCACAGCCAGCAGCCTCGGAACACGAGCCAGAACCAGAACCCCTGACCAAGGAACACCCCAGGCCACAACGCACACGGAGGCGGCCAGCAGACCTTGGGGACTACGAATGCAACTTCCCGGGCAGGACTGGAACTTAGAGGGGAGGGGTGTTATGTACTGAGCTGAATCCTAGAACAATAGGATTCAGAATCAGCGGGAGCTACCCAATCCAACTCCAGGTGGAAGTGAATCCGCAACCTGATTGGCCTGCTGGAGCAGCCAATCAGGCGGCTGGCAGAAGTGAATCTGCTACCTGATTGGCCTGTAGGAGCAGCCAATCAGGCTGCAGGCAAAAGTCAATCTACAATATAATTGGCCCACAGGTGTAGCCCTGAAGTAGCCAATCACGCAAGGCCCATTGTGTAAATAATGTATATAAGCAGATGGTTTTGGGAAAAGAGCCATTCGTCTTCTCTTCTCCTCCTTGATGACTATGAGCTGAATAAAGAGCATGAAATTCACTCTTGACTCCGAGTATATTTCAGTGAGAGATGCTGGGGTTGGCCTAGGATATGGTTGTTCCTTTGTGGTTAGCTGTGGTGGTCTTTGTTTTGTTTGTAAGCAGGGGGGTGAGTGTTGTGGGTCAGGTTAACCATATTAATTCGTATGCTGTTGGTGGGTTTTTGTCGTTGTCTTGTTGGGCTGTGTATGTGATAAAGGGGAACCATACTGGGGTGAAGCCATCTTCTTCTATTTGTCCCTGTGTCAGTTTCAACTTATTGGTTAATTTTTCTAGTAGGGCTGTTTCCCATACTGTTTGGTACCAATGGTCCATGCTTATTCCTGATAGGTCTTTCCAGTGTCTGGTTATGGTGCTTCTGGTTGCTGAGAGTAAGTGGGTTATGAGTTCTTTGTGGTGTAGGTGCGCGTTATTGTCCTGGAAGATGTTAAGCAAGGCCAATTCTGGGGTGAGTTCTAATGTTTGTTGGGTTATTTTACCTATTTCTCTTACGGTTGTTTTCCAGAATAGTTGGATTTTGGGGCACTCCCACCACATGTGGAAATATGTGCCTGTTGAGGTGCATCCTCTCCAGCATTTTGATGAGGTTCCTGGGCGTATTATCGCTAGTTTCCGTGGTGTTAGGTACCACCTGTAGATGATTTTCAGAGTGAGTTCTTTCCTTTTTGCTGATATGGATTTAAAGGGGGGTTTAGACCACATTTTGGTCCATTGGGTGGGGTTGATTTCATAGCTTATGTCATCTTCCCATTGTTTTTTGATTGTGTCTAGGGGGTTTATGGGGTTTTGGAGCAATATTTTATATATTGCAGATACCATCCCTTTGCCGTGTCCCTTTGTCGTTAGGAGGAGGTTTTCAAAGGTTGTTAGGGGCCTGGTTGCTGTTGATTTTACAGCTGGATTGTTTAAGAGGGCGTGTAGTTGGTGTTGCGCTAACCAGGATATTTGAATGTCTTCTAGTTTGTCCTGTATTTCTTGTGTTGTCATAGGCTGGCTATTTTTATAAAAGTCTATTAGGCGATATAAGCCTTTGGTCTGCCAGGTTTTTGTCTGAAGGTTTTGTGCTGCATGGTGGAATAGCGGGTGGTAAACCAGGGGGATTAGTGGGGATGAGGTTGGGGATAGTTTGTCTGTTTCTGTTTTCCATGCTTTGAACATGGTTTGTGTGTACCTATTAAGTGTTGTGGGAATCTTCCTTAGTTTGTTTGGGAGGAGTGGGTATGCTGTGGTGCAGATACTGTCAATCGTGTCCCTTTCTAAGTGTATCCATTGTTTTGTTTCGTCTTCCAGTATATATGGGATTATATGTCGTATTTGGTTGGCTCTATAATATGTTTCTATGTTAGGAATTCCCCATCCTCCTTGTGAGGTGGGAAGGTGCAGGTATTTGGTGCTTATTCTTGGTTTTTTATGCGAGAAGATAAAAGAGTGTAGTTTTTTCTGCCATCTGCGAAGTTGGGATGGGGGGATCCAGATTGGGAGGGTTTGGAATAAGTAGGTTAATTTTGGGAGAGTGATCATTTTGATCATGGCCATTTTATCTGAGAGGGTGAAGTTGCTCCATCTCTTTAGGTCTCTGTTTATTTGCTGCCACAGGGGTTTATAGTTATGTAGGTATAATTTGTTGAGGTTTTTGGTTATTTGTACTCCTAGGTATCTGAACTTGGTATGACAGAGTTTTATCTTGGTGATATTAGTGAGTTCTTTCTGGGTGTGAGGGGGAGTGTTGAAGCACATGGCTTCTGATTTTGCAAAGTTTACTTGCAGGCCTGACACCGTTGCAAACGTGTTGAGTTCTCTGGTTAGGGAGATTGCTGTGTTTAGGGGGTCTGATGTTGTGACCATTAGGTCGTCTGCAAAGAGCCCTAGTTTGTATGTTCTGCCTTTTATTTCCACTCCCTTGATGTCTGTGGACGCTCGAATTCGGATTGCTAGGGGCTCTAGAGCCAGAATGAATAGGAAGGGAGATAGTGGGCATCCTTGCTTTGTGCCTCTTTGGATTGCTATGGTATTCGAGTCCATACTATTAATTCTGCATTTTGCCGAGGCTTGGGAGTATATTTGTTTGAGGGTTTGTAGGAAGTTGGGGCCAAATTTCATGTTGGTTAGTACTGCTAATAGGTATTTCCACTCTAAGCAATCAAAAGCTTTGAGGATGTCTAAGGACATAATTGTCAATGGGAGCTTAGTTGCCTTGCTGTGTTCAATTAGGTTCAGTAGTTTCCTGATGGGGTCTGTGATATTGCGACCAGGGACAAAGCCGGTCTGATCTGGGGCTATTAACTTACCTAAGAAAGTTTTTAGGCGATTGGCCAGGATTGTTGTGAATATTTTGTAGTCTTGGTTTATTAGTGAAATCGGGCGGTATGATTCGACTTTGAGATTGTCCTTCAGTGGTTTTGGGATGGATACTATTTTGGAGTGGTTCCATGTTTTGGGGATGGGCCCCCCTTTCATGATGTCGTTAAATAGGCGTGTCATGTAGGGCATCAGGGGTTCTTTGAATTTTTTATAGAATTCTGCAGTGAAGCCATCTGGGCCCGGGGCTTTATGTGGTTTCAAGTTTTTCAGGACCGTGTCTATTTCCTCCGGGGTGATAGGGCTGTCCATGAATTCCTGTTCCTCATCTGTTAAGTTAGGCATGGTCAGTCTTGCTAGGAATTTTTGGATTTCCTTCTCAGGTGGATTGCGGGAAGTGTATAGGTTGGAGTAGAATTCTGCGAATTCTGAAGTTATTTCTTTGGGGGAGAATGTTGTGTTGCCGTCCTTTTTGGTGATGCAGTGTATTTTTGTTTTGAGTGTTCGTTTCTTACATCTATTTGCTAGTAGTCTGGAGTTTTTCCCTCCGTATTCATAGAAGCGTTGTTTGGAGTATAGAATACTGATCATTGTTTTGTTAATTTCTAGGGAGTCTATTTCTCTTCTTTTTTGTTCTATGAGTTTAAGGAGTTTTTTGGATCCTGTTTGTTTGTAGCGTGATGCGAGGGTGGTAATGTCTTGTTCCATTTTGCTAATCTTTGTGGAGGTTTGTTTTTTGAGGAATGCTTTCTCTTTTATGCATGCTCCTCTGGTGACCGCTTTCATTGCGTCCCATAGGAGGGGGGTCGTTATGTTGTCTACATCATTTTCTTTGAAATAGTTTTGGAGGGTCTTTGTGAGGTTTTCTCTGATTTGTTTGTTTCTGGTTAGGATGGGGCTGAAGGACCATGATGGAGTACTATGTGTTCTCTCTCCTATTTTAATGGTGACCTCTACTGGGGCGTGGTCTGTTATTTTAATGTTGCCTATGTTTGATGATTCCACCAGGGGGATCAGGCTCTGTGTGAGTAGAATGCTGTCCAATCTGGACATTGTGCCGTGACGTCCAGATTGGAATGTGTGGGTGGTGTCTCCCGGGTTTAGCTCACTCCAAATGTCGTAGAGGCCTCTGTTTTTTAATAGTTTTAGTAACTTGTAAGGGTCCCTCATTATTGGGGGTTTCCCACGGAGGAAGGTTGCCCATGGGGTTGTAGGTTGAGTGTTTTTCAGGGATATGCCTTTTATATTTAGGTTGAGGTCACCTCCTAGGATAGCTTCCCCTTCCAAGAAGGAGATGAACTTGTTCAGTGTCTTCTGGAAAAATTCTAGTTGTTTAGAGTTTGGGGCATATATAGAGCCAATTGTCAGTTTAATTTTGCCATCTAGTGTTCCTTTGATGAAGATGAATCTGCCTCTTTTGTCCTTTAGGACTGTTGTGGCTTTGAAGTTTAGGTCCCTATGAAGTAATACAGCTACTCCGCGGGCCTTACCTGAGCCTTGTGCCACCCACTGTTGGCTGAAGCGGGGGTCGCTCAGCAGTCTGTTCCCTTTGGGGGGGTTATGTATTTCTTGTAGGAGGGTGATGTGTGGTTTCATAGTGTTTATGTATGAGGTGATGCGTTTTCTTTTGATGGGGTTTCCCAGCCCCCTTACATTTAATGTAATTGCTTTTAAGCTATCCATCCTGTTTATCTATTATATAGAGGGACTCCTTGCCAACCCATTCGGGTTGTCCTGTGTCTCTCACTTCGTGCTGTTTGCTGAACCGTTGAGGTTGCGCTGACCTAGGGTGTGGTGGGTGGGGGGCTAGTGGGGTTAGATTTAGATTTGGGTTAAAGATTAGGGGGTAGGTTGTGGAGAATTTCCTATGTGTGGTTTTATAGGTGTTCGTTCGGGGTATTTTGGGCCATCCGGCCTTCGGCCAGTTGGCCCTGGGTCTCGGCTGACGTGAAGGGCCATGTTCAGAGACAGGCCTTCCCCCTTGTCGTTTACGATGGGGGGTGATCAGCGAGACTGTGTAAAGCATCCTTGTGACATGCATGTCGTGTGTAAGATCTAGGAACAATGTTGCTAATGTCAATAGCAACATCGTTATTATGTTGGGGTGTAGGTGTGGGTGTTGGTACGCTCTGGTGCCACCGTTGTGCTGGTTATGTGTCGTCTTTTAGCCTGATTGTGAGTTGTGTTGTGAATGTTATAGTTGTTGTTTTTCCTTAGTGTGGATTGGGGGGGGATGCTAGGGGTGTGGGTTGTGGTTGTGGTTGTTTGGACTGGTGTTGGAGTGGCAGTTTCCATAAGGGTGTGGGGCTGGGGGGTGGAGTGGCTGGTGTTAGCTATGTTTATGGCCTTATGCGGGGTGGGGGGTGGGGGTGGGAATCACCAGTCCTTCAGTTTGGGATGTTTTCCAGTTGCTTCACTTAGTTGTGGTTGTTGTTGTTGTAGTATGGTCGTTCCTCTGTGTTGTGTTGGTTTCATTTACCTTGCTTCTTGTGTCGTATGCTCGTCCGGATGGTTCTGTGCGTGACGGTGTTTGGTTGTGCTGGCGTGCGTTGTGTTGGCGTGCGTTGTGTTGCCTTTGCATCTTCTTTTTCTTCCTGTTGTTCTGTACTTTCGTCCAGTCATTTGCTGTTGTTTCGTTGTCTTGGTCTTGTCTGTCGCTTGGTGGGTCATCTTGTAGCCATTCCGGTGGGGTGTTGAGTCCGAGGTTCTTCAGTAGTTGTTGGGCTTCAGTTTTGTTAGTAGCTGTGTACTGTGTTGTCTTGTTTGTTACAATGAGGCGGAAGGGGAAGCCCCAACGGTATCTGATCTCTGCTTCTTGGAGACTTCGGGTGCATGGGCGTAGCATTTTTCTCCGATTCAGGGTGTCCTGGGACAGGTCTTGTAAGGCCAATATGTGGTTGTTTTTGTATTGGAGGTTAGTTGAGGTTTTGAGGTAATTCCATATCTCCTCCTTCTTTTTGTAACGTGCGAAGCGCACAATGATGTCCCTTGGGGGGGCGTCAGGTTGCGGCATGGGTTTTAGGGCTCTGTGGGCCCTCTCCAGGTCGTTTGCCTCGAGTTGTAAATTTGGGATAGTGTCCTTCAACCAGTTAACGATTAGGTCTGTTGGACCTCTTTCCTCTGCTCTCTCGGGGAAGTTGCGGAAGCGGATATTGCAGCGTCTACTACGGTCTTCAAGGTCCGCTTGTTTGATTCTCATTTCTTCATTTTCTGTCTCCAATTCAACCAATTTCTTTTTCAAGTGTGTGTTTTCCTCCTGGTGTTGCTCAATTATTTTTTCCTGTATTTGGTTTTTGTTCTCTAGGGCTACCATTTTTGAGGTTAGTTCGTCGATAAGTGCCCGTAGGGGGGCTACTGTTTCCTCCAGTTGTTTTGCTAATTGTTTTGTTAGTTTTTTTGTTATACTCTCTGTTAGTTTTGCTTCCATTTCCCTCAGCTCTTGATTTGTTGGTGGGTGGTCGTCTCCTTGAGGGGGTGTTATGTTCTCAATGCTGTTTGCCATTTCCCTGGCTGGTGTCATCTCGTTCTCTCTGGTGGTTTTGATTCGAGGTCTGTTTGATTCGAGCTCTGTTTTGAGGTATGGTGTGTTGTGGTTAGAGGTTGTGGTGTTGGTGGTTCCTGGTTGTTGTTGGGTTGCTGGTTTGGTCAGGCGTTATTGGTGGGTGGCTGGTCAGAGCGTCTGGATTAGGCGGTCATTTGTGACTTGTCTGTGTTGTGTTTAAAAGATTTAAGGCTGGCAGGGTAATGTTTTAGGGCAAAGTCAGGCGGAGTAGTATAGCGGTCAGGGGTGGGGGGGTGAGGGAGGAGGGGGGTTAGGAGCGGGGGGAAGAAGAGGGGGGAGATGGGGAGATTGGAGAGTAGCTAGGAGGTGGAGGGGAGGGGGATAAGGGGTGAGGAGGGAGGGAAGAGAAAGGGGGAATGAAAAGGAGGAAGGAGGGGGGGAGAGAGGAAGGAGGTAGAGTAATCGTAATGATAATATATTGTGTTGGTGGTTTTTGGTTTGGTATGAGGTAAGGGTTTGCAGGGGGGTTGTTACTGAAGGGGGGTGGGGAGGTATGGGTGTGTAGATTTTGGGTTTGAGGGGGGAGGGAGCGGGAAACAAACGAATTTAAATGGGGTATAAGTTGAGGAGCTGGGGTTGGGGTGGAGAACAGTGTATTTAAAGGTAGGTGGAGGGGGTAGGGGTAATAGCCGTAAATCAAGTGAGGGGGGGTTTCAACGGCAGTGGTCCCCTTTTAGAAAGTAAGATGGTAGGGGAAGGTATGGGGTGGTTTTAAACAATTAAATAAAATAAAATGGTCGAACCGGCATGGGGGGTGGGGAGTGGGGTGGGTGGGTGTGCTGAGGAAGAGATGAGTAAAGGGGGAGGGTTGGGTATTTGTATTGAAGGGGGGGTCTATGTGTTGAAGTGGGGGGTGAGGTGATAATAGTGGTGTAAAGGTGTTGCTGTGGGGAGGGGGGGGGGAGAACCAAGGGGAGTTAGAGAGGTGAAAGTAGAAGGGTAAGGGTAAAAATGGGGTTAGAAGTAACAGTAGTAATAATAATAGAACTGGTAGCAAAAAATTAGCGAAAAAATAGTGAAGAAAAAAATTTTTTTTTTTTTAAAAAAAGAGGAAAAATATATTTTTATATAAAGAAATAAAATAATAAGAAATTATGGATGAATATATTTAAAAAAGAAAGGAAAGGAAAGGAATTGTATATGTTAAGAGGGAGGGAAAAAGTTATAAAAAATGTTTGGAAAATATTAAAAAAAATTCTTTTTCAGTGGGTCTCCCTCTGCTTCTGGCCCACTGGTCTGTGGTGAAGTGGGCTCAGGCTGGGAAGGGTGTAAAATTTGTTGTTCTCCCTTTATGAAAGAAAAATGGAGGTGAAAGTGGAGATGAGACTAGGGAAAGGGGGGGGGGGCAAAAAAAAAAGAGAGGGGAAGAAAGAGAGAAAAAATATGAGATTTAAAAAGCGAAGTTGTGGGCAGTGAATGGCCGTATTAGCGGCACTCCCCTTAAAGGGGAAGACGTTTAAAAGAAGAAAAAATTTAAGTTAGAAAGGAAGGAGGGGGATATGAATATATATATTTATTTTCCTTCCTTTAAAAAAGAAAAAAGAAAAAAGGGATGTATATATTTGTATATAATAGTGAAAAATTATATTTTAAAAAGAGGGAAAATATGTATTTTTTTTTAAAAAAAGGAATTATATTTGTTAAAAGGAAAAAAAGGAAAAAAAATGTAAAAAATATTTTAAAAATGTTAAAAGAGGTCTTTTTCAGTGGGCCTCTGGCCTGCTTCTGGCTCACTGGTTTAAGGTGGCTGGGCCTAGGCTAGGCCGCGTGTTCGCTTGCGGCCTCGGTTGCGACCTTCCCCTTGCCCCTCTGTACCCCGCTTTCGCACCTGGGCCTCCTCGGGGGTGGCTGTAGCGGCGGCGGTGCTTTAGGAGCGCCGGAATCGGGTCTGTCCTTCTTTTCGGGGGGGGGTTTCCTTCCCCTCTCCTCACTCGTTGGGGTAGCGGCGGCAGCTGTTGCGAGGCTCTCCGGGTCGCTGCGGGGTGAGCGGTCTCGGCTGGGGCTCGGAGCTCCGGCACGCCGTCGGTCCGCTGGCGTCGGCTTCGGTCCGGCGGGCCCGCAGGGGGCCTCAGCGGCTCCCTGCCTGGTCCGCCGGGCGCCTCCGACGCCCGTGCGGCTGCCGCGACGCAGAGTGTGGTCCCGGGCTTCGAGGCCCCGGACTTTTGACGGGTCGCCGGTCGGGCGCCCTCGTCTTTAGCCCGGTGAGGTCGTCGGGGGGCTTTTAGCGGCTCCCTGGTTGGTCCACCGGGCTCTCCCGGCGCCCACACCACGGCGGCAGCGGTTTCGGCGGCTCCGGTGGTCCGGGGGCTGGTCAGATGGCGCGGACACGTTGCTCGCTCTCAGGAGCTTCGCGAAGCCGTGCCGCACGCCATCTTGCCTCCCGGAAGTCTCGCCGCTTGCACTCTTTATAAAGATTTGAGGAGCGAGGTTATTACCACTCTACTACCATCCATCCCAGGTCATTCAACCATTGCTACTGAGTTCTTTCTCCTAGCAGATCAAGATTATTCGGTGACAGCAAAAACTGCAAAAAATAAATAAATAAAATGGTGGGGCGATTAGAATAAGATCTATTATTTGATTATTGATGTAAACCTCCAGAATGTATTTTGCATAGTTAAATTTTTACCTCTGTCTTCAGTACATTGTATTTTATTTTATTGCTATGGATAGTGGCTGATGCAAATAAAGATTCTTCTGATCCTGAAGCTGAGAGCTATAGTCCCATCAACATCTGGAGGGCCACAGCTTCCCAACTGTAAAGAGCTTGTGTTCATGAAAGACAGCAGTAAAAGTACTTTGAAAAACGCCTGGCAAGAGCACACCAACAGGCAGCAGACTCTTTCTAATGAGCCTCAGCTGCAGAACGAAACCATATCTGAAATATGCATGGTGGTTCAGTCTGCGGAAAACGCAGTTACAGCATCTCACGCAACTAAGCTCTTCCTGTGCCAGGCAATACAGGTGGGGTCTTCTAATCTTTGTCATGTGCTGGTGGTTGTGGTATGAACACCACAAATAATATATGGAAGAGATGGGAAGAGCCCTCTAGTTTCACTAAAACACATGCATTTTCCCCAACTACAAACAAACAAACAAACAAACAAACAAACAAACAAACAAACCACAATCAGGTTTGACAACTTGGGTGTTTAAATATATACATATATACCCAGATGCTTGGTCTGGGAAAAGGTCTGTCCCATGAGAGCTTACTGGACTATGGCAGGTTTTTCTGGGCTCTACCATTTCCAAAAGCTTTGCCCAACATTGTGGGCTATGCCAGACATGAACAAAAGCTTCATCTGCTACGAGGGCATGCCAGTATCATCCTCTGTCAATATGCATTTAACCTATGACACCAAAAGAATTCTCTGGACCTGTAACCGATGCTGCCAGATTCAGGCTGGTCCAGGTTCCAGTCTGCAAGTGAAACAGCTAATTAGTCACCAGATTTCACTCTGAATGCCTTTTGGCAACAAACCCTTTGTTGCTCCCTGCACTTCACTAGTCTGCATTCTTATTTTCTTTCACCGGGAGCTTTTTCTCCATAGAGCTTACAAAATGAAGCAAGCTTTGAATTTCATCCCTAATCAGGAAACTGAATACTTTATGGAATGAGTGTCTCCAAGAGAGACAAAATGAGATTTTACTTCACACAACAAGCTTGTACCAATTTGCTCCTGAAAAGTATTTTCCAACCAAGGAATCAAAGCAGTGCATTAAAAAAAAAAACACCACCACCCCAACAACAACCCCACTATTCTGCTGCCTGAATTCCAGTAGGGTTAATCAAAACGATTCTTGCATCTAGCTGTTCTGTGCACTTTTCTTTCAGCAAGCCTTTAAAACTGCATTCCTCCTTGCCAACCATTGTAGAGGACAATTTTTTCTTCCTTTTTTTTTTTTTTAAAAAAATCACAACGCTTGAATCCTTTCTTTGTTCCATTTTATGAGAGTGACGCTTTGGCACAGTTCCTCAGTGCTGACACTGCCTTCAGGTGCTTCAGAAATTGAATCTGTGTTCAGCATGATGCCTCAAAGGAGGTTACAACAGCAACAATGGATAACATCCAGACAAATACACAGAATGTCAAGATAATTTTCATCCGTTGTAACTGGGGGAATTGACAACCAAGATTGGCACTAGACAGCATTTGCTCTCGGGAGGGTTGTTTGGACTGCTATGTAATACAGTGGGCAACAATGGAAGCAGGGGATGGGGAAGAATTCCACTGCTGTATCATTTGTATTGGCTTTGAAGGCAGTGTAATGAAGCACAATGGGATTGTTTCTGCTCTCACAAGTCCTAAAATAGTGCCTCTCATAATAATCTCTCACGCAACTTGGAAGAGGAGCACCACTTTTCTTTTTAACAATTGATCGTGTGTTTTTCAAGCCCAGGTGATTCTTGTTACTGTACAAAGAACTTGGTGAAAGTAGGGGTGTTGGAGAAATCTGATGGAAACAGAAACAGGAGTGGATATTGTTCACCTATTCATTCCATGTCTGGAACAGAAATCAACAATTCATTTGCTGCTGCTGTTTTCAGTCAAGCTGCAGAGGAATGGAAACAGTGCTGCATGCCAAGAAATATGGGGCAGAATGGAAATGAATGCCTGGAAATGAACCCCCCCCCCAGCTGAAAGTAAATGGAGAAGCTGTGGTTCCTGAATCAAAGGCTTAAGTTGTTCATGCCTTTCGAAGGAACTCTAAAGGACATAAGCAATCGGCTCCTTAGCAAGTGTTGGCAATCGTGTTTAAGTGAGCGTTGTTTCAATAACTGGCTTTTGGACATTTATCAGAAGTAGCAGCAGTGCTGATCAGAAGTGGCACTTCTTCCATTATCACTTCCAGTTTTCATGTGAAAGGGAAAGAGGAATAAATCTCCCGCTCCAAACCCTGCATTTATTCTGCACAAGGGAGAGCACACCACTTGCCAAGGGGCTATATGTGTGCCCCCCTTTGCATGAGTCTTGGGGATGATGCAGGAAGAATAATTTATCAGTGTTATTTCTGATTCTTCTTCTTATGCATCTTCAGTTGCACCCACCCACCCACCACATTCTCAGGAATGAAGACAAAACATAGTTATGTGAGATTAAGGAATACTGTAATGGTTTTAATAACAACAAATCAGATAAAAGCCAATCGCAGGCAGTGCAACTGGGACTGGTAGGTGCAAGTTGTCCACTGGTTCCTATCAAAGGCAAAGCCACCTCACACAGGGCGCAGGCAAGCCAATTGGCTTGACCCTGTTCCTGTTTCTGAAGAGGAGCTGAGGGAGCATCACTGACTCCGTCCCCATTGGTTGGTGTTCAGTGAGGTATGCCCAATGGAAAACCAAAGATCACCCCCTTGCAACTTCGACTTGAGCCAGCCAGCAATGGCATGGCCATCCCTCACCTTGCAGCAGCCTCAGTATGTTTGCCATTAAATTTAGCATCCCCGTTCTTTCCTGTCCATCTTTCCCGCAAGCCATGATCAATGCCAATCAGCCAAATAATGAAGTTTACAATACAGACAGTATAAAATGTCTATTAGACAGGAAAGAGTTTGTGGCTTTCATTCTTTTCTCTTTTTTGAGGGGGGGAGGAGGGATTAAAAACTATTCTTCCTTGGGTGTGGAGCCCTACTGAATCAGACTCCACTGAGCAGAAACATTTATAGAGAATCAAACCACAGAGGTGACTCATTGTTCACCATGCATCTTACACCTTGCAGGACATGATTTGTTCTCGTCTTAATATACTTATCTATTTTTATAAATTAAATTTCCTCCAATTCTAACTCACCATTAGGATTGAAATCTAGGCTATATATTACTTGCGCCCTTGGAGATTTTGCTGGACTGATTCTGATTGTATCAATCTCAGATTCTTCAGCCATTTTAATCAAAAGTGTTTGCTTATAATGTTTCAAGTGCACTTTCTGATTTATCCACAAAAGAGATTATGCATTAACTGAGAAATAAGGTTATCCAGTATTTATGCCCACTGTAAATGTTTCATAGAACCATCCAATTAGCCACTGTAGGCAGCTAGCATAATAATGCAATTTAATGTTTGGCATTTCTAAAGCTCCCTCCCCCCCCCTCATGGTACATTATATTCCAAAGCCCTTTCTTCACTCAAATCACATTTATAAATAACTGCTGCAACACTCGCAGTTGGGCATTGTTAATGTTTCAGATAACTTTTTTTCAAAATGGTAATTGTGAGAGTCAGATGCAGACAACAAAAGCTAGATTTAATTTCTGCCATCTTCCCTTCCAAAGTTTCACTTTGTCGTACAATTTTCCATCACAGCCTTTACATCATGCAAGAGGTTTGTTCCTTCTTTTAATTAATTTTTAACTTGCTGTCTCTTCCAGTTTTGGACATTTGCCTCACCTCCCCCACCCCCATTTTATTTCTCTTCATTCTGAACCCTGCTACTCAACCAAACAAAATCAGTTCATTTCCCAACACACCTTGATTGAATTCACAGGCCTGAATATTTAAAGTACTTATACATCGCCTGCTTTATTTTGCAAAAAAAAAAGTACGCAAGGGAACTTCCAATAAGGATAAAACAATAAAGATATGAAACATTAAAACCCTATGAAATACAAAACAGAAAATCAATGGAACATCAGGAATACATTGTATAAAGCAATAATATATACCCAACAGAAAAGCAATCTAGATCCATGTCACTGTTCATTAAAGCATAGACCAGGTGGGGGAAAAAACAGCAGACATACCTTGGCATATTAAATCTCA
The DNA here is from genome assembly GCF_965207765.1 of Zootoca vivipara. Lineage (NCBI taxonomy): Eukaryota > Metazoa > Chordata > Lepidosauria > Squamata > Lacertidae > Zootoca > Zootoca vivipara. The sequence continues at coordinate 31,973,842 of NC_142586.1, read as the reverse complement.
TCAGGGAAAAAGGCAAAGGTATGTATGTATAAATAAAAAATAAATAAATAAATAAATAAAATACTAAACTAATAATCCAAAGATCAACAGAGTCGGTACCGGGCAAGCATCTCTGAAGTGGTTGTTCCTACCACAGGGTAACTACCACAGAAACAGTCCTGTCTCCTGTCACCAACCTTCTTAACTGCCAAAGCTGTGGGCACCCAGAGAAGGATCTCTGAAGATTATCTGAATGACAATAGCAAGCAGTTCTATAGGTGTCTAGATCCCAAGCCATAAAAGGGCTCTAATGACCACAAACTCCAGTTTGAATAGCACACAGGAACCCAACAGAGGTGCTGGCAAGATACATTCTGCATAACTAGTTACAGCGTTCAGCCCAGACATCTCTCTCTCTCTCTCTCTCTCTCTCTCTCTCTCTCTCTCTCTCTCTCTCTCTCTCTCTCTCTCTCTCTCTCTCTCTCCTGTCCTGGGCTCCTTTGGAGGAAGGTGCTGGGAATAAATTTGACAAATAGGCAAGTTCAGCTAAGGATGTAATAGGGATGCACCACTTAATGCGGAAGCACCACTTAATGTAGAAGAATAATAACTCCTCCCTGCTTAGGAATTTGCCTATGGGTGTGCTCCCCCAAGTTACTTTTTAAAGCGTGTATTTTTTTAAAAAAAGTGTACAGAAATTGCTGGTTTGGCAAGAAATGAATATTAAATTGTTCTGGGATTTTCAACAGTGCCCCTTGGATAGACTTTATTGTAATATATTTTCAGGCATGTGACTCATGTGCTGAAGCAGTTTTTTATTCCAAAATTGCAGTGTGTAAAGTATCCTGAAGAAGCAATATGGGAAGTATGCTCACTAGGGATTTTGGGGCAGCTTGTGTATAGATAGCTTCACAGCTGAAGGTGCTTTCTTATTAAAGGCTTTTTAATGGCTAGTGGCAACAATACTGGAATTCAAGGCAACTGTTCTGTTATTTTGGCTAGAAAAGAGATACAACTGGGATTTTGCAGCTGGCTAGCATGAAATATGGTGTTGGCATGTGGGCTTGACTGCTGTTGCATTTGGGAGACCAATTCTGCTCCCAGTTTACTTCTCTTCAGGGTGTATATCTGATAAATGAACAGATATTAGGGGGTGTGCAATGGCTCTTTCTGTGGGGGCTGAATAACAAGGTGAATGAAAAAAACATTGACGCAGGTACAGAAACGATGTGAATCTTAGGGCCCATGCAGATACTCAAAGGTAAAACTAAACACCTTAAGTGTGCAATATTTTCTCCACAAAAGAAAAGTGGCCCTGCAATGCTTGCCCATGGGATTTCTTACTGTTCAGGCAAGTGAGGAGCAGAAAATGATACATTTGCCAGCTGTCCATGGGCTGCAATAGCTGGAGGGAGACAGTAAGTGGAGATGCTGGACTGAGGAGAGGATTTTGGGCCCAGTCTGCCTAAAGAGGCGTAATGCACATGCTACAACTCATGCGGGAAGGAGCTTAGTCTCAGGGAAAGCCAGCAGGGTGATTTCTGTTTAACAAGTATACCACCCATACCCTTATCTTCCCTGTGTAAGGCATGAGCTTTTTGTAAGCTCTCGCCACAGTATTTCTTACAACTTTAGACAACACGGACAGCTCCAGTGCTGAAGAAAATGTAGCTAAAGAAAGCAGCCTGTTTTCAGGCCTGGTTTTTTGTTTTTGTTTTGGCAAGGATATCAAAAGATTGGAGCAAAGGGAATATAGGGCTTTCCTTTGAACTGCCTCAGGACAATGAATGGAATGGCTTTTCTTTTGAAATCAATGTTTTTGATTTTCCGCTTCTCGTTCCGTTTAAAAAGATCACATTCTTTTAATTCTCAAAAACCAATTGCCAGGTAATATTTTTCTGCATCACTGCAACTTACAAATAACTATTTTATTTTCCCATTAGCAGAAAGTTTCGGGTTAAGTTGGAAAATGCCAGTAAATTCTCCGAACCAAAGTCATCCCATCAGCTGTTGAGTGTATATGTTTGAACCCAGCTGGATTTATTACTGCTGAATTGGCTGCACAAAGATTTTAAACGGGCTTTAGTGAGGAATGCACACCCACATATAAATGCATATGTTAGTGAAAATAACATACAAGCATGCATTATATTACGGGAAATTACTTTGCAAAATGTGCATATTAGGCAAAATTGCATATTTAAATTCATAGGAGATTAAAAATTAAAATCCTCAGAGTGATGTGTAGAAATATGGAGAATTGAATTTATTTAAATTAGAAAAAATGAGATAAACTGAAACTGAAATTCACATATTTGCCTACCCTATCTAGAGGAAACCCTAAGCACCTATTCCATGCTTATACCCACTCCATGCTGAATTCCATTCGCAGTAAAACTTTGACAGTATCTTTTCACATCTTCTTTTGTGTCATCCTGGCTAGTGCTTAGTTCACCTTCTTCATGGGAACTAAATTATGTTTTGCCTTAACATACTCATTGTGCATTTTTCTTACCTATATATCAACATGAACCATTTCAAACTGTGAAGTAACTCCATCTAACCTTGTTAGCAATTTATCAGATAACCTGTTTTCTTGCAGGCCGACCATGCAGTCCTTAAGGCCATGAAGTTATTGCCTCCCACCAATCTGGCAATACAACATTCAATGTTAAACTCAAATTGGCCCAAGGCAAAACTATTTAATGGATCACGGAAATCAATGGAGTTTTCACCTGAATTAAAATTGGCCCTCAGAGTAAAATCTGCATGGCATTATAGACTAGACTATTAGTGCCATGCCTGCCGTGGTGTCAATCAACCTCTTGGAAATATTAACATTTATTTCAAAATCAGGGAAGAGGATTTAATGGAATTCTCACAGTACATTCTAATATTGTACAGCAGCTGGAAACTTCATTCACTGTTAGTGCAGTTTTTACTACTCTCCATTTAGGCAACTATAGCCACAATTTTTTTTTTAGTTTGGCCAATGACACCCCCAACTTATGATCTCAAAAATGCCATTTGCTACTAAAAGACAAAAGAATTAACAATAGCTACATGGATTGGTCATATTTAGATGTGGCACGCCTCCAGTTATCAAATGTTGGAAGCAACATCCGAGGGTGATTTCTTCTTCTTCCCCGACATGATCATTAATCCTTTTTAACAGCATCATAAATCAAACAATATGAACCACTGCAAAATTTAAAACAGCCAAAAAGCAATTCCCAATATATTGTGGGTCTTTGGACCACAATAAAGAATTGTTGTTGTAATATCCAATATATATGATCGCATGCTTCATTAAAATAAGACTGTGTACACACCATACATTTAAAGCCCATTTAAAGCACATTTCCTCCTCCAAAGGATCCTGGTTTACCCCTCACAAAGCTACACTTTCCAGCACCCCTTAACTACAGTACCCAGTGTGTATTTAGCCTTTTATTAACATGTGGGGCAAATGCACATTACGAATAGCATTCCTGCTGTGCCCCACCACCTATTATCACCTTTATGCCACAGTAGTGAGCTTTATAAGGGCAACTAGTTGGCCACTTTTCAGCTGGGAAAGCCAGATTAAATGGGCCTTTGGTCTGTTCCAGCAATGCAACGTTGCATTCCTACTAAACTTCCCATTTTTACTTTTCTTAACCTATTGGGACAGCTACTATTTTCATCACCCTCCCTTTTTTCTTTTTTTCAGACGTGCCACTGTAGATGCAGATATGTCAAGAGCCGGGTTAAGTGACTTGACTTGTGTCAAGAGAGGGCTTGTTTCATTTCCTAGATGTCAGGACTAATGGTGTCTAAAAAATGGACTCTCTGCCTACAATGCTACTCCAATGGCTGCATAAGGAAAAAAATTACACCTGAGGGCAAGACCTTGGCATTCTTTAACACAGCTCCTGATCTGAAATCTAGACGAGAGAGCTATTTGCCAAAATTACTCTCTTGAAGTAGAAGATAAGTACTACGCCCTTTGGTCAAGAAGAAATTGTTAAACCATTATATGGATGCTTAAAATCTCCATCATACCAAATAATGAGCAACTGGGTGTGTTTTAAGATTGTGTTCATGCAAAACAGTATTAAACCCAAACTAAGATTTGCAACAGTTACATATGATTTGCCTATGTAGCATTTTATGCAGATTGTTTGTCGGCTGAGCAATGTTTGCTGGTGATGCTATATATTATTGATTTTAGCAACAAGCTGCAAATTATCACTAATAATTGATGCTTTTGAATTATGGTGCTGGAGGAGACTCTTGAGAGTCCCATGGACTGCAAGAAGATAAAACCTATCCATTCTGAAGGAAGTAGATGGAGAGATGGCAATGAGGTTAAATCAGTGCAGATGTGGTGCCCTTGCCAGTGTGTTTGCACTGTGCCTCCCTTGCCCATGCTGTCACCTTGTCCCTCCCTGCTACCTTCCAGTAACCACCAGTGATGCAACTGACTGGAGGTCAGGTGAGCACCACCACCACACCACGCCATCTGCTACTGTTTGGAGGGCTTGTGAGGAGTGACAGTAAGTAGCAAGAGATTCAGACCCACCCTATCACCCTGCCAGGAGTCTGATGGCATTCACCCAGGCTGTGAGTTAGCAGAGGCATTTTCTGATTTATTTATTTTTACAGTAGGTGAGTGTTCCATGTTTAAGGGATCAGCAGCATTTCATAAATAGAGTCTCCCCCCCTTTTTGCTTTAGAAATAAGCAGCTGGAGGCCAAATCTGCTATACCAACACCCCAACCCATATGTTATCTGAGCACCAAGTTATTAATCCAGAGACAGAAGAGGGCTTGGGTGAATTGGCCTATGTGGTAATATGATTTGGCCACATGCTATTTGAGCGGCAGAGAGCTAACTCATGTTCATCATTGCCTGCAGGTCCTTTCTGAAAGTGGAGTTATGGTAAAGCTAGCTGCCACCCAAGGTTCTATATAAAAGCTTCTTGTAGCACCTTATTAAATACCTAGATTCATAATGAGCTCATTTTTCTCTCACACAGATAAATTATTAAGGGCTAAAAAGGAACACGGTTTTCACTTTCCTTCTTCTTGGACTAGAATTTGTTGTCAAGACAAATTCCTTACTAGTTTTTTGTGTGTGTGTGTGTGTGTGTGTGTGTTGCACAAACTGAACAATTTCCACATCAATCAGAATAAAACCCAGTGTTATTTTTCTAGAAAAAGAGGTATCGGAACTCACCATGGCAATGGTGCCCACCAGAAAGGTGTCGGAACGGAATCTAAAATAAAGATACAAAAAAATAATATCAAATTCAGCAACAAACCTCCCCCCCCCCACCAACAAAACGCCTTAAACAACACCCCAGCCCAAAAGTCTGTTCAGCAGCCTCAGCTTCTGTAGTTGGGTCTGTCAGGGCCCCCACCCTCCCAGGCCAGGTGGAAAAAGGCAGATCTTCCATGTATTCCAGCCTGTCATAACTGGAGGCTATTTTTTTTCCCAGGGTTTCAGGATCCCCCAAGTCTCTCTACAAAATATTTTCATTAGAAACTTGCTTAGAAGTGTGTTTCCCAAATCTGTCAGCATTAGTAGAATCTTATTTTCCTCACATACAACAGCTTGTCCCAATAAATAGCTCGTGTTTCTAAAATATAGTTCACCCTGAAAGTGAATAAAATACAATGCCTCATTTTCTTTCAATCTGTTTATATTTCTTCTATTAGTCTCCTGCCCCCCCCCCAAAATTACAATTCAGAGCCTCACCAGCGTTGGATACAGTTCTATAGCTCTTTTCATGCGTTTTTGTTGTTTAAAATTAATCCTTCTTTGCTTCTAATAAGAGAAATAGCTAACAAAGGCTACTTTCAGCAAATTTATGAAAGGAATGCTAATGTTCACTTCAGTTGCCAGAAATGTCTTCAGCTCTTCTCTGAGTCCCAACACTGCATCATGCGGTTTCATGCTTGCTGTTTCTGTCCTTTCTCTAGGGTCTCTCTGAATTTTGGCATCAAAGATGGATGCCGCACAGAGTCACGGGGTCAGATTTTTTGTCTCTTTTTTGTCCCCAAGGTTTGCGTTATCTTTTTGTCTACTTCCTTGAAATATTATGGTTGTGAGAGTAGTCAAAGCCAGAAATGTAATCCCAATTTTTCCGCAATAAGGCATCGCTGATAACAGCCTTGCAAATCAGATGTTTATGTATTAGGCCCTAATCTCATGATCACAGGCAATGTAGATGCCAGAGATAAGAGACTGCAAACTGTGGTAAACACCTGTTCAGGGAAATGGGATTCCCACCACCCACACCCACCCCCAACCTGCTTGACCAGAGGTGGAAACAGGACAAAAGAGTGTGTTTTCATCACAGAAAGTGAAGTTTTCCTCACGTCACTTTTAACTCCCTGAAACACTTCTGCTTGCACGTGACGGGGCTTTTCAGGCCCCTTTCCGCAGCAGCAGCTCTCTGTGCCGCTGACTGTTTTATTCATAATATCCCAACCTTCTTCCAAGTGTCTTCCCCGCTCCCTCGGAGCCTCACAGCGATCCTGTGAGGTGGGTTAGGGTGAGATGTGATGGGAAGTTAAAAGTCCCCTCAGTGATCTTCATGGCCATGTGAATATTTGAACTCGTGTCTCTCTGCTCTGATGAGTCATAGCACACCCCCACAAAAATCTTGAGAATCGTAGTTTGTTAAGGGTGCTGGGGCTTGTTAGGAGACCATTGTTCCCCTCACAGAGCTACAGTTCTTAGAGCTGCCTGTGAAGTGGGATTGTTAAAATACAGTGGTACCTCTACTTACGAATAACTCTACTTACGAATGTTTCTACTTACGAATGGAGCTCCGTCCGCCATCTTGGATGCGGTTTAGATAGGATTTTTTCTACTTACAAATTTTTAGATAGGGTTGCTTCTACTTACGAATTTTTTCTCCCAATGCATTCCTATGGGATTCGACTTACAATTTTTTTTCGACTTACAAATGTGTGTTCGGAACACATTAAAGTTGTAAGTAGAGGTACCACTGTACTCCGGAAAACTGTAGCTCTGTGTGGAGAATGAGGTTCTCCTAACAACTTTCAGCACCCTTCACAAGCTGCAGTTCCCAGAATTCTTTGGGGGATGCCATGACTGTTAATGTGGTATAAGCAGGGCTTTTATTTTCCAGCTGGCATTCTGGCACCTCTCAGGTGACCCCTAGAAGCAGGGGGCAGGGAGAAGAAAGCTGACCAGCCTCAGCAAAGCCCTGCTGCACCTCTGGCTCACAAGGAGACCCTTTCCAGAGCCCCAAAAGAAAAGGCTCCCCTTGCCTCAGTTGAGCAGCTTCAACAAGCCTCTGGCTGGTGAGGAAACCTGCCCCTCAGCCCAAAGAGATCCTCTTTGGGATCTGGGGTAGGTTTTCTGAGGGATGTGCGTTCTGGCACCTTTTTGTCTTGGAAAAACACACTGGGTATGAGAATGTTTTAATTGTATGGTACAGATGAGGCCCCTTAACTACGACACCCAGAAGGTTCTCAGTCCCCACCCCAGTCAAGACCACTGGCTCTCCAGAATGGCAAGGGGGCTACCAAGAGCAGGAAATATTGCTTCTATTCCTGTGACAAATGGTTACAACATGGCCATAATTCTTGAAAACGGCTCATTCTAGAGCTGGTTGGCTCACTTCAATGGGGCAGTTGTGGTGAAAGTACCTTGAGAACCAATGCCAACAAGTCGTACTTGGTTTACAGGAATACAAGCAAAAAGGCAACCCCCCCCCCCCGGGTGTGCTTTTCCCTTATAGGTGGAACTTAAGCAAATGCTATGGGAGTCGCCAGCGATTAAATAGTGAATAAAAGCAGCTAGATCAGTTTCCTACGTACATTAAAATGAATGTAAAAATGACGTTCTAGCAACACCAGTCACTGTCACAGCGCTGCCTGCCGAAACGTCCCTCTGAGGAGCTGTCATCCTATTGATATTGAATTTTTACTTCACAGGCAAGTGGCGGTTGAGAGCATTCAAACCCCAACAGGAAACAGCAGCTTGGGAAGTTTAAAAAACTACTCATTTTAAGTGAAAACCCATAATTAAATAACAACAGCTTGTGCAATTTTTTTTAGGTTGGAAAAAATGAGTGTCCTGGCCTTTCATTTATTAATACTAAAACCTCATAAACTTAAATGAAGGTTATGAAGAATGTCCTCGTTGGTTTTTTTTAATGCCGTATTTAATGCCTATTTAAAACAAATCACAAGAATTTCAAACAGGTATTTTTTAAAAATAAAAAGGGAAAGACCTAACACTCTTTCCCTCTCCTCCCTCACCTGCCTTGCGAGCAACAGAATTCTTAAACTTATTATGTTCTGAAGATACAATGAACCCATAAAACCCGACAGCACCATCGCACATTCTTCAATATGAATATCAAGAAGAATCAGTGGGGAATTTCAAAGATAAATTTGATTGTTTTTTATGACTCTTCCACTATTCCTTAGTGAGTGTTCACTGTAGAAAGTGACATCCTTTGCCATGCATTATGGTGCTTGCATAAATAGTGATGAGAATACGTATTCAATAAACCGAAGGAACCTGAGCATGGATAACTTTGATGTAGAGTTGTTAGGAGAGGAGACGCTGACAATGAAAGACAGAGTCTCTCTTTCTCCTCTTTTTATTTGTCAAAAAAGCAACCTAGTAGATTTCTCATCGGGTGTGTTTTTGTTTAAAGTGAAGTGAAACAAAGGAAGATAAAAAGAGATGGTTATTGATTTGCTCAAGGTCCCCTCTCCTTCAAGCTGATTGCTATAGATGTCTGTTAAAGACCCAGCAGAACTTAGCAGGAGGATGTGTGGTGGTTTATGCATTCTGTCTTGTGGCTTCTTAGCAAATACGAAATGTCAATGCAGATGAATAAAATTTCTCAGTCAATGGAAACATCAAATTTTGACAACAGTGGAAATGAAATAAAACTTCAATTAGAAAAAAATGAACCAGTCAACATAAATACTTTCCTCAACCTCCTGCTGGCCAAGCCTCAGGCTGTAGGAACAGTCATATGCAGGTGGTCATTGTCAAAGGACTTGCTAATAAGGTTTCTCTATAAGGATAAATCCCAAAGTATGGTCATTTTTTAATCAGAAATTTTCTTTTTTCAGATGAAGCACTTAGTTGATTGACACTGCCAAAAATATTAATAGATGGTGCTATAGCCCCAATCCTTTAGGGGACTGATCAATAAACACTGGAAATGAGGTAACATCAACCTTTTCAAGACTAAGGACCCACTTTTAACTTATACATTTGGGGACCCATTTGTTAATCTTTTACATGATTGCAGTACTCCTGTTGCAATGTCAGTCCGTGACCCACCAGTTGAAGACCAGTGCTTTAGATGCCACAATTTCTTTAGAAAATTTGACGCAGCAAATTAAGTTCTCTCCTTTCCTTTTGACAGGCCTCAGATGGGTTAGAACTTTACAAGCACACAGAAGGCATCTACAGTAGATAAATTCTCTGAGATGTCTTAGAGGAAATATAATCTGAAATCTCCTCCAGCTATAGTACTCAATTCCTTTCTATTAACATGCTCAAAGCCTTTTCAAAGCACTTTCTTCTAGCAGTGTTAATGCTCCAAGCAGATAGAATCTTCATTTTAAAATTCTACGTGGGTATCATACGAGATGCAGAAATGTGGGTTACGGTCCCAACAAGGATCTACACCGAGGTGTTATTAAAGCTTGCTTTTATTGTTATACGTTGTATGTTAATAGGCTCTTAGTGCTGGATTCCAAAGATGCATTGTATTCCATTTAATATACCTATGATAGGATCACGTTTTTCTTTGGAGATTTTGGTGCATGGTCTCCATGCTAATTAAAGTACAATAGGGTTTGTTCAATTGAGCAATAAAACACCTAGCGTTCTAATCAAACAATGGCAAAATATAGAGTCCTGGTAATTTCTTAGCTTACTGAACCAAGCCAAGCATGTAGCAGTGTGCACAATTATTATATGTGACATAGTAACTGCAGCTTAAACATCTAAAAGGAGCATATGCATGCTTTGCATTCCAGATGCAGAGATATTGTCCTGAGAGCTTGTGAAACTAAGGGGTGCAAACTATACTACCAATGCTGGGGTGATGGGATGGTGCACCTGAAGCAGCAGGCCAGATTAGAGGGCTCAGGAGAAACCATGTAGGCCAAGAGAAGAATAGTGCAAGAATTACTTTGCTTCCAGGGTCAGCCATACCATTAAGCACAATGAAACCAGTGCTTAAGGTGGCAAATGTTGTGAGGCAGCAATAGCCTCCAGGTAGGGAAGGATGTGGTCCTTACAGCTAAACATGAAAAACCAGAGTACATTTAATTGTGTGATGTGAAAAATTATATACTATTATGTACTAATGCACCAAGGCTGAAATCCTATACTAATTTACCTTGGAGTAAGTCTATATTGAACCATATGGGACTTACCTCTGAATCATAGGCGTCAGTTCCTGGGGGCCAAGGCACTTTGCCCTCTTATGTTTTTTTGAGAGGGCTGGGCCCCCTCAATGTTCAGAGGGCATTTGGCTCCGCCCCTTGGCTCCTCGTGATGTCGCACTTGTGATGTCAGAACGTTGTGTCAGGCCCCCTCAATCATATTGAGATGTTGACACCCCTGCTCTGAGTACACATGTCTTTTACACTGCTTGTAACTGTAACAGGGCTACCCTATCCAGGTTATAGCACAGTTTATACCAAATATAAGAATGATGCATTGGTGTTCCCCAGTGTAGTCCTAGGAACAGCTGCACTGAGATGCTGACTAACTTTAGAGGAGTAGTTATAGGGCTTTCAAAACCAAATCTTAGGGAAGAATTTCTTCTTTATGCCAATGCTAAAAACCCAGCTAACACATGTATAAAATCAAACTTCTTTATTCATTAATTTTTTAAAAAATATTTGCAACAGATTCTGGGGTTGAGCCCTCTTGCGCCAACACAAACGAAGCTCCAAGGTGACCTGAAACTTTGTGCATGCTTGTGTTTGGGGTGAGATTACATCTGGAGAAGCAAGGAAAGGGGTTATCTGCCCTTCACAAGATGAAGCGAACTAGGAATCTAACTCGACATAGTATAAAATGTCTTGCCTAAAGCATTGTGTTCATTTTTTAAAAAATCTGAATGGTGGTATACCTACTTTCACCAACACAATCCCCTGGGATTGCTGTTAATTATTTATTTGTTGTAATGTGTTTATCCTACCTTTCACCCAAGGAGCTAAAGGAAGCATGCATCCCACCCACTTTATCCTCACGACAACCCTGTAAGGTGGGCTAGGCCAAGATGAATTGGCTGGACGCTGTTGAATTTAATGGTTGAGCTGGTAGACAATCCAGACTAAAGTCTCCCATGCATCCCCAGCTGTTTCTCAAGGATGCCAAGCAGGCTGCTTCATTTTGTCTCTCACTAGGAACTGTATTTGGAGAAGGAAGAGATTTGAACTAATGAAGAGATTTGAACTTTGGGGCTCTCAGATCAGTGCTTATAGCTACTGTCAAAAGGGAAGCCCCCTTTCCATAGTAATGCTCCTATGAGACACACGAACTCTAAGCACAGAGATATGGCTTAATTGCACATTGTTTGAAAGATTTTAGAATTATCCGCAACCCCTGCTTCCTAGTCTTATGAACAAAAACCAGGGCTATCCAGATTTCAATTGCATCTCAGCCCAACTGACCAGGTAATGGATGCCACTATTTGCTGAAGCAGCTGAATTAGTATGACAGTCATTAGGTTTTAGTTTTCTCTTAAAATGTCTCATTCAAGTAACACCTTTGCACGTGTGTGTGTGTGTGTATGTGCGCACGCAACAATTTTGCTATCTTTTTTGAGGAACAACTGACAGATGTGTTAATAAAGCTTGGCCAGCTGGTTTAAAGACAAAGAGGCACAATCAATTTAGACTACAGCTTTAGAACTCCATAAAACAGCTGTATCCCGCTGATGACTTCTAATACTTTTGCATCTTGCACATTATAGCATTCAAAATCCCCATAACGAAATGCATGTTTTGTTTAGTGAATATTCCTAGCAATTAATTTAAAAGGAACAACTTTCACATTTCCTAATTCTCATTCCTTGCGCATGTGAGGAAGACAAGAATGAGAGCATCTATGGGAAAGGTTTGTCATCAGGAATGAAGAATGCACCCTGCTATAAGCATGTCTTGTGCAGGTTTGCATTGAGGGGTTGGACCCGTGAGTGTAGGGGGACATGGTACCTGGACTTATGTTTTTTGTTTGTTTGTTAAGGAACTAGTTCTGGTCCAAGTTCATCCTGTCCAAAAAGGAACCAGCTTAAGTTCAAGTTTGTCCTTTTTATAAAACAAACTAGTTCAGTTCAAGTTTATTCAAAGTGGACTTTTTATTTCAAAGAGTTATTCCTCAGCACACACACCCTGCATCATAATGTTTCATGCTGCTGCACTGAGGTATAGGGTACAAAAGTAAATCAGGAATGATAGTGCCACACACAAGTAATGACAGACAGGCAGAATGTGAACAGGTGAAGCTTTTTTCATAACTGTATCTCCGTATTAGGCTTACCCTGTTTAATTTGTGCCAGCCACACAGCTATTAAAGCCACAAGGCATCATGTGCTTTGTTCCTGTACTTCTCGCTGCAATGCACTACTGTTGGAAGATAGTAAATTCCTTCAACAGGGAAGATACAGGAAATGCCTAACATTCCTTCCTTCTGATTGCTTAGCAACAGTGATTAAGTGACCAAGCACCCTTAGCAACAGCAGCATCTCTGTATCTGCCAAAAACCTTAGAATGTTGCCTAAACAGTTTGCTTTCTAACCTTCTTCATAGATGTTGGAATGATTTTTTTAAAAAGCCTTTTTTATATTAAAAAACAGGCTTGGGGGGGATGATAATATTAACTAGAAATTGTTCAAATTTCAACCATAAAATGCATGTAATTCATATTTGGTTCATCTGGCAATTGTGAGAATGAGTTTCAGGTATAGCTCAGAGGGGTTTTTTAAACTAGTTCAGTGAGCTTCATTCAGCTGTTGTTATTGTTGTTGTTGTTTAGTTGTTTCGTCATGTCTGACTCTTCGTGACCCCATGGACTAGAGCACGCCAGGCCCTCCTGTCTTCCACTGCCTCCCGCAGTTTGGTCAGACTCATGTTTGTAGCTTCGAGAACACTGTCCAACCATCTCACCCTCTGTCGTCCCCTTCTCCTTGTGCCCTCCATCTTTCCCAACATCAGGGTCTTTTCCAGGGAGTCTTCTCTTCTCATGAGGTGGCCAAAGTATTGGAGCCTCAGCTTCAGGATCTGTCCTTCCAGTGAGCACTCAGGGCTGATTTCCTTCAGAATGGATAGGTTTGATCTTCTTGCAGTCCATGGGACTCTCAAGACTTCATTCAGCTACACTAGTTAATTCCAACTACCACATGGTACCCCTAGCAATTCTTAGACAGGGAGGCACAGAACTGGAATCTTGAATATGACAAAGGAAGTATGTAGGCCTCATCTTAAAGTTCTGTGACAAAGCATTTAAATTTATTTCAAATACTTTTGCCACACCTTTCTGGGCAATGTCCTTACCAGGCACTTTACAGTCATAATGAAAAACAGCATAATTGAAGAAATACAATTAAAATTGAACAATATGCAAAACAGTGAGATGTCAGCAAAAAAAACATTCATGGAAAAGAAACATGAAATACAAGTTTTCGTATCCCATTTAAAGGTAGTCATTTAAAGGTGAAGATTTCAGGGGAGAAAGATCTCAAGAGCCGGGCAAGTTCATGTGAATGGCTCATGGGCTTTGGGGCCAAATACCATGATCCCAAACCATTTAGGACACTAAAGTTAAAAAAATTAAAATCATTAGCATTTTAAACTGAGAAACAAATTAGTTCTACCTTCACTGTCAGATGCAGTATGTATCTGAACATCAGTTGCTGGGAATTGCAAATGGGGAGAGTGCTGTTGCACTCAGGTCCTGTTTGTAGGCTTCGCATAGACATCTGGTTGCCCATTGTGAGAACAGGATGCTGGACCAGATGGGCCTTTGTTCTGATCCACTGTGGCTCTTCCTATGTTCTTAAATTGATAATGCAAATTTTGAGTGTAATCCAGCTCCAAGTATTAGCAGTCACATTTTGTACTAATTAAAGTTTCTGAACTGCCTTGGAAGTCATCCCCCTATAGACCAGCCTGGAAGCAAGGCAATCAGTATCTGAGTAGGTCCATGTTCTCCAGGCAGGGCACAGCTGGCACACCAGCCTTGCAACTTTGCAGCAAGCAATCTCTTGCTCTAGTGGGTTCACAGTCAGGGAGTCACTCAAGCATATAAACAGCATACATGTTCCTGGCTGATCTCAGACATAACATGTGTGCTAATCATGCTTCAGAACCCATACCATGATCTGAGCATGCAAAAGTTTAACTAGCAAACCACTCTCTGCCTTTACCTTCTGTCTGTTCAGTACTCTGCTTCAGATATCCATGAGGTTGAGCAGCCTCGTGAGGTGGAACAAGGGCCCAAACTGTGGTTGGTCAACGTTGTCTGTGTATACCAAACCATGGCTTGCAAAATAGCTTCAATACATGGCCTTAAATCCTCGACTGTCAGCATCAAACCAACCACAGCTTGTAGACAGCCTTGGGTTCAGTTAACTAAAATAAACTGTGGCTGCGGACTCAATCACAGTGACCCCCACCCCAAGGGAACAAAGGCCTAGTCTAAGATGGGTGCAAAAACTATACAGGACAGTATTCTGGGATTTTAAAATTGGCCACAACTTTATTGATTCCAGATGTAGATAGGCTTTGGCTCAAGCATTGGGTGTATATCCATTCTCAGCCCCTTGTTGGGGAGGGCACCCTGTTTATAACCGCATGCTCCCCACAAAGCGGTTTGTTGTTGTTCAACTCTCCGTGACCCCATGAACCAGAGCATGCCTTGGAAACTCTCACTTTCTTCTCAAAGCTTCTCCTTTTTATGTCCATGGAGTTTTCTTGGCAAAATACTGGAGTGGTTTGCTAGTTCCTTCTCCAGGTGGATCACACTTAGCCTAAACTCTCGGCTATGACCTGTCCATCTTAGGTGGCCCTGCATGGCATAGCTCATAGTTTCTTGGAGTTATTCAATCCCCTTTGCCATGACAAGGCAGTGATCCATGAAGGGGCCACAAAGCGTATTCAGTTGTTATTCACATTGGCTCTATTCAGGTGCAAGTTATAAATGTATCTATTTATCCAGGACTCCAAGTCCATTGACTCAATGTCAATTCTGGATGAGATGAAGCTGACTGCTTACTGCTGCTGCTTTGTGTTGAACACATTTTTGCCTGGATGTTTTAATTGTATATTTTTATATCTTATTCCGTTGTATATTGTGTGCTGTGAGCCACCCTGTGCTCGTATCTCAAAGGAAAGTAGGGGATAAGAACTGCACAATGAACAAATGAATAAGTAAACAAACATTTATCTATCTATGCCATTGTGAATCTGGCTTAATAGGATCAGAAAGTAGAAGCCAAAAGCTTGTGCCTCCACCCCTGCCACTTTGGAGCCCTGAGTGAGCAAAGGCTACCCCATTCATCGTAAAGCAGAGGAATATGCCTCAAGCAATCCCCGACTTTGAAAGAAGAAGAGTACCATAATTCTACTGTGGGAGGAAGGAATGGCACTTTTACGCTGGAGCTTTGTATCGCTGCCAAAAAGTACTTTGCTCCAGAAAATAGATATTTTTTAAAAACATTATGCAGTAAACAAATAGATCATTTCATCCCTTATACCAGGCATAGGCAAACTCGGCTCTCCAGATGTTTTTGGCCTACAACTCCCATCATTCCTAGCTAACAGGACCAGTGGTCAGGGATGATGGGAGTTGTAGTCCCCAAACATCTGGATGGCCGAGTTTGCTTATGCCTGCCTTACACACCCAACTGACCACTGTGGTCTACAGAAGAGTGCCTCTTGAAAATACCATGTGATGTATGAACTGGGACTTTTGTGTGCTTCCATTTACCCAGAAGTGCCACACCATTATGCTAGCTTCCTGGCAGACAGGTGGGTTGCATGAGCTACCTGGGAGGCAGGGGTGTGCACCACCAGGAGCACCAGGTTGGTGGGTTTGCACCATGCTCACATCCCCACTGCCTCTCCCTTCCTCTTCTGCTCCTTTGTAAGCACCATAGCCCACCTGCCAGAAAGGTAGTTCAGTGGCTACTTCCCACCCAGCAAGCTCCTTCTGCACTCAATCATTGGAACTCTCTCCCATATCCGACAGCCACCATCTCTATTTTCTTTGGGGCATCTCTTGAAGACCTTCCTTTTTCAACAAGTCTTTCGAGCAGAGATTATTATCTCCATTGATCCCCATCCATAGTTGTATGAGATCTGTACTTGATTTTAATATAAAGGTAAAGGTAAAGGGACCCCTGACCATTAGGTCCAGTCGTGACCGACTCTGGGGTTGCGCGCTCATCTCGCATTATTGGCCGAGGGAGCCGGCGTATAGCTTCCAGGTCATGTGGCCAGCATGACAAAGCCACTCCTGGAGAACCAGAGCAGCACACGGAAACGCCGTTTACCTTCCCGCTGTAGCGGTTCCTATTTATCTACTTGCACTTTGAGGTGCTTTCGAACTGCTAGGTTGGCAGGAGCTGGGACCGAGCAACGGGAGCTCACCCCGTCGCAGGGATTTGAATACCTGTACTTATTTTTCATTGTTATTGTTATCACCTCAGGGTGTTTCCATGGGAAGGGCTTGATAAATGAAATAAATAAATGAATGAATAAAACTCCGATTCCATTCCTCCCAACCTTTCTTTCCCCACACTCCACCTCCTCTACCCTGAAGGGAGCAAACCTCAGGAGCCTAATTTGCATTTGCTGCTATAGTGCTAACCAAGATGATCTAAATAACTCGCACCTCACATCTCCGTAGCCGGCACCAAAGCTATTGCACCGAGGAGAAGGTAAAGCACAAATGACAGTGCTTGATTGCCAATTTATTTCAGGGGGCACGAGATATGCAGCAAAGCGTCTCTTTCTGTCGTTGCTGCCAGTGGTTAGGGAAAACATTTGCGGAGAGACAGGAGTAGGTAAGCAGGAAGCAGAGGGTTAAAGGTTTCGAAGCCTGAGGCCTGAAAGCACCGTGTGAAGAAACAGGATTGCTACCCCTCACATTTCTGCATTCTCAGGCAGAGACAGAGAGAGAGCATCTGTAGAGGGGTGCCTGCTCTCAGGGCAAAACGGATTACGACTCCAATGAAAGGTTGTTACAAAAATCTATACAATGCACTTGTGAAAGTGCACTTCATTAACTGGGTTAGAGACAGACAATTCTTCAGTGGCATTAAAAAAAAATAAATGCAGCCGTCAAGGCTGCGAAGTTATACAGATTGCACAGACCGAAGGGAAATTGTGTGTGAGAGGAATCCTTTGAACAAATACAGCCTGTGATTTGCTCTTTCTCCTGTGAAGGCTTCTGTTATAAGGCAGCACTGAGGCAATTATTTTGCGTGAAGTTGATTTTAAATGCCAAATTTTGAACGTTATGTGGAACAGATTTTAATCCCACCTTGTTTTGATGTCTCAAAGAGAGAAGGGCCACACTATATATATATATATATATATATATATATATATATATATATATATATATAATTTTAGAGTTTATTGGGTAGCATACAATGGGTCTCGGGAATTTGAAGAGATTGCAGAGGTACTTTAATGAAGTACTTCAGAAATTAAAAGAAAAAGCTGATAATAGGTCCCCCCCCTTAAAAACCATTCCT
Source organism: Zootoca vivipara (assembly GCF_965207765.1). NCBI lineage: Eukaryota > Metazoa > Chordata > Lepidosauria > Squamata > Lacertidae > Zootoca > Zootoca vivipara. The sequence goes on along the minus strand of NC_142586.1, from coordinate 31,956,093 downwards.
ATTTCTATATAAAGCAATATATTAAACAATATGAGAAAGCTTTCAATTGAGATTCAGGTTGGATTCAGCTTCAATTCTGCATGCAATTAAAATATTGATTAAAAATGTATTGGAGTCAACAGGGGGAAAGCAAAAAGGATACATCTACAACGAAAAGATGGTGGGGATGAAGAAATCACATGAATAATCAAAACAATGCATCAAAATTAGATGTCGAGCTTTAAATGGCAATAGAAGATTACGTGACACATTTTTTGTTTGCTTTGTGGGATTGAAATATTGAGTTTTTGTTTGCAACACACATCCTAATGAGAAGCAGATCAATAAAACATTCAGGATTTTATCAAAGTTCTAAAATAAGCAAACCTAAGGAATTTGAAAAGCTATATTTATTGGAGTCAGAGTGCCTGAGTCTTCTGAAACCTTTTGATTCAATAAGCAGAGGTTGGTTAAAAAAAAAAATGCTCCAGGAATGTCTGTCTTACTCAAGGCTGTCACACAATAGCACATATGCTCCCAAACCTGTTCACCAGAGTAATACCAGACAGGCTGAAGTTACCAGGGATCAGCGAGGAAACCTTCCATATTCCATCCTTTCTCATGGAGGGACAGGTGATTAGCTGTGGGCGGAGCTAGTCAGAGCTTGGAGTGCAGAGACTGAGGAAGGAGCAGAAGGGCTGCTGCCTCTTGGATTTGGGTGACTGTCCAGGCTTGTGTGGGTGTTTGTTTCTGGCTGTGACCTTGTTTGTTTCTGGCTGTGACCTTTCACCTAGAAGTGTGAGTCAGGAGGGACAGGTGATTAGCTGTGGGCGGAGCTAGTCAGAGCTTGGAGTGCAGAGACTGAGGAAGGAGCAGAAGGTGAGCTGAGCTTGGGAGACACTCTGTAGGTTTTGTGGCTTTGTCTTTTGGGGCTGTGTGTTAGTAAGTTTGTGTGCTTTTTTGTTTTCTTACTTGTTTGTGTGCTTGTGCTGGTTTTCTAGGGCTGCTGCCTCTTGGATTTGGGTGACTGTCCAGGCTTGTGTGGGTGTTTGTTTCTGGCTGTGACCTTGTTTGTTTCTGGCTGTGACCTTTCACCTAGAAGTGTGAGTCAGGAGGGACAGGTGATTAGCTGTGGGCGGAGCTAGTCAGAGCTTGGAGTGCAGAGACTGAGGAAGGAGCAGAAGGTGAGCTGAGCTTGGGAGACACTCTGTAGGTTTTGTGGCTTTGTCTTTTGGGGCGGTGTGTTAGTAAGTTTGTGTGCTTTTTTGTTTTCTTACTTGTTTGTGTGCTTGTGCTGGTTTTCTAGGGCTGCTGCCTCTTGGATTTGGGTGACTGTCCAGGCTTGTGTGGGTGTTTGTTTCTGGCTGTGACCTTGTTTGTTTCTGGCTGTGACCTTTCACCTAGAAGTGTGAGTCAGGAGGGACAGGTGATTAGCTGTGGGCGGAGCTAGTCAGAGCTTGGAGTGCAGCGGCGCGCGCCTAGCGGCGCGCGCAGTTTATCCCATCTTTTTCACCTAGGGCAGCAAGTCTCACACGTTTGTTAGGGGGGACCTAGGCCTCTTCCTCTTTCCCCCTTGACTTCAAGGTTTTCAAGGTTTTCAAGATGGAGGTGGAGGGAACAACCGTTGTCACCTGCAATTCCTGTGCAATGTTTGTTTTCTTGCCAAAGGATGTGGGTAGCTACACGTGCAACAATTGCAAGTTGGTTGCCCTACTAGAAAACAAGGTTGCCCTTCTGGAAGAGAAGGTGCAGCAGCTTCAGGGGCGTGTATCTACGCTCCAGAGAATTAAAGAGCTGGAGCTTTTCTTGGATGCAGCAGAGCACACTGTCTGCACCAAGGAGGAGACAGGGGATCTCCCTGAGGAGGAGGTCAGTTCCCCAACACAGCAGCCAGATGTATGGAGGAACGTGACTCATAGAAGTAGGAGGCCCAGGGATCGCTCTGAGTGCTTAGAATTACACAACCGTTTTGAAGTGCTCATGGAAGACGAGGAACAGACTCCACCTGAGGATCTCTCCCTCATCACAGTTGATGAGGAATATGAAGACGAGCAGCAAAGTCAGTCCTCCGGGAATATGCAGGTAACCTTGGAAGGGACAGCACATGGAAGAATCCCAACCAAGCCTATGAAGAGGCGTGTAGTGGTGATAGGGGATTCCCTACTGAGGGGTACAGAAGCAGTGATCTGTGGGCCTGACAAGATGTCTCGAGAGGTGTGCTGTCTACCTGGGGCCAAGATCAAAGATGTAACAGAACGGCTGCAAGGAATCATAAAACCCACCGACAAATACCCCTTCCTTTTGGTGCATGTGGGAACCAATGACACTGCAAGCCATAGCTTACAGAAGATCAAAAATGATTATGAGGCTCTGGGCAGGAAGTTGAAGCAATTAGATGCACAAATTGTCATCTCTTCTGTCCTTCCAGTTGAACGACATGGCCCAGGGAGAGAGGGAAAAATAGGGGAAGTGAACAACTGGCTTCGCAAATGGTGCAAACAGGAACGGTTTGGATTCCTAGATCACGGTCTGCAGTTTCTTGAAGATGGACTTCTGGCAAGTGATGGACTGCACCTCACAAAAGTTGGGAGGAATGTTTTTGCCACAAAACTCAAAAACCTCATCAGGAGGGCTTTAAACTGACTTATGGGGGGGAGGGAGACAGTGGTCCTGAAGGTAGGAGTCTATCAAATGCTGAAGATGATCATCCAAATGTCAAGGACCAAATGGAGCAAGCAGCATGCAGACCTAGTGGTGGGACGAAAATATCCTTAAATAAGAGACATGGGGGAATGATCAACGGTCTTCAATGTCTGTATACTAATGCACAGAGCATGGGAAATAAACAAGATGAACTTGAGCTCTTGGTACAGCAAACTAGATATGACATAATAGGCATCACTGAAACCTGGTGGGATGAGTCTCATGACTGGAATGTAGTAATAGAGGGATACAATCTATTTAAGAGAAATAGACCAAACAGGAAAGGAGGAGGAGTAGCTTTATATGTTAGGGATATGTATACCTGTGAAGAGATCCAGGATTTAAAACTTCAAAGCCAAATTGAGAGTATCTGGGTCAAAATTAAGGGAGAGAAAAACAACAGTGATCTCATTGTGGGAGTTTACTATAGATCCCCAAGCCAAACTGAGGACACAGATGATGCCTTCCTGGAACAGATGGCCAAGCATTCCAAAGGAAGTGAGATAGTAGTAATGGGGGATTTCAACTATCCTGATATTTGTTGGATGTCAAACTCAGCCAAGAGCATAAGGTCGAACAGATTCCTCACTGGCCTTGCAGACAACTTCATTGTCCAGAAAGTGGGAGAAGCAACAAGAGGATCAGCCATTTTAGATCTGGTCCTAACCAATAGTGATGACTTGGTTAGTGGGGTAGAAGTGGCAGGATCATTAGGTGGGAGTGACCATGCTCTTCTGGAGTTTATTATCCAGCGGAAAGGAGCAACCAAGCATTCTAAGGTCCAAATTCTAGACTTTAAGAAAGCCGACTTCAGAAAACTTAGGGAAACGCTGGGTGAAATCCCATGGACAGTAATACTAAAAGGGAAGGGAGTTCATGATGGTTGGGAGTTTGTTAAAAGGGAGATATTAAAAGCACAACTTCAGGCAATACCAATGAGACGGAAACATGGAAGGTGCCTAAAGAAGCCAGGCTGGCTATCTAAAGAACTTTTGACTGAGTTAAGATTTAAAAGGGATATGTACAAAAAATGGAAAAGGGGGGAAATCTCCAGAGAGGAATTCAAACATATAGCCAGCACGTGTAGAGACAAAGTCAGAAAAGCTAAAGCACAGAATGAACTCAGGCTCGCCAGAGAGGTTAAAAGCAACAAAAAGGGCTTTTATGGGTATGTCCGTAGCAAAAGGAAAAACAAGGAAACAGTCGGGTCACTCAGAGGAGAAGATGGTGAACTGCAAACAGGGGACAGAGAAAGGGCAGAACTCCTCAATGCCTTCTTTGCCTCAGTCTTCTCCAAGAAAGAAAACAACGCCCGACCTGAAGAATATGGAGCAGATGATTCAGCAGGGGAAACACAGCCCAGAATAAGTAAGGAGGTAGTACAAGAATACTTGGCTAGTTTAGATGTATTCAAGTCTCCAGGGCCAGATGAACTACATCCAAGAGTATTAAAAGAACTGGCAGAGGTGATTTCAGAACCACTGGCAATAATCTTTGAAAATTCCTGGAGAACAGGCGAAGTTCCAGCAGACTGGAGGAGGGCAAATGTTGTCCCTATTTTCAAAAAGGGGAAAAGAGAGGACCCAAACAATTATCGCCCAGTCAGCCTGACATCAATACCAGGAAAGATTCTAGAGCAGATCATTAAGCAAACAGTCTGTGAGCACCTAGAAAGAAACTCTGTGATCACTAAAAGTCAGCATGGGTTCCTGAAAAATAAGTCATGTCAGACTAATCTGATCTCATTTTTTGACAGAATTACAAGCCTGGTAGATGAAGGGAACGCTGTGGATGTAGCCTATCTTGATTTCAGCAAGGCCTTTGACAAGGTGCCCCATGATATTCTTGTAAAGAAGCTGGTAAAATGTGGGCTAGACAATGCTACCATTCAGTGGATTTGTAACTGGCTTACTGACCGAACCCAAAGGGTGCTCATCAATGGCTCCTCCTCATCCTGGAGAGTAGTGACTAGTGGGGTGCCACAGGGTTCTGTCTTGGGCCCAGTCTTGTTCAACATCTTTATCAATGACTTGGATGATGGGCTTGAGGGCATCCTGAGCAAGTTTGCAGATGACACCAAATTGGGAGGGGTGGCTAACACCCCAGAGGACAGGATCACACTTCAGAATGACCTTAACAGATTAGACAACTGGGCCAAAGCAAACAAGATGAATTTTAACAAGGAGAAATGTAAAGTACTACACTTGGGCAAAAAAAATGAAAGGCACAAATACAGGATGGGAGACACCTGGCTTGAGAGCAGTACATGTGAAAAGGATCTAGGAGTCTTGGTAGACCACAAACTTGACATGAGTCAGCAGTGTGATGCAGCAGCTAAAAAAGCCAATGCAATTCTGGGCTGCATCAATAGGAGTATAGCATCTAGATCAAGGGAAGTAATAGTACCACTGTATTCTGCTCTGGTCAGACCTCACCTGGAGTACTGTGTCCAGTTCTGGGCACCACAGTTCAAGAAGGATACTGATAAGCTGGAACGTGTCCAGAAGAGGGCAACCAAAATGGTCAAAGGCCTGGAAACGATGCCTTATGAGGAACGGCTTAGAGAGCTGGGTATGTTTAGCCTGGAGAAGAGAAGGTTAAGGGGTGATATGATAACCATGTTCAAATATATAAAAGGATGTCATATAGAGGAGGGAGAAAGGTTGTTTTCTGCTGCTCCAGAGAAGCGGACACGGAGCAACGGATTCAAACTACAAGAAAGAAAATTCCACCTAAACATTAGGAAGAACTTCCTGACAGTAAGAGCTGTTCGGCAGTGGAATTTGCTGCCAAGGAGTGTGGTGGAGTCTCCTTCTTTGGAGGTCTTTAAGCAGAGGCTTGACAGCCATCTGTCAGGAATGCTTTGATGGTGTTTCCTGCTTGGCAGGGGGTTGGACTGGATGGCCCTTGTGGTCTCTTCCAACTCTATGATTCTATGATTCTATGATTCTATGATTCATGGAGCTGCTCCAGAGGACCAGCTTATTGAGTATTCATTCTGATTTGCTTGCACAAAGCTTATACAGAGGTTAGACTGTGTCTGGTCTTTATCAAGCATTTGATCTGATTCGTTTGTGGGGCGCTTACACAACAGCAATCATTCATTCTGATATGCTTGTGGGGTGTTTATAAATCTTCCCAGTAATAATTTATTCACTGCCCACTTTTTAGTGCAATTTTGCCACTACTTCCCTAACCACAAAAGGCTTCCCCCTTTTAAAAAATTGTTGGACCAGAATGACAGCCTTAATTTCTGGTATGCAATTGAATCTCTACCACAAAATACTGACCTTCTGGAGGCAAGCTCTCAAAGAAAAAGCCCCCTTTTCTTCAAACCATAACCAGGCATAAGGAATGAAAATTTAACCCTTCTGGAAGGACTTGCAGGACAGATATTGGCAGGTTCTGTGATCTACTTGTGTCATACTAGAACCTTGGGATTCACTAAGCAGAAATGGATGCAAAAAAGTGCTTCAGATTAAAAATTGTGATTTAGAGGGTGGATCCCCTTTCCTACAGGATTCTATGAGCTACTAGATTTGCAAATGATGCTGCAGGTTAAGCAAATACTCACCCCTGCCCCCCCCCCACTTTCTCAATAAACGTACCATTGGTTTTTCCAATCATATGCTGGCATTGTACAAAATGCACCAGCATTAATATTTTCAATGCCACTGCAGAATTAAGTTTGGCCCTAACTATATTGTGAAAGCACTTCATGGCAGAAATTGAAATGATTCAAGGATTGCTGCAGTTGGGGGGGGGGGCAGAACTCAGTTGATTCCTGCTTGTGTTTCTCCAAAGATGCACAAGTACTCCTGAATCTGAGGTGAGAAATTCATTACAGTTGAAGTGCAGTTTGCAAGTTTCCAGACCTCAGGAACTCTTGTATGGCAGGGTTGTATGCACCTCAATGTTAGTTAGCCAGTTGGCTGAGTTGCCTTGCTGAGTTTTGCAGCGATTTGAAATTCATAAACTACTGATTGAAAACCTGGATCAGGGAGATAAGTGGCACCCTAGATGGCTGAAAACTGCATTGGTAGGTTCTCTCACCCTCCTGGTTTATGGGACTGTATTTTGAGGCTCCCACGTTCACTGCTGAACTTAATAATATTCCAGCTGAACAGATGATGCTCTAAGATGGGGGGGGGTGGAATATAAAATTCAAAGCATAAACATTTCAAGATTAATCTGATCTACTATAGGCAGAAAGCTAATCACCAACAAATGAAATCTTACTTTCTCGAACACGGCATGGGCTTCCTTTCGCCAAAGGGCCAGTGCTGATCAGCTTAAGATGCTATCTTCATAATAAAACCTCAGCAAATCCCAGAGTGTGTCCGTGTGCAGTGTATATACAAGAAATACAGGCGATTGTATCAGGTGATTGGGTGAACCTATTAATTTTCATATGCTCACTGAACTAGAATTGCTTGCCAATTCGTTTTTTCAAATGTAGTCGGCTGATTCGTTTTTGACGCACTGGATGCAAGAAATGTTCTTAGATTTGAAGGGAAAGGCAATCTTGCCCGTGCACTCCAGAAGCAGGCATAAGGGTTAAGGAGTTGCCCCCAAATGTGTGACGTAGCAACAGCGGCTCTGACACCCTTACTGACTCATTTGAAAAACTATGCTGCTAGTTGTGTGATGTCACTCATCAAAAGGAATCAAGGGCAGGCATCTGAGCTTAGAGTTGTATTCAGTTGCTGGAGTCCATTTAAATATGAGAACTGGATTCTGAGTCCCAGCGGCTTCTTGATAAGCTTACTTCATGCATGGGGTTTCTTTGGTCCTCTTCCAAGCAAGAGTGACAACAGTCATGTTTCAGACTGAGTAAGGACTTTCTCACTTAAACTGAGCACACTCTTTTGAAGTCAAAGTTTCCGTGTCAACAGTTCAGGTGGGAGATGTGCCAATGTAAGCACATCTTACACGCATGCCTATGTAGGCCAGCTTTTCTGCCACGTCCTTATGATATGGCTAGAGCTGAAGACAGAAGAGTGTTTCTGTACCTGAGGCTTAAATAGGACTCAGAGTCGCTTTTACATTGGTAATTATGTTCATTGGTAATGCAGAAGAGAGTGTGGAGGGCCAGCATTTTTAATGCAAATGAGCATTCGGGCCGATGTAGACTTCACATTCACATTACATGGTTACTGAAGCAAGAGACACGTTAGGTCCTGTGTATAAAAGTGCCCTAAGCTTAGACAAAGAATTAAGGTTTATATGAAGCTGCCTAACTAGAGTAAAGCTAACTTATATGATTTTCTGTCAGAGAAAGACCCTACCTGCTGATGCTGCTCGAACCAGAAAAGTGATTGAGCCTTGCTATTGCTTCATTATAGCCGTGCATGGAGGAGTGGCAAGGATAAAAAAGTGTGCAAATAAAGGTTTTGAAGGTACACTGCATCTCCGAAGGCTGGAATTATGTGGTGTTATTAATTTGTTTGTTAAAATTTGTATACTTCCTTTCATCTGAAGATCACAGGGAGGTTCATAGCATAAAAATGCAAAATGTATAACACAGAATACATAATAAAAACAAGAGAGCAAGAGCAAACCAATACTCCCTCCCCAACACATTTAAAAGGACATAGGATGCTAATCTGCCCAAACCTAACTTGAATGCCAACCTCTAATGATAAAGTTCTGCATTTTTTTTCATACACTCCAACATTTCGGGAGGGCAATTCGGGGCACCCCACCACCACCCTGTCCCTCGCCCACCTGCTTGCCCCCTATCTTTAAGCAGTCTTGATCCTCCTTGGGAGCATAGAGGAGACAGGGTGGAGGTTGATGCAAAACCCTGCAAAACTTTTGCCAAAGTTTAGCTCCGGTTTGGAGTGAATCGGACAATGTTGGGGTTGGGGTTACCCTTTGCTCTCTGGGTTTGAGTGACTATTGCTCTGTATCTGGGGTGCTGCAAAACAAGAGGTTTTTTTGCCGCAAAATGCTGCAAACCCTTTGCCAAAATTTGGTGCCGATTTGGAGTGAATTGGAAAATGTTGGTTTTTGGGTGACCCTTTGCAGCCCATGTTTGAGGGGGCATTGCTTCATTTCTGAGGTGCTGCAAAATGTGGGATTTTCACTGCAAAACTTTGGTGTGGGTTTGGAGTGAATTGGACAACGCTAGGTTTGGGGTGAGCTTTTGAACCCCCTTTTTAAGAGGCTATTGCTCCCAGTGAAATGCAGGGCTTTCACTGGGAAATGCTGCTAAACTTTTGCCAAAGTTTGGTGCTGGTTTGGAGTGAATCAGATAATGTTGCGTTTTGAGGCATTAACTATGAACCACAAAATTATTTCTTGGGTTCTCTGTCCCCACTCCTTTGCAGAAAGTGGGTTATGCTTTTTTTTAAAAAAGGAACCAAATAGGAATAACAAATGTTATTAACCTCAGTTTCCAGGAAGTGTGCAACAAATTTCAGGGAGAGAAGTCTCCCCTCCCCACAGATGTGCCAAGAGTGACTGTTAAGGTAAAGGTAAAGGGTAAAGGGGCCCCTGACCATCAGGTCCAGTCGTGTCCGATTCTGGGGTTGCGACGCTCATCTCGCTCTATAGGCCGAGGGATCCGGCGTTTGTCTGCAGACAGCTTCCGGGTCATGTGGCCAGCATGACAAAGCTGCTTCTGGCGAACCAGAGCAGCGCACAGAAACGCCGTTTACCTTCCTGCCGGAGCAGTCCCTATTTATCTACTTGCACTTTGGTGTGCTTTCAAACTGCTAGGTGGGCAGGAGCTGGGACCGAGCAACGGGAGCTCACCCCGTTGCAGGGATTCGAACCGCCGACCTTCTGATCAGCAAGCCCTAGACTCTGTGGTTTAACCCACAGTGCCACCTGGGTCCCTGTTAAGGTAAAACAGGGTAAAGATCACCTCTGGTATCACCTGGTTCCAATGAACACCAAGTGACAACTACTTCTAATTTCACAATAATTTTAACTGGCAGCATGAAAGTTTCCCCTTTGGTAAGAAATTTTTTTAAGAAACAATAATCTTAAGAACACCATTTTCTTTTTATTTCTAACAGGTTGTCCTTCCCTCCCCCATTTTCAAGGAGATTTCTTTCTTTCTTTCTTTCTTTCTGCTTCAAGATTTTAGCAGCTCTCTCAAGAATATTGATATATGCCACTGTCGTATATATTAATATTGTTGTTTAGTCGTTGTCACAGTGGTCGGATGGGACTACTTCAGAGTAACGACTCTCCACCGCTCTGCATTTTATCTTTTTATTGGTGCTGCGTATTTACAGTGCTAAAGGTAGAGCTATTTACAGAGACACATCTTTTCAGCTTTCATCAGAACCTCTGAATGGCTTTTGGCGCGTCTTGCGCCAGCATAACAACTTGGGGAGCCCCATCCTCTTCCCCCGACGCTTTCTGCGAAGTTCCGGAGTTGGGGGGATGGGTCTGCCCCCCCTCTTTCCTCCTTCCTGTCCCACCTGGGACGCTGGCTCTTCTACCCTGCCAGAGCCTTGGATCCCACTTCCTGTTTCCCCACTGGAGCTGGAGCTCTCCCTGCTCTCCGTCGTGCTCTGGGCTGGGCTGGAACTCAGGAGGGGAGGGGCTTCGCGATACCCCTTGCCCCTCACATCCATCCCCCCCAGGCCCCCCTTCCTCCCTCCTGGGCGGTTGCACGGGTGTTGGTGGTGACTGAAAGCCTAAGAACTCCGTGCTGTCCGAGCCGGTTGGTGTGAACACCTCCCCCCAGTCCCGTTGTCCCCCTCCTCCCTCCTGGGAAGAGGGAAAGCCCAAAAAATCCGTGGCCTCAGAGCTGGTGGGGGTGAAAATCTGCTGCCAGTCCACCTCTTCTCCTGAGTGGACCTCGGAGATACCCATATCTCCTCCTCCGCGTCCTCAAACTCTGCTTCCCATCTCCATGGTGAACTGCTTTCCCCCTCCTGTGCGTCCTCCTCCTCCCCCTCCCTTTCCATGTGCCAGGGCTTGGGCCTGTGTGGGAAGAGGGCGTGAAATTCTTCCACTAAGAATTCCTCCTGTATCTGGGTGGCTGGGACCCATTCATTTTGGGATAGCGGGGCGTCCTCCCATGCCATAAGGTACTCCAGGCCCCCCACCCCCCTTCGTGAATCAAGGATGGCCATTGCTTCATTGAGTGGCTCCCTGCCTCCTCTCTCCCCCCCTCCCTCGGGGGTCTGTGCGCCGTCTCGGAATCTGCTCCTTTCCCTGTACGGAGACAGCAGCGATCTATGAAACACTGGGTGCACCCTCATGTCCTCTGGCAGTGCCAGCCTGTATGCCACCGGGTTTACCTGCTGCGTGACCGTGAAGGGGCCCAACCTTCTGGGTGCCAGCTTCTTGCACCTCCCTCTGGTGGGAAGGCCCTCCGAGGACAGCCAAACCTTGTCCCCCACCCTGATGACCTCCCCCGGTCGCCTGTGGCGATCTGCCCCCTTCTTGTACGCTTCCTTGGCCCTCTCCAAGTGTTCTCTGAGCTGCTGGTGCACCGTCTCCAGCTCCTCTGCCCAATCCTCTGCCTGCGGGCCCTCCTCCTCCTCCTCCCCCTACGTCAGCAGTACCTGACGTAGCATCTCAGGTACTGCTGCAGAATGGCGTTGACCCGCTCCGCCTGTCCATTGGTCTGCGGGTGCCGAGCCGTCGACAAGCTGACCTCCACCTGCAGGAGGTTCATGAGCCGCCTCCAGAACCTGGAAACAAATTGGCGGCCTCTATCCGAAATAACTCTTAAAGGTAATCCATGCAGTCTGAAAACGTGGTCAAAAAACAGTTTGGCTGTCTCTTCTGCAGAGACCGCCCTGGCACACGGTATAAAATGGCACATTTTGGACATAAGGTCCACCACCACCAACACTGCGGTCTTGCCCCTGGACGACGGCAGGTCTGTGATGAAGTCCATGGACACTACTTCCCACGGCCTGTGCAGGGTGGCTAATGGCTCCAGCAACCCTGCTGGTGCTGCTCTGACTACCTTTGCCCGCTGGCAGGTGTCACAGTCCCGTACATAGTCTTGAACATCTTCCCGCACCCCTGGCCACCAGAAGTGTCTCATGACTAGGTGAGTGGTTTTGTCCCTTCCGAAATGACCCGCCGTCGGGTTGTCGTGCATCTGCTTGAGGACCTTACCTCTGAGCTGGTTGGTGGGCAGGTACAGGGCTCCCCTGTAAAAAAGCAACCCCCTCCTTTCCTCAAAGTCTTTTGCCTGCTCCCTCCCCCCTCGCAGCTCTCTGAAGATGCGGGTGGCAAACTCATCTGCTGCCGTCAGTGCTGTGAGTTCTGCCTCGCTCACCACTGCTGCTCCGCAGGACCATGCTGATGGGGGGAAAATGTGCCGGGGTGCTGGTGGCAACTCCTCCTCCATGTACTCTGGCTTGCGGGAGAGGGCATCCGCCCTGACGTTCTGCTCCCCCGGTATGTAGTGGATGGAGAAGTTGAAGTGTGAGAAGAACTCTGCCCATCGTATCTGCCGCTGGTTGAGCACCCTGGCCGTTCTCCAGAACTCCAGGTTCTTGTGGTCCGTGCACACCTGAATGGGGTGCTTGGCGCCCACCAAGAAATGTCTCCAGTGTTTAAACGCAGCGTGGATCGCGAGAAGTTCCTTATCAAACACCGTGTAATTGTGTTCTGGCTGTGTCAGCTTTCTAGAGAAAAAGGCACAGGGTCTCCACTCTCTGTTGGCATCCAGTTGCAACAGGATCGCTCCCAAAGCTCTGTCTGAAGCATCGGTCTCAACGCGTAGGGGCGCATCCTGCACCACGTGGAACAGGTTCTGGTCGGAAGCGAACACCCTCTTGAGGCTTTCGAACGCTGCTTGCGCTTCCTGTGTCCACCTGAACTTCTGCTTGCCTCTCAGGCAGTCCGTGATGGGAGCCGTAACGCGAGAGAAGTTCTTGATGAACTTCCTGTAGAAGTTGGCGAAGCCTAGTAGGCGTTGGGCATCCTTGCGCGTCCTGGGGCTGTGCCAGTCCAGGATGGCCTGCACCTTGTCCTTGTCCATCGCCAGCCCCTTGTCTGACAGTTTGTAGCCCAGGAAGTCCACCTCCTTGGTGTGAAACTTACACTTCTCCAGCTTCACATACAGGTGGTGCTCCTTCAGGCGCTGCAACACCTCTCTGACATCCTTCACATGCTGCTCTGGGTCATTGGAGTAAATAAGGATGTCATCCAAGAAGACCAGGCATTTCTTGAAGAGAAGGGACCCCAGGACGTGGTGCATGAAGGCCTGGAAGCATGCTGAGCCCCCTTGCAAACTGAAGGGCATCACCAGATATTCAAAAGAGCCCAGAGGCGTGAACATCGTGGTCTTCCACTCATCGCCTTCCCGGATCCTGATCAAGTTGTACGCCCCCCTCAGGTCGAGCTTGGTGAAGATCTTGCCCCTGCGTGCCGCTGTCAGCAGATCGTCCACTCTGGGCATTGGGAAAGCCACCGGTTCTGTCATGTTGTTCAGGCGCCTGAAATCCACCACCAGACGGCGCTGTTGCGTGTCTTTCTTGTCCACCCAGAAGACCGGGCTGCCCCCTGCTGCCTTGCTTTCTCTGATGAACCCCCTCTTGAGGTTCTTGTCTATAAACGCACGCAGATCCTCCAGCTCCTGATCTGACATGGAGTACAGCTTGGCTGGGGGTAGCGTGGCCCCCGGCACCAGGTTGATCTGGCAGTCAAACGACCTGTGCGGGGGCAGGTGGTCGGATTCCGCTTCACTGAAGACCTCCTGCAGGTCCCAGTACGGCTTGGGTATCGCCTCACCCCCCTTGACGTGCATGGTGGCCACCGTGGCTATTGGAGGCCCCTCCCCTGGTTGGTGCTGCATGCAATGTTCCAGACAAAAGTCCGAACCAAACGTGATGCATCTCTGGTGCCAACTGATGGAGGGGTCATGGCGCGCCAGCCAGCTCATGCCCAAGACGATGGGGGGGGGGGTCTGAGATGGTGGTGACGTTGAATGCCAGTGTCTCTGAGTGTCGCCCCACCGTCATTCTCATGGGGGGGGGTCTGGTGGGTGATGGCCCCTCCCAGCAACTCCCTGCCGTCAATGGTGGAGACGTGCAGGGGAAAATCCAGCTGCAGAAGTTGGATCTGGTGCGCTTCTGCAAAGTTTCTCGAAAAGAAGTTGGCCGACGCCCCCGAATCGATTAACGCGAGGACTGTCAGGGGATACCCATTAGGGAGCATTAGCGTCACTTCTAGAACCACCCCTGCTCTGGGGGGGGGGGTGGGCTGGCGCTGCTCCTCGCTGTGCGGGTGGGTGGGTTGGGGCTGTTGTGTGCTGACTGCGCCTGGCTGCTGCCCCTTGTCTCCTGCAGCCAGGCTGTCTCGTTTCCCTGCTGTGGTGCTGCGTCAGTGGGGGAAGGCACAACCGTTCCCGCCTTTCCTTGCCATTCCCTGCGATGTGGGCAGTCTCTGACGAGATGCTGAGGGGAGTTGCAGAGAAAGCAATTCCCGCCTCTTCCCTCCTTGCGTCTTGGCGCCGCTGGGGTTTGAAAAGCCCCCGCACGCGCGCGCTATCAATTTGCATGGGTTCCTGGTCTTGGCTGGCCCCTGGCATGGCGTGAGATGGCTGTTGGGGGAGTGGCTTCTCCTGCGACCGTGGGAACCAAGCCCGCTTTGCGCGCGTTGCTTGCTTGTCGTTCCACCGGGATTCCTGTCTCACCCCCACCGCCAGAGCCGCTTTGCTCAGCTGATCCATATTACTGGGCTTTGGACCTCTCGAGAGCTCATCTTTCACATCCTCATTCAACCCCAGGTAGAACGCCGCTTCCATCGGAGGCGAGTGCAGTTCCCACCCCAGTCTGTGCACCAGCATGGTGAATCTCGCCCAATATTCGCGAACTGTCATTGTTCTTTGTCTTAAATTATGCAGTTCCTCTTTGGTCTGGTCCATATGGCTATCGGACGCATACATAGTTTTTAAAGCCTCTAAAAATAGTTTGACATTCTTCATGCAAGGATTTTTTGTCGCGATTAACGGTCTGAGCCACTCCCTGGCTGCCCCGGTAAGGTGTTCCACAATAAACGCTACCCTGTGCCCATCATCAGGGAACTCATCATGGTGCAGCTCAAGAGCATACACGATCTCAGTCTCAAAGCCATGATATTCCCTCGGGTCTCCATTGAACTTGTTCACTAGGGTCCCTGCTCTCCTTCCTGGCAGCACTTGGAGTTGGGCTCCCCCTCCTCCCTTGTTTCTCTCTGCATCCAACTTGTTTTGGAGGTCCACGGCTACCGCCCTTAACTGCTGCTCTTTGTCCTGAAGTGCTCTCACCTGTTCAGCAAGGTTGTGCCTGTCCTCTTTAATTTTCTCCGTTTCTTGCTTCGCCGCCTTTAATTCCCCCTGTGCCTGCAACGCCAGTTCCTGCAGGTCCTGCTGGGCTTTCTCCGCGATCTGCCGCCATGTCTCCGCTTCTGGCGCGCTCATCCCGGCAACTCCAAAGTAGCCCAAAAAAGATTCGGAGGTTGTTGTCACAGTGGTCGGATGGGACTACTTCAGAGTAACGACTCTCCACCGCTCTGCATTTTATCTTTTTATTGGTGCTGCGTATTTACAGTGCTAAAGGTAGAGCTATTTACAGAGACACATCTTTTCAGCTTTCATCAGAACCTCCGAATGGCTTTTGGCGCGTCTTGCGCCAGCATAACAACTTGGGGAGCCCCATCCTCTTCCCCCGACGCTTTCTGCGAAGTTCCGGAGTTGGGGGGATGGGTCTGCCCCCCCTCTTTCCTCCTTCCTGTCCCACCTGGGACGCTGGCTCTTCTACCCTGCCAGTGCCTTGGATCCCACTTCCTGTTTCCCCACTGGAGCTGGAGCTCTCCCTGCTCTCCGTCGTGCTCTGGGCTGGGCTGGAACTCAGGAGGGGAGGGGCTTCGCGATACCCCTTGCCCCTCACAGTCGTCTTAGTCTTGTTCGGCTCTCCGTGACCCCATGAACCAGAGCATGCCTTGGAAACTCTCACTTCCTCCTCAAAGCTTCTCCTTTTTTTTATGTCCATGGAGTTTTCATGGCAAAATACTGGAGTGGGCTGCCAGTTCCTTTTCCATATAATATTAATATTACTCTTCTTCTAATTGCCTGAAGCACAAGGCATGGCGGATTACGTGCTTCCTATACACCTAAACAATTCCATCTTGAGTTTTCCTTGTTGCCTTTGATGTTTTGTTTAGAGTTCAGCTTATTATTTAACTTGCTTTTAGTCATTAGCTTTCTCTTTGAAAATAAGGCTTCACAACTTCGAGTAAAGCTGATTTATTTCACATGCTTGTTTCATCTTCTCTGCCTGCTTGTTCTTCTAACAGTATCTTTCTTTTATATGGGAGCATATTTGAAATTAGGGAGAAACCTGCACTTGTGTTTTAGGGCAGACAGGGGAACAGCAGGGATTTTCTTCAATATGATAGTGTCTATGACAGGTTTTGTCAGCCCGTTGCTCCAAGGTTTGAACTACATCTCACATCCTTAAATAATCTTTAAAATATGAAAGAAAATGTGCACAGGAAGTTATGCAGATTCCTAAGCCCCAGAACACAAACCCCAACCACTGTTTTCTCTCCCCCAACACATACATCAATGCCTCTGCAGACCATTCAGATGGATATGCAATGGGCAGGCTCTTTATATTAAAAACCTTTACGTTCATAAACATATATTTACAATCTGGTGCTCAAGTTTCTCCCTATTAACGCTTAGGGAACTTCTCTGTCTGTTTCACTTCAGACAGATCACACTAAAACACACTGTCCTCAGCAGTATCCTGAGAAGTCTCTCACAGCAGCCTTTCTCCTCACACACATAAAGAGAGAGAAGCAGAAAAACAGCTAAAAACGACAGTTTCTTGAATAACAGTCACAACAGAATGGAATGCCTCTCTCATGTGAGTCATAGACAGCCAATCACATGAGAGAGCTACTGCCAAGGGGAAAAAAACCCATGCTAAAAATACACTGCAATTCAACATATGCAAACATTCCCATTTCAGGAAATTAAACCTTTATCCTTAACAATCCCCAAGGGAAGAAGAGTCAGAAGCAGGTGGGAGAACGATGAGTGGTCAAAGGGAGAAGAGAGGGCAGACTGGGAGGAGGAGGTGTCAGAAGCTGTAAGGGTAACAGGGTTTAGTGAGCAGGAAGAGTCTGTGACAGAGTGTGTTTCAGAGGAGAGGGGAGGCTGGAGAGGAGCGGAACCATGAGGCAGATATGAGGCAGGCAGCCAAATAAGCCAGGGGGTCTCCCCCTCCTGCTATGACCAGCTCCCCGCCCTGTGGTCTCCTAGAACCCGCAGAGGTATGAAGGTGGAGCAAAGATAGGCAAGACAAAGAAGTCTCAGGTTTCTTGGGAAGGACTCAGGGGAGGAGAAGACTTAGGGAGCTGTCCTCACAACTGCCTCATTGGGGCAAGACCTACAGGGAAGAGTTGTGCCCACTAGGCCTGAGCTGTTTTTGTTTCTTTGAATAAAGAGTTAACTTCACTTGACACCTTGTGAGTTATTTCTGACTGGCTCCTAACTCCCGCCTTGACACCAAAGCATTATTACTGAGGTAAACAATCTACCCTCTTCTCTGATACTATATTTGTTCTGGGTTGCAAGGATGTGCAAAGATGATAAAAGCTTTTATCAGCTCTAATGTGGTTGTCTTTCTGACTTTCTGACTTCAGAAAGAGAACACATGAGCAATTATGGATTTGCCATCTGTTGGTTCTTGCTATGTGGAGAGCCATTTTCTACAAGCATCACTACCCTAAGGAGTCTCAAAGCGGCTAACATTCTCCTTTCCCTTCCTCCCCCACAACAAAAACTCTGTGAGGTGAATGGGGCTGAGAGACTTCAGAGAAGTGTGACTAGCCCAAGGTCACCCAGCAGCTGCATGTGGAGGAGCGGAGACGTGAACCCGGTTCACCAGATTACGAGTCTACCACTCTTAACCACTGCAGCACACTGGCCATGGCTTGGTTTAGTGAGACTTGCAAACAAGCCCAGAGTCTTCTAAGGGGAAGGTGGCAAGAGGCCCACCTTGAGATGGATGCTGCACGTGCTGGGAAACACTTTATATATACTCTCCCAAACTACATACGGTACTTTTCTTTCTGTTGACTGCAAAATGTGAACAAGAATGCATTGACTGGACTACTAATATGGCCATTTATAATTTAGAAGAAACAGAGTATATTAAATGTTGCTTTTACTTTCAGAATAACTTAATTTCACAGATTCTCTGGAACTCTCCAAGTGCTTGATCAGTACAAACCCAAGCAAAATTAATTAATGATTTCAATTTCAAAGCACCTTTGATTAACTGAAGCCAGTATATAGGGAGGCAAACTATTTTCTCATTAATGATTCTTTTTCTTGCTTTTGTCATAAAAATGTCTCTAATTTACAGTACATATTTTCAAAACCGTCTGTATTATTAGATTAGAGAAGTAGTGCCATTTACATTAGGGTACAAGAGCAAAAATAATTTAATTTAAATCAATTTAATGACGAAAAATATCCACAGCAATCTATATTGCTGCTATTCAAGCAGGAACTATCTGAATGAATGACAGGGTTGCTGTTGTTGTTGTTTTTTAAAAAAGTAAATAAGAAATTTCCAAAGCCATTAAAAATCCACTCTTCAAATAAACAACAGTGTGGCATCATCATCAATATATTAAATCTCAAAAGTGTATACAAGATTGCATAGTTTTCTACATTAGCCCTGGAGAATAGCCCAAGGAAGGATGTGCACCCAAATTAATTATTTTATAATGTTTGGATGAAATCTAGAAGACTAGTTACATGGCCAGAGGTGGGCAAATCTGGTTTTTTGGTCAATATTATTTTCTCTGATTAGGCCCTTCTTGCTTTATCTCCTCTGTGGTTTCTCTTCAGCTTCATTCTTCACTGCCA
Organism: Zootoca vivipara; assembly: GCF_965207765.1. Lineage (NCBI taxonomy): Eukaryota > Metazoa > Chordata > Lepidosauria > Squamata > Lacertidae > Zootoca > Zootoca vivipara. Next base: position 31,937,558 of record NC_142586.1, on the reverse strand, counting down.
CTGTGAAAGGGCCTTCTTTGCATGTGGAGACCCTTTAACCTAGGCCTAGAAATAAATTCAGACATGACTCAAATTTTTGGTTTGGTTTTTGGCAGAATTTAGGCCGAAACTTTATTTATTACAAATCAAGTGAGTGGTTGCATAGGCTCTGGACCCAAAGCTACTTAGGGTAGCACTGACTCAGGACGCACCTTGAGTCAGCAACAGGTCCACACCTGGGACAGGAGTCCTGACTGCCGCCAGGCCCTGATTCCCCCATGTGTGCCCAGAACACCGGAGAGGGCACAACCCCACTTGGGGGAATACCAACCAGTAGTCCAATGGATTCCTTTAGGAGGAATACCTGGGGATAGGGTGGTAAGGGCTCATTCCTCCCCTATCAGCATGAACCAGAGCCTATCCACCAACCTTACAAGTTGGACAAATTGATATGCGGCAGACGAAACCCAATGGCAACAGCCAATCAGCCAGGTGGGGAAAATTCCTGCCATGCCCCTGAAACAACGGCAGATGACACACGACAACATAGCAAGGTCAAGTGAAAGCCCTAAATTAGGGAGAGGTGGGCAGGTGTTTCGATGCACTGTGCCGGAGAAGAAGGCTCTCTACGGACACGTGCAGCGCTTAAATAGTGGTCCATCTGACTCTTTGATTGGCATACCCTCAGCCCATTTTCACCCTGTCAGATGGACCACCAATAGGGTGTTGTGGCTGCTCCAATTGTCCCCGCCCCAACACCTAGACCTAGGTTGTCGGGACCCAATTTTGCAGGGAGGATCTTTTGCAGGGAGGACCCAATTTCTTGCTCTCTTCCTTCAGCTTTTCCGTCCCTTAGCTTTCCTGCCTTCATACGCCTCTTCCTCATCCTACCAAACATTCATGCTCAACCAATCATTATCAGAGGCTTCACTGCCACAAGTGTACAAATAAATAAATTAATAATAATACTAATAATACTAATAATAATTCTTTTAGCTATTGTGCCTTAAAAAAAATATCACCAGTTTCATTGCAGAAGCTTCAAGCAAGGCCTGTGCTCACATTTTGATCATATGGGACTCAGTTTAGCAATTAGAAAGACCAAGGCATGGGAAGGTACAGAGTTGAAGGAAGTGGTATGAATGCCAGGATTGCTGATGTGTCCTTTTAGAAGATTGTACTGCAGACTTCTCCATTCAGCCAATGAAAATGGACTGGCGCTTGTTACGGCCTAGAACGGCATTGTATAAATGTCAGTTTAGCAATGCAGCTGCATATAGCACTGTCAGGGTTGTTTTACCTCGTTCCCTGTGGAAGACAATATGTCTCGCAAGAGTTATTTTCATTATGGATGCCCCATGACCAGTAACAGGTGGCACCAGCAAGGCTGTCAGCATAGGGTCTCTGAACCTGTTTATCATATCATTCCCGTCAAATGCTTAAGTTGGCAACAGCACTCGGGGGGTTGCAGAGAGAATTGGCTGCAGAGTAATTCACAGGAAGTCATTATTATTAAAATACCAACCAGAAATGCATTCGGCCCTTTACAAAACATATATTAAAACAAGACTGTATGCTAGGTGAAAATTCTAAAATTCTCTGAAGAATTGCAAGCCTCAATCTGAACCAGTTTATATATTATCATATAGGTGAGCTGGGCATTACCTTTAGAATCACAAGCCTTTGGCCTGCCAGATGTTGCTGAACTACAACTCCTAACAGCCCCAGCATGCATGACAAGGAATGATGGGAATTGTAGTTTGGCTGAAGGCAAAAGTTTCCCCACACCTGCCCTCAACAGTAACAAGAACTTTTGGATATCTGAAGGACAACCTCATCCCATACAAGCCTTCTTCCTACTCAGGTCATTACAGGATGGTTTTATTTGTATCATACCACTGTTGGAAGTTTGGCTTGTGGGCATACAAGAGCAGGCATTCACAATGGTTTGCCTTTTGGAACTGCCTCCCTTGGGAGATGTGTAAAAACTATCTTGTTTTGATAAACCAAATCTCTACAACACAATCTTATCCATTCAGCAATATGTCCCCTTGAGTTCAGGTAAATGAGTACAGAGTTGCAGCATGATTTTTTTTTTGGGGGGGGGGAAAGCGATTTTCCAAACTATTTCTGCTGCTGTTCTAATTCATTACTTTTATAAACAAACAGAAAGGCAAGGTATACATTAAAAATAAATAAATGCACAAATAATATGTGCAAGTACCTTCTCAAATGGGTAATCTGCTTACACAAACAATATAAGACCTGAATGAGAGGGCTTGCAAAAATGTGCAGTCCACTTCTAGTGAGATAGCCATTTGTGACAGTATCCTGAATAAGTCTGGGGAACTAAGCCCCTAAAAAAGTGGGGACAGCTTCAGAAAAAGCAGTGGTTTATGGCTAGCCTATGGCCTTCAAGATGCTGCAGAAGTACAAATTCCATCATCCTTGGCCATTGACCATTCTGGCTAGGGATGATGGGAGTTGCACTTCCCACCTGGAAGGCCACAATTTAGCCTGGCCACTTTATAAGATTGCAATATATAATGTGATTGAAAGCTGGAGTAACAAATAGGGTGTTGGGGATATATTGAGGGGGCAGTCATATCATACATGGAAGAGACCGCACCCTCTTAGCTCTATTTTCTTGTTGATGTTGTTCCATTGCAATACACCGTAAGAGATGGAGATGGATGGGGAGCAGCTTTGAAAACCTACATGGAGTCTCCCTGCATGGTAGTGTATATCACCTGCAGTTAAATGGCAGCACACTGAATCCCAAGTCTTCAGGTCTCCCTTGGCTGAGTACCATAGTCTCTTAGAACTATCCCAGAGACTTCTGAAAAAAGTTGGAGCTTGCACTCCTACTAAGGCTGGCATTGTGTAGTTCTTTGTGATATGAGAAGCATTCCTGCCCCCGGGAACTAGACAAGCAACTGCTCCTGTAAGTGATTATAACCTGCAGGAACAGCAGTGTTCATTTGACAAGGAACAAAATATATGCAGCAGTAGCTACGTGTCAGAGAGAGATAAAGAGTGTGGGAGAGAAGTCATTCAATTCTATTGTGCCCAAAGGTAAGGAATCTTGGAAGATGTAAGCAAATGACTGGCGCAAGGAGGAGATATGGTCTTTTCAGTCACAAACTGCAGGTGGCACCATTTTTACACCGAAATAAGAAGCCATTAGTATCTTGGTAAATGCCTTAGTAGGCAGAAACTGGGACAATGCCAGGCTGTATGAGTTTGTCACAGAGCGGACACATAAGGTCAAATAAATGTTGGTTACACAGGTCATGAGAGAATGATGAGGACCAGGCAGAAGCACATCAATCATTGCACCGAAGACCTCAACGTGGGTCAAATCCAATTACCTGCACTTGGTAAGAAGGCAGCAGTCAAGTGCGAGAGAAGCTTTGGGGAAAACGTTTACATCACAAGGAGTTTAAGGATTATCAGCAGAAAATGTTCTCTTCTGAAACAAACCGAGAAAAAACAAACGAACCTCAGTTGTTGGGTTTTTTGTGTTTTGTTTTTTTAAAAAAACGGAATGTAGGCAGGGTGAATAGGCAGCGTGAAGAAATTGCCAGCATTTCTTCAGCAATTGATAAATAGCAAATCCTTCTGCTCTAGAAGTTAAGGAAAAGGGCAAATCTCACACAAATCATCCTAAGTATATAAAAAAAGTTAATGAATGAACCGAAGTGCATTTTTTAAATAAAAAAATGAGAAGTTTACTCATAGACTCCATTGCTTTATCAAGCAGGAGAAAGATCTTAAGGACATAGTAAGCGTTCAAGGTGACCTTCAAATAGGATTCTGGAGATTCATTCATTTTGGGGATTCAGTTCCTATGTTTCATTCCTTCCTCTCCCTCTGCACAAGACCCATAATTTCCCCCTTGCCCTTTTGAACTCCTCAGGTCCCTCTAATGCTCTCATTTTCCTGATGGAAGGCCAAACAGACAGTACTGGCTTCAGATTTTGGGGAGCCTTCAGGCAAGGTACTCTCTTCCACCTTCTCCTCGTGTTCACCCACTTACCCACCCTCTGGGCCTCAAACTTCATGCAGGACAGAGCTTTTGCAAACGAGGTGGAGGGTAAGGGGAAGAGCCAGAGGAATCAAGGGGGGGGTGCAGGTTTGCAGTGTTCATATGCTGATGAGCTCTTGAGCTTTTCAAGAGTTGCAAAGAAGAGAAATATTTGCCAGGTGCTTTTATTCTTGTGTATGAGAATGTCCAGTAAAAAGCAATACAAAAAATTACCCTCTCTCACATGTATTTCTCATTTAAAATAATAAGGCACATTAATTCTGAAATAAGTCCGCCTCTGTTGAGTGGGACTAGGCTTGCCATACTACCCAGATAGATGTATTGTAGGCATGGCACCCCATGCCAGTTGTGGGAGTAATCTGGGCAAAAAAATTAGCCTTCATTAGGGGGTGGGAATCCCATATAATAAGATATGAAGGGCATAAATGTGGTCAGCCAGTAATAAGCTGTGAGATAAATCTGTCACATTTCACAGTGATCACTATGTGATCAACGTATATGTCGAAGATCCATTTCCCTTTATTATTATTTCACAGCATTCCACGTAACCCACAGAAGCTCATTCATCCCCTGCGCTCAGAAAGCTTTATTGCAACCAGAAACTTTCAGTACAGTCAAACCTTGGTTTGCGACCGCCTCCGTTTGCAACCACTGCAGACCCGGAAGTGTTTACATCCGGGTTCCGCGGCACTTGGATGTGCAGAAGCGATCTGTGCAGCGCGTGCATGCACAGAAGGGCTCTATCGGCGCTTCGCGCATGCGCAGAAGCGTGCCTCGGGGAGTGACGAACTCGGGGAGCGACCAGCTCCCCAGAACCAATTGTGGTCGTAAACGGAGGTATGACTGTAAACGGAGGTATGACTGTACTGAATCCACTCGCAGTTAATCCAGAAAGGACCGGCTTCCATTTTACCCCTCCCTAGGATACAGGTGCCAGGCAAAAACATTTCTTTTTTTTTTAAACATACTTTTTATTAATTTTACAGAATACAAAAAAACAAAAAAAACGGTACATACATTGTTATGTACTGAGCTGAATCCTAGAACAATAGGATTCAGAATCAGCGGGAGCTACCCAATCCAACTCCAGGTGGAAGTGAATCCGCAACCTGATTGGCCTGCTGGAGCAGCCAATCAGGCGGCTGGCAGAAGTGAATCTGCTACCTGATTGGCCTGTAGGAGCAGCCAATCAGGCTGCAGGCAGAAGTCAATCCATAATATAATTGGCCCACAGGTGTAGCCCTGAAGTAGCCAATCACGCAAGGCCCATTGTGTAAATAATGTATATAAGCAGATGGTTTGGGGAAAAGAGCCATTCGTCTTCTCTTCTCCTCCTTGATGACTATGAGCTGAATAAAGAGCATGAAATTCACTCTTGACTCCGAGTATATTTCACTGGCGACGAAGGTGGGATCCTGCTGAGCTGACCGCCACCACGCACTGCACCGCAGCACCGCCACCTGCTGCACCGCTGCATCGCACCGTGCATCCAGGCTTCAGCTCCAGGACCCAAGGAACCCAGAATGGCAACCGACAGCAGCTTCTCGCCATTCAAACCAGCATCGGGAGACTGGGAAGGGTACGCCGCCCGTTTCAACTTCCTCCTGCAAGCGAAAGAAGTCACCAACGATGCCATGAAGAGGGCGACATTCTTCAGCGTCTGTGGAGAGGAGACGTTTGAAATCGCCCGGGCTCTCCTTGCACCTAGAGATGTCGCTACCGTCTCTTACAAAACAATAATGGAACGGCTGAAGGAGCACTTCTCACCACAGCGCTCAGTGGTAGCTTGCCGAAATGCCTTCTACGCAAAGCGGCAAGCCCCGGGGGAAACCATAACTGGGTTTGTGACCTCCCTCCGCCAAGCCGCCAGGTTATGCAACTTCTCAGAATTGGAGAACATGCTTCGTGACCGCCTCGTCGGTGGCCTGAGGGACGAGATGTTGCAGCGACGCCTCTACGCCAAAAAAGACCTCACGTTCCAGATTGCTCTGGAGGAAGCCCTGGCAACCGAAGCCGCCGAGAGGTCAACGCAAGAGGCACGACCGGCCCCGCCATCCCAACCGAGGGTCTACCACGAAGACCTCACCGACGAATCCGAATCTGACAGGGAGGAAGTACACCGAGTACAGCGGCGCACTCAAGCAGCACACACACCACAGCAGCCTCGACGAGAAGGAGGGAACTGTGCAAGCTGCGGGGAGAACCACGAGAGGAGGACCTGTCGTTTCCGCAACGCAGAGTGCAGGCAGTGCAGAAAATTGGGACACATCGCCCGGGTGTGTCGGGCTCGACTCACCCGTCGACAAGCATCAGATGACCGACCCAGGAGCCCCAGGTCACACGGCACCATGCACCAAGGCAACTCGACGGAGATCACGGACTACCAGGTATTCCAGTTGCCCCATCCCAGCACAGAGAAAATTTATATAGAGGTACAGATAGAGGGAGCCCCATGCCGCATGGAGCTGGACACGGGTTCAACTCTATCCATAATCTCGGCCCGAACATTAAGGGAACTGTGCCCTAATGGGGGTCCCAAACTAAGGCCGGCCCCATTCACCCTCCGGGACTTCCAGAAACGTAAGGTCCCTACTATGGGGGTGGGGACCTTCAGGGTGCAATATCGAGGGCGAAAGCAACAATTGGACTTGCTGGTAGTTAAGGGCCCCTACGTTAGCTTACTGGGACTGGCATGGTTTGGACCTCTGGGGCTAGCCGTTACCGGGGTGAACCGCACTAGCTTACAAGTGGACGTGGACGCCATATGCAAAGAGTTTCCAGGGGTTTTCGATGGGGCATTGGGACGATATACAGGACCCCCCATTGCCCTACAGCTGGACCCCGCTGTACAACCCATCAGGCACAAGGCCCGCCGGGTCCCGTTCGCCCTGAAACCCCGCATAGACGAGGAATTGGACCGGCTCGTGGAGCAAGGAGTGCTGGAGCCGGTGCCCAACGCCCCCTGGGAAACTCCAATTGTCACACCCGTCAAGCCTAACGGTTCGGTCCGCATCTGTGCAGACTACAAATGCACCATAAACAAGGCTCTCACGGCCCATGCATACCCAGTGCCAGTGGTCAGCCATGTCCTCGCCACCCTGGCTGGGTCAAAAATCTTTGGCAAACTGAACTTGGCCCAAGCGTATCAACAGTTGCCTGTGGACGAAGCCACAGCAGAGGCTCAGACGATTGTGACGCACAGAGGGGCATTCAGAGTTAAGCGGCTGCAATTTGGCGTTAGCGTGGCACCAGGCATATTCCAGAATCTAATGGACTCTCTCCTTAAAGGGATTCCTGGCGTCACCCCCTTCTTCGATGATGTACTGATCGCCGGGCCCACACCAGAGGAATTTGAGGACCGCCTCCGCTCCGTCCTGCACCGTTTCCAGACGGCGGGCCTCAAGGTGAAGCGGGAAAAGTGTTTACTGGGAGTGCCGCAGGTGGACTTTCTGGGATTTAAGGTGGACGCAGAAGGGGTCCATCCAACCGGTGACAAGGTACGGGCCATTTGTGAGGCCCCAGCGCCCAAGAGCAAGCCCGAACTTCAGTCATTCTTGGGACTATTGAACTTTTACCATGCCTTCCTTCCCCATAAGGCAGCGGTAGCGGAGCCCCTACACAGACTCCTAGATAAAAGGGCCCCTTGGGTGTGGGGCCAGCGACAAAGGGCCGCATTCCAGGCAGTCAAGGACTTGCTCGTCTCGAACTCGGTCTTAGCACACTTCGACGAGAGGCTGCCAGTGGTGCTGGCATGCGACGCCTCTCCCTATGGCATCGGCGCTGTCCTGGGACACCAACTCCCGGATGGAAGAGAGGTGCCGGTGGCATACTTCTCCCAGACGCTTGCTGCAGCCGAACAAAACTACTCACAGATTGACAAGGAGGGTCTGGCAATCGTGAAGGGCGTAAAAAAATTCCATGATTTCTTGTACGGGCGGCCCTTTACCATAGTGACTGACCACAAGCCGTTGCTTGGCCTGTTTGCCCCTGAGAAGCAGACCCCCCAAGTGTTGTCTCCACGTGTCCTCAGGTGGTCAATTTTCCTTGCCGGCTACCAGTATGCACTAATCCACCGCCCTGGGAAGGCGATGGGCCACGCAGACGCCCTCAGCAGGCTACCACTACCAGAAACAGGCCCCGACCCAGCGCCTGCGCAAGAGGTTATGACCCTGGAGCTGCTTCCCGACCGACCCATTCAGGCACAAGAAGTTGCGCACCATTCCACAAAAGATAGGGTCATCTCCCGGGTCCTGGACTGGGTGTGGCGAGGATGGCCCAGCAGCAGCCCCAGGCCAGAATTCGCTGGCTACACAAACCGCAAACATGAACTGTCGGCCCACAAGGGGTGCCTGTTATGGGGAAGCAGGGTCGTTGTTCCCCAGCCCCTCCGCAAAAGGGTCCTCACAGCCCTACACGAGACACACCCAGGGGTAGTGAGGATGAAGGCCCTTGCCAGGAGTTATGTGTGGTGGCCGGGGATTGACAGAGAGATAGAGGCCTGGGTCCAACACTGCCAGACCTGCCAAGAATCCCGCCCGGATTCCCCAAGGGCCCCAGTCCAGCCCTGGGAGTCCGCCCGACATCCATGGTCACGCTTGCACGTGGACTTCGCTGGCCCCTTCCAGGGAAAAACATTCTTCATAGTGGTGGATTCCTACACCAAATGGCTGGAGGTCGCACTGGTACCATCCACTTCTACGGCGGCAGCCATCCGGGTACTACGTAAGCTGTTTGCGACCCACGGGCTCCCTGACACCCTCGTCTCGGACAATGGAACCGCATTCACGTCAGAGGAGTTCCAGACCTTCACCGCGCAGAACGCCATCCGCCACATCCGCTCAGCACCATTCCACCCTGCCACCAATGGCCAAGCGGAGCGCATGGTGCGGACCACCAAGGACAGCCTCCGCCGCATGACACAAGGGGACTGGGAATACCGCCTTGCCGCATTTCTTCTAGCACAGCACAGCACCCCAAGCACAACGACGGGCCGGAGCCCAGCTGAATTACTAATGGGCCGGCGCCTTGCAACTAGACTGGACCGACTTCACCCCGACAGAGCTCAGGATGAGGTAGTGGTGGGGAAAGGCAGGAACCCCCGGACATTTGTGGCCCAGGACCCAGTGTATGCAAAGAATTTTGGGGCAGGCCCAGCATGGGTACCCGCCACAGTCACCAAGGTGACCGGTCCCGTGTCGTACGAGGTACTAACGGAAGGGGGGCAATGTTGGCGCCGCCACTGCGACCAGCTACGGCGACGATTCCCAGGAGGAACCCGGGAGGAGAGCGGGACAGAGGGGTCCCAAGGGGACAGCAGGGCAGTGAGGCCTGTAGAGCGAGAGGGGTGGGCAGGGGAAGCAGAAGCAGTAGGCACAGAGGGGCGCCCCGAGGCTGGAAGGACACCGGAACCAGAGCTACAACCTAGTGGTTCAGTGGCGCCAGACCAGACAGCCCTGGCACAGCCAGCAGCCTCGGAACACGAGCCAGAACCAGAACCCCTGACCAAGGAACACCCCAGGCCACAACGCACACGGAGGCGGCCAGCAGACCTTGGGGACTACGAATGCAACTTCCCGGGCAGGACTGGAACTTAGAGGGGAGGGGTGTTATGTACTGAGCTGAATCCTAGAACAATAGGATTCAGAATCAGCGGGAGCTACCCAATCCAACTCCAGGTGGAAGTGAATCCGCAACCTGATTGGCCTGCTGGAGCAGCCAATCAGGCGGCTGGCAGAAGTGAATCTGCTACCTGATTGGCCTGTAGGAGCAGCCAATCAGGCTGCAGGCAGAAGTCAATCCATAATATAATTGGCCCACAGGTGTAGCCCTGAAGTAGCCAATCACGCAAGGCCCATTGTGTAAATAATGTATATAAGCAGGTGGTTTGGGGAAAAGAGCCATTCGTCTTCTCTTCTCCTCCTTGATGACTATGAGCTGAATAAAGAGCATGAAATTCACTCTTGACTCCGAGTATATTTCATACATAAACACCTTTTCCACCTCCTTCCTACCCACCCACATGGGTCCTCCCCTGCCACAGAAGTATCCCATGTATGTGAACAGTCAGAGATGGTCCATTTTATGTTGGATTTCTGTCCTCCTCCCCCTCCCCTGACCCCAAAGCCCCCCCCCCTGCCACCAGGGAGCTCCAGCAAACCAGGGCAGTACGCAGGAGGCCATCCATCCAACCATCTATTGTCATACCAAAAAAAGAGAAAAATAGAAATAGGAAAAAAGAAAAAAAAGGGCAAAAAAAGAGAAAAAAACAATACAAAACAGAAATTTTTTTCTTACATTCATGATTGTAAAACCATATTTTGTGGGCTTCCCCTCCCCCCCCTTCCCCGGTTTTCATCCCTTTTTTATCATCTGCAACAGTTTCTTACTTTATAAAAATACACCTTTGTATCTTATACAACTTATAAATCAATTGTTAACATTTTCATCTAATATTCAAATCACTGAAAAATCAAACTCCCATTTTATCTTCCCGTGCCTAATTTTTTCTCCCTCTATAAGCCTCCATATTTTCACATTTTCCAAAATCCATTCACTTTTAAAACTATAACTATTCTCAATTTAACCTTACATCCCCGATTACCGGCTCCACCCCCCCAATCCAGCAAATTCCATAATCAGCAGACCAGTTATAAACCTGTTAATCCATCCATATAATCACAACATCACTTTCCCTTCACCCCACCCCCTGTTTACAGTCTTTTGCCATCCAGGCCACCATACAGGACCCCTGAATTTCTTCTCTTCTCTGCATATTTTTTCCTTCTTCCCTGTGGGCGTTCTGGAGTTCCAATAATACCAATCGTGCCCCCCTCAAAAGCGGGGCACTCCATTCAACTTTTTGTAGAGTAAAGTCATCATTTTTTTCGTGGTGTGCTTCATTTTGTGTTGAATCATCACAGTCCTCATCTTCATCCTTTCCTTCCAAATCACAGCCATCATCATTGTCATTCTCACATTCATCTTTTTCAGTGTCAAAAGCTTCATCTCCTAAAAAATCATATTCTGCCATCACCATCTGAAATTTTTGCTGTAACTCTTGCTGTCGTGTCTCCTCTTGACATAGCTCTATTCTTGTTTCCCACATTAAGGTCAAAACAGACCGCTGGAACTCAGGGGAACACTTTTTTGTTGACATAATTCAATCCTGCCAAGGTCAAAACTTGTCACGTGGGGTGGAATATGATCACAGTTTATTTTCTCGACTCCATTTTAACAAGCTGGCTGCATTCTTCAAGTCTTATTAACAATAAAGTTCGAACTCACATTTCACAAACATTTAAACCAAAAAAGAAATTCCACAAAATCCAGAGATACAAAGTGAAATAAAAGTTGACTCATAAATCCTGATCAACTCACTGGGTTGTCTGGGCTGCCGGCTCCCGAGGAAAAGAAAGATTTTTCTCAGTCTTTACCTCTTGCTGCAGGGCAGTCATAAACCACAGTCTCTCTCCCCTTCTCACCCTGCATCAAAGGGGAGATTCTCTTTGATGCCTTTGAGGGATCCTTTTGAATTGCAAATCTTCTGTTTATGGCTTCGGGTTTCTATTTACTGTCTCTTTTGTTGCCGTGGGGGGGGGGGTGGCTTCCTCTTTTCTCCCCTCTCTCCCAGATCCAAATTGTTTTATAATCCAAATCGTGAGGTTACTTACAGTCTTTTCCAATCGTTTTATTTTCGGAAGAATCCAGCGCTCTCCGCCTTCGGCTTGAAGCTTCTCCCTGCTAGAATAACGTTGCCGCTCAAAATGGCCGCAAAAAAACATTTCTTTTCTCCCAGGCCTTTGGCTAATTAAACAATCTGTGGCCTTTTAAACTGCGTGTGGAGTGGGGTTATTGTTTTAGTTTGTTACTGTGGCATGTATTTTGTGTTTTTATATTGTGAACCGCCCTGTGATCCTCGGATGCAGGGTGGTATATCAACAACAACAACAATGGTACCATGTGTGGCTTCCTAGGCAACATTAGTGAAATATACTCGGAGTTGAGTGTTGATTTTGTGCTCTTTATTTCAGCTCATGGTAAACAGTGAGTGCTTTCCCACAAAACCTCTGGCTATATATACATTATTTACACAATGGGTTCTGTGTGATTGGCTGATTCAACTCCCCTCCCGGAGCCTGATTGGACTGTTCCTTCAGGCCAATCAGGCTGCTGATTCACTTCCTCCTGGAGCAGGATTGGGCGGCTCCTGCAGACCAATCAGGTTGCTGCCTTTTAGGATCCTACCTGCCAATTGTTCTAGGATCCAAGTTCAGTAATAACAATTAGGAATGAATATGTTGAGGGCTGTCTTTCTAAACATAGTTTGCTTTTTTAAAAAATAAAAATGGGAGGCTATAATGCCAAGCAGGCCATACTGTAGCAGACTTTGGGGGTGGGCCATCCACACTACATGGAAGATGTATGAGCAGCTGAAGGTCTCTGCTGACCAGAACAGATTACAAGGCAGGGCAACCAAGAAATGACCATAGGGTGTTTCAGGTGGGTGGGATAGAGACAGGCGGCTCTGACAGGTCTTTATGTCACTGCTCGTTCCAAGGAGCCTCCTCTGCCAAACATGGCTACAGGTCAGGTTCATCGCAAAGCCTCGCTGAGGTCAATGGGACTTTCTCTATGGTAAATGTGCTAAGGATTACAGCCTTAGATTGCAAAGGCTTTCATGAACTTCCCTGCAGCCAAATAAGGGGGATCAAAGCACTCCTACTGTAATAGCTCTGCTGGATAGCAACATTGTTCGTTGCAAAACTAATACTGTATTTAACACTAAACAGAACTTTCATCTTCAACAGGCTGTGCAAACATGAATGAATTAATCCGCACAATATCTCTCTGAGAAAGTAACATAATACCTCTCTCCACCGCCATCCCCATTCATGAACAGAGTTATGAACAGTTACGTCGTTGCATAAGTCCAAAGCGAATTATGTTTCTCTATAGCTACCTGTCTTGTAACGCTCATTTTTGTTCTAATTTGTCATGGCTATTGCTGAGGTTGGGAGATTGAGGGAGTGGCAAGTGTGTACTAACAGTACAATACTTTAAAAAGAAGAAAAAGAAATGTAAAACAAGAGTGTTAAGACTTTCTTAAATTTCCTTGAAATAATTGTTTATCTATACCTAATTTTGTACTGGATAATGATTTAAATACTTTGGATTGGAAATTACCTACAAGATTTGTCTGAGAGCTGGAAAAAAGAGAAGACTTACACTAGGATGGTAATACTGAACATATTACTGTTCTGCGGTTCATAGAAGAGGAATGATTTGATTTGGGAAATATTTTTGATAACAGAGCATCTCTATGCTTACAAATTCACATTAATTCATCTGCAATTGCACACCCATTAAGACTGCAACTGTACATTCACTTAACTCAATGGGGCTTACATCTGAGTACCCATGTATAGGTTAGCAGTGTACATGTTTATTTTGACAGATAGGATCTGTGGGCTGAAAGCAACATTCTGAGCAAGCCTTCATGGGCAGAAAAAGGTACAAATGAACACAGCCAAATAGTCATCTGCTGTGATATCAAGCCATTTCAATACGTCAATTAACCTTTCAGGTTATAATGTACACCATATCTCATAAAGAATGCTGAAAGGCAGTTCCATTTGATGTCTTCTCCCTTTCATAAAGGGTAATTTTGCTCTCATTGAATTGTGAATTTCTGAACCAGTGCTGATTTTTTTGATTTTTTTTAAGTCAACTGAATCTTTGGGCTATACTGTTGGCTATACCCAGAGCTACAATCATATCATCCTAGTATAAGTTATGGTTTTAATAATTGCTATAGATTTCCAATTTCTTTGGCCACCTCATGAGAAGAGAAGACTCCCTGGAAAAGTCCGTGATGCTGGGAAAGATTGAGGGCACAAGGAGAAGGGGATAACAGAGGACAAGATGGTTGGACTGTGTTCTCGAAGCTACCAACATGAGTTTGACCAAACTGCGGGAGGCAGTGGAAGAAAGGAGTGCCTGGCGTGCTATGGTCCATGGAGTCACAAAGAGTCGGACACCACTAAACGACTAAAGAACAATAGATTTCCAAACTGAAATGATTTAAAGGAGGAGAAATTACACAGTAGTACAGCCCTTGTTGTTGAATGAAAAGTCCCAGCTCCAATCTCTAACCTACTCCAGTTTCTGTAACAGGTGACAGGAAAGACTTCTGCCCAAGTAAGATCTTGAGGAGCCACTGCCAGTCTGAGTAGACAGAGCCCTGCACTGCTTAGAAAAGGTGTCAGCAAACCTTTTCAGCAGGGGGCCGGTCCACTGTCCCTCAGACCTTGTGGGGGACCAGACTATATTTTTTGGGGGTGGAGAACCAATTCCTATGCCCCACAAATAACCCAGAGATGCATTTTAAATAAAAGCACACATTCTACTCATGTAAAAACATGCTGATTCCTGGACCGTCCATGGGCTGGATTTAGAAGGCGATTGGGTCAGATCTGGCCGCCGGCCTTAGTTTGCCTACCCATGGCTTAGAACACTGGTCTGATTCCATATAAAAAGCTTCATTTGTTCATTGTTTTCCATACATCACCTTTCTTGTCTGTTCTTTGGAAGAATGACTTAATAATGGGGGAAATCAGGGTAAATAAATAAGGTACCGTGTTTCCCCCTTTTTAAGACACCGTCTTATTCTTTTTTTACTCAAAAAAACCCACGGTGTCTTATTTTCAGGGGATGTCTTGTACCTTAAGGCCTCCTCAGAGGGGCCAGGCAGCTGGCTCGGGGTGCTGCTGGGCGCTCTGTGCGGTGCTGCTGCAGCAGCCGGTTCCAAGCACCAAGGCAGCAGGCTGCTGGCTCAGTGCTCCGCCTGGTGCTGCTGGGCGTTTCGAGCGCTCGGCGCTGCGGAGCGCTCCGCTCTGCAGCCGCCGGTTCCGGTGGCGGGGCGGCCGGCAAAAAAAAAAAAATTAAAGAGGCCAGGCCGCTGTGCTCCTGTAAAAAAAAAACCCATGCTCCTGTAATAAGGGATCAAAGTAGGAACGAGAAGCACATAAGGAGCTGGAAAACGCGTGGGACAAAGATCCTGACTTGATCACAGCATCCCCCCGGTGAAATCAGGCTGGGGGAGAGGGGATCCCATCAGGAGGATCGAGAGATCCTAGGGAACCCGATCGAAGCGGCAGGAAAAGGAAGGCAGGATCCATCGGGCGGGAAGTGAGGCGGCGCTAGGACCCGGCGGCTCCTTTGTTTGGGGCGGGCGGGGTGAGGGAGGGGGCGAGGGAGGAGGAGGGGAGGCGAGGGAGGGAGGGAGGAAGCTCGATGGCGGCGGCGGCGGCAGCAGAAACGGCGACGGAGGGTCCCCTGCTTCCCGCCGCCTGCCGCCACCTCCGGGCCCGCGGGCAGGGCGGGCGCGCTCACCTGTCTCGGCTGCGGTCGGCCCGGCCCTCTCCACCCAGGCGCTCCAGCTCTGCCCCGCGAAGTCATCGAGATTCGGCAGCCGCCGATCCACAGCAGCCATTGCTGCTGCTGCTACCACCGCCGCGCGTCCACGCACCGCCATCACCGCACGGGAACGCGCAGCCCTCCCCGCTGGCCGCGCTCCGCTCTGCAGCCGCCGGTTCCGGTGGCGGGGCGGCCGGCAAATAAATAATAATAAAGAGGCCAGGCCGCTGCGCTCTGCCCGGCGCTGCGGAGCGCTCTGCTCTGCAGCCGCCGGTTCCGGTGGCGGGGCGGCAGGCTGCCTCGGGCAGGCAAAAAAAAGAGAGGCCAGGCTGCTGGCGCGGGCGCTCCAGGCGTTCGCAGCTGCAGCAGCAGCCGGTTCCAGGCCCCTCTGGCTGGCTGGGTCCCGCTGGCTGGCTGGGGCGCTCGACGGTCTCGTTCTACAAGGCATGGAGGTATGCCTTATTTTCGGGGGGTGTCTTATGTTTCACTAATGCTAAAAAATGCTGCCATGGCTTACTCTCTGACTACGTATTAAAAAAGGGGAAACACGGTATATTTATTAAGGCATGATTCTTGTGCCCTGGAATCTTTAAGATGCCCCAAGATTGCTGCTTTTCTTGCAGCAGACTATTAGTCTTATTAGAATCATAGAATCGTAGAGTTGGAAGAGACCACAAGGGCCATCCAGTCCAACCCCCTGCCGAGCAGGAAACACCATCAAAGCATTCTTGACATATGCCTGTCAAGCCTCTGCTTAAAGACCTCCAAAGAAGGAGACTCCACCACACTCCTTGGTAGCAAATTCCACTGCTGAACAGCTCTTACTGTCAGGAAGTTCTTTCTAATGTTTAGGTGGAATCTTCTTTCTTGTAGTTTGAATCCATTGCTCCGTGTCTGCTTCTCTGGAGCAGCAGAAAACAACCTTTCTCCCTCCTCCATATGACATCCTTTTATATATTTGAACATGGCTATCATATCACCCCTTAACCTTCTCTTCTCCAGGCTAAACATATCCAGCTCCCTAAGCCGTTCCTCATAAGGCATCGTTTCCAGGCCTTTGACCATTTTGGTTGCCCTTGTAGGTTAAACTGTACCATACTTAATAAATAAAAAAAGACATCCCCTGAAAATAAGCCACCGTGTTTTTTTTAAGGAAAAATAAATATAAGACGGTGTCTTATTTTTGGAGGAACACGGTAGGTACCGCTTCAAGCAGGAAGGTAAACAGCTGGCCACATGACCTGGAAGCTGTACGCCGGCTCCCTCGGCCAATAACGCGAGATGAGCGCCGCAACCCCAGAGTCGGTCACAACTGGACCTAATGGTCAGGGGTCCCTTTAAATTTACCTTACCTTGAAGCAGGATTTTCCAACAACCAGTTCTTGGAGCGACAGGGTAAAATATATCCCTCTTTATAATTTGCTTGCTTAATAAAATTAAAATAATGAATTATTCAACCCTATTATTATTCAAATACAGTAATATTCAATTATTCAATAAATATATTTTAAAGTGTGAATACGCTTTCTAATCTGCAGCTGAGGCTTGTTACACTGATAAATTATGTTTATAATTAAAAATGAAAATGATTCCAACAGAAGGAAATCGTTTGCAGAGAGGTGTTAAAATTGATTTTTTTGTTTTGTTTGAGAAGTTCACTGGATTCATTTTAATAAAGCAATCAAACAGGGATTGTCTTCCAGTTCTGGAAATGGCACATTTAGAGATTAGCTCCTCTACACCAAAAGCAAACCACCCATTCACTGCAAAGCAATCTCTGTTTATTTTAATTATGATTTGACACCATTATAAAATTCATGGCCTTGCCCAACATAAGAGTCAGATTATGCATACTTAATATGAAACTTCCTATTTAATATAAAAGTTCCTATTTTTTAAATAATACATTGCAAATAAACACTTTAAATGTGCTTCCATCACAATTTTTCTTTTTCTTTTTAAGTGTATGGAACACAGCGAAGTAAAACAAACACTATTCTTACATATACCACATCCACTGTAAGTTATAGCAAATCCAAATTATAATATGTTTTGATGCTATATACAGTATTGATTTTTGTTTTCATTTTTTTAATGATCCCTGTCTGTGTTATGTAAAAGCTGTGCTTTGGAAAAGCTTAATGTGGCCTCAAGGTTAGTAGCCATTGAGAACTTTATTCTCCATCTTAGGCATGTGGAGCCAGAAGTAATTAACACCTTTTTGAATAGTAGAAACTCCCTGGTAAGTGCGTTTGGACTGTAACAAAGTAAAGCTTTCAAGTCTGAAAGGGCCCAAAGATTGACACAAAAATATTTAAAATAATTGCAGGTAGGATGTTGATCCTTTTGCATTTGCACGTTTTAAAGGCATTTTAAAGGGACACACATTTGGAGGGATATTTGCCCTTCAGGAACTCATATATATTTTGTGTTCAAAGGTATGGGGCCTTCAGTTTAATTTTGCCTCATCCCACAATCTCTAAATAGGCATAGCGGGACTCACTTAGCAGGGCCCTGCTCAGCACTTGGTTTAGCAATGAACACCTGCAGGTCATTGTATGAAATTACAGAATATAATCTATAAAACATTCAAAATTACCACCTTGGGGGATGGCTGTGAGAGAGCCATGAAAGCAAAAGGAATGTGGGGATTTGTTTTTGTTTTTTTAATGCTAAACTGACTGAGCAGCAACAAGGAAATTCTTCCGTTTACATTGACACGAGCTTTTTAAAAAACATAATTTTTATGACACTCTTCAATAAGTCTTTCAAAAATACACACTTTGTAGAATCAAATGATCACTTAGAAGGGAGTGATTTGTATCCCTTTGGAATGAAAATGAGCACCCAACTGATTTGTGCCTGTTTGCTCTCTGCCATTCTTGGCAGCCGCATTTCCACATCAGCTCAACTAAGAGCCCCTAATGGAAGATAACGACGTTTCTAAAGTCTGTTTCAAGTGTGGATTCTCATAGTTTCAAAAGCACATTCATAGCTATTAAAACTGCTGTTTGGTGAAAATTACATTTATTACCTTTTTGACTCAGCCTTATCGGAGGAGTAACTTCTTAAGCACCCGACTGAACATTTGACATTTTGAAAGGTAAGTGTGTCTGCGTTGTATCATAAATAACATCTTTAGGCCACTACAATAGCATTAAAACCTAAGCAGAAGTGTTTTCAACAGCAGCAGCAACAAAAATCACCTTAGTTCAAGGACAAAAAATAAAGAGACATTTTATTCAAAATGAAATCCCTCCACAGCTTTTGCTAGCAACAGGGTTTTCGGGGGAAGATTTGTCTGCACCACTGGGGATCAAATCACCTGCCAGAGTTCTGAAGGGCCCCATCAATAAAACCTGACATGTTGCTGATTGCTTCATTAAATCACCACTGTGGTCTTGAATTGTCTCATCTGGTCAGATGACTTTCCCCGCCCCCGCCCCCATGGTAGGATTATAAACAGTTTTTCAAATATTTTTGATTGAAGCCTCTCCAAATAAAAACCCATGTTCAGCATTGAACTGGCCTAATGGACCATAACACTCAGTCGTAATAACAATGGGTTTTAGGATAGACCCTGCATTCTGGCAAGAATACAGTGGGGCCACAGGCTTTTGCTTTATTAAAAGCTTCCCGGAATGGGAAATAACACAATAAATATGAGTTAACACATGAGCAAGGAGCAATGGTTGCATCAGGCATTGCACTCAGCAACTTGATATTTGCATCTGCATTTGCAATGAGGGCCTCCTCCTATCTACACCTGTCTGCACAAAGGCTTTCCCACTGCAGACATTGGTGCTGGGCACATAAATGTCAGGGGCCAGGCAAGATGGCATGTATGCATGATGTACAACCCAGACTTCCTTCTCTCTCTTGATGAGTAATGCATGATGCAGGACTGTATTTGGAGTCCTTCTAGACAGCAATATATACCCCTACAGTAGTAAAAATATACACCTGTTACTAATACCAGTATGAAGCGTGAATTTCGTGGTCATGGTTCGGCTGACAACACAATGACAGCATGGGATGCAGTGAAAGTCCTTGTAAAAAAGTGAGAGTATTCTATGAATGGTGGTGTCTTATGACAGAACACAGTGTAGGGTTTGAGAAAATGAACAACTTTTTTTTTATAACACAACCAGTTGCACTCCAACTTGTAGAGGCAAACCATCTAAAGTGAGGAGTCTCCTATAGTGGTAGGGACTCCCTATGCATAGGAAATTTCTGGAACAGTGGTGGGGTCAAAGTTAGCATCCTCATCATTACAAGCCGCTCCCCTTTCTGTGTGTTAACATGCTTTCAAAAGGCCCAAAGAGAACTATTATGTAGCTAAATTGTAGACATTATGAAGATGAGACATTTGTAGATAGGCACATTGACATCTTAATAATAATAATTTATACCCCGCCGATCTGGCTGGGTTTCCCCAGCCACTCTAGGCAGCTCCCAACAGAATATTAAAAACATGATAAAATCAAACATTAAAAACTCCCCCAAACAGGGTTGCCTTCAGATGTCTTCTAAAAGTCAGGTAGTTGTTTCTGTCCTTGACATCTGATGGGAGGGCGTTCCACAGGGTGGGCGCCACTACCGATAAGGCCCTCTGCCTAGTTCCCTGTAACCTCACTTCTCGCAGTGAATGAACCGCCAGAAGGCCCTCAGTGCTCGATCTCAGCATTCAGGCTGAACAATGGGGGTGGAGACACTCCTTCAGGTATACAATGGTACCTCGGGTTACAAATGCTACAGGTTACAGACTCCACTAACCCAGAAATAGTACCTCAGGTTAAAAACTTTTATTCAAGATGAAAACAGAAATCACACGGCGGCAGCGCAGTCAGCGGGAGGCCCCATTAGCTAAAGTGGTACCTCAGGTTAAGAACAGTTTCAGGTTAAGAACGGACGTCCAGAACGAATTACGTTCTTAACCCAAGGTACCACTGCACTGGACGGAAACTTATTGGGATCCAATGTTTGGTCATTTGTGAGGCTTTTAATCTTGAGTTACCATCTTCTTAAGATATGTTTGTATTTTTTAACTTATTGGATTGTCACACAAGGTTATTTTTTATTCACTTGGATACCAACACTTGGATAATGTGACTTGCCGTATGCTGCTCACTCTAAGGAATTAATCCTTCACTTTGGTACTTAAATCCTCATGAATCATTGTTTGATGGATGTTTAAATGACATAAGATATAAACACTGAAAAGGATAGTGATTGTGTTTCATTTTGACATCAGAGGGGCTGATGTCTATGTGCTATAACACAGAAAGTCAGAGTAGGCCCAATAAGGATGATAATAAAATGCAATCTGCAGGTGTGTCTCAGTTAGAATTTGTCAGTGGCTGACCATGAACGTAAACGTGTAGTTTATATACTGTGTTAAATGCATTTTACAAACAAGCACTAAGAGAATAATATTAATTAGACAAATAAGTCAGAACTATTTCAAGTGCACAAAGACACAGTTCATATGTTATCTATTTCCTACATGTGTGTTAAGGACAAGGGTGGGGAACCAGGCCCCTCCAAAAAGCCAAAGGTAACTTTCCTTTTCAATAAGTTCTTGTTTCTATGTGGTTTTTTTAATGAGCAGACTGAGAAAAAAGGCAGTGCCATGTAAAAGCAAACATTTATTGTTAAACATTTATTTTAGTTTTAAGGCTGATTATTTTCCAAATTTAGTTCTCTGTCAAAAATATAGAGCTATTTTCTGTCACAAGTCAATAGCAGCTGGATTTCATTAGGCCTGCCCGATATTTACTTACTAATGCAAACCATCAACATTCCCTAAGTTTTGTTGTTGCCTTTTCAATCTTTTTCTCTCCAGAGGTAAGCAAGGGGTTTTGTCATTAGTCGCCCCCCCCCCAAAAAAATTGAGTTTTAAGCTGGGTTTTCCCCTCATCTTACTTTCCTAAACCTTCGTACACCCCTTATGTCCCCTTATTTATACCTCTGTTTAACAGTGATCTGGATATTGTTTTTCACTTTCAGGCTCTGCTACCTTGTGAAATGCAACTGAAGTCTACTCAACTGAACTGCGAACAACTATGATAAATCGTGTCCTCCCTCAAAGAGGGCACGTGTTGTGGCGAGACCTGGAGACCTAACTCCTGTGTTGTGGGTGGGTACGATTGGTTAGCCGCAACACCTGATTGGTAGGTCCCTCAATGTTGTGTTCAATCTGGCCAATGGGGCACAATCCAAACAGACCGAGGGACCTATATATGCACGTAACCCAGAGTTTCCTCTTTCGGTGTGTGCATTCGGAACAGCAACAGCGTGTCCTCTGTGCAGCCGAGAGAGAGAGAAAGAGAGCGATTTACCTTCGACGGATTGTCTTGGTGATTTCTTTCCGTTATCCCCCTTTTCCCCCTTGACTCTTCCAGTCGTTTTTCTTCCCTCCTTGGTTAATTCCCTTCCTTTCCTTGCCTTTCCCTTCCCTCTAGAGGGGCTTTCACCTCACAGGGCTTCGGCCCCTTGAGAGCTCTCGGTCTACTGAGCTTGCCGCTGCCCGCTTAATTTTCCGGTGGGCTTTTGCGCAGCAGCTTTTCGTTCACGGTCCTAGCTGCGGCTGCAGCCTCGGGGCCTTGAATATTATTGGGCATTTTCTGTGTTGTGATATTGGGGCTGTTCTGTCTAGCCGATCACTTTTGGGCATATCAGAGGGTTCCCTCTATGAGCAAATTGCTGAGTTTCACTATTCTTCTGTTTGGGGCTGGCGGGGAATTTCCTAGGGCTGGGAACCCCACCCCGTCTTAACTCGATCGCCATTTTGTACCTTCTTTTCGAGTAGGGGAGGTGTTACCCCAGCTAATTTTGGTGGGAGCGCTATCTTGTTTTGGCAGGAGCTTACTTGAGCAGGTATGATGTCAGGCCCAGCAGTAACCTGCATCCTTTAAATCCCTGCACACTCTACAAAGCTACTATGCTATACGGACACAAGAATATATGCAAATGCCAATTAGCAGGAAAGCAGCTTGTTAAAATAACAGATGAGAAAAGATGAGTATTGGCAGGTGACTCTCTGCAACACACACTTGATGGAGGCATTAGGGGCTTTGCAAATTAGCACTTCTGATTAAATGTGCCAGAAAAATATTGTAGAGAAAGAATAATGACACATTTGGTGAGATGTGATCATTTGCCGAAGCTGATGAGGCTGAAGATGATAGTATTCTTTTAGAAAGGTAATGCACAGAGCAGGAGAGGATGTTATATTTAATGAAGATAAGATGCAGTGCACAGAAGTAGAGCATGAGGAATGTGTTGACTTCAAGGTGATTAGACGGAGATCTAGCAAGAGTTACCATGATAAACGATATCTCTTATTTTAGGTTCTTCTTCTGAAAAAGTGTCACTGAATGCAATGGATGATGAACAGAGAAAGACGCCACCTCTTATGGCGAAACTAGTTCATACAAGAGCCAGGAGAAGGGCCCCCCACATCTTCTTGTTAATGTCCATTAAAATGAAACACTGGTGTGAGAGCATCACTGTCAAGAGTTTTTCCACTCCATCTTCCAGTATCAGTCAGTGCAGCAAAGTAGAAAGCTCTATATCTTTTAAAAAAAATATTTTTATTGAACAAAAAGCATTTTAAAACAATACAAATTACCAATAACACAGCCAATTACAATTTGTCCTCCTTTTTGCCCTCCCCTCCCTCCCTCTAAGGATTTCCCTCAGCTCCCCTCTCTGATTTGTTTGTACATATTGTTTTCTGCATATTATAAAATTGTACAAATCATTGCCTTATCTATCATATGTTCTACTAATAAATTGTGGGTGTTTATTCAAAACCTGGCAAGGAGTCTAAATCCTTTTGTTGTCTTTTTAAGTAGTTTGAAAAAAGTTCCCATTCTTCTTTACAGTCATGGTTGTCCTTTTCACGTAGTTTATATGTCAACTTTGCCAACTCCACAAAGCTCATCAGTTTTTCTTGCCATTGTTCTTTCATTGGGATTTCCTCATTCTGCCATCTTTGTGCTAACAAGACTTTTGCCGCTGTTGTAGCATACATAAATAACTTCTTTATTTTCCTTGGCAGGTCTTATCCTAGAATCCCTAACAAAAATGCTTCTGTTTTTTTTTTTACAAATGTCATTTTGAAAATCTTTTTCAATTCATTATATATCATCTCCTGAAATTTTTTGACTTCTCTACATTCCCGCCACATATGATATAAAGTACCTTCTTTTTCTTTACATTTCCAACATATGTTTGACCCGGTTTTATACATTTTTGCCATTTTTACTGGTATAATATACCATCTGTACATCATTTTCATGTAATTTTCCTTCAAAAGAGAACAATCTGTAAATTTCAAATCTACCTTCCACAGTTTTTCCCAATCCTCAAATTGTATGCTGCGTCCTGTATCTAGTGCCCATTTGATCATAACCGATTTGACCTCCTTATTTTTTGTTTCCCATTCTAGCAGAATGCTGTATGCTTTCTTCAGTAGTTTCACTTCTTCTATAACCTCCTTTTGAAATCTGGAGATTGTATAGTTAAACCCTTTTTTAAAATCCACCTTAAACATCTCATTTAATTGTCTGTAATGCAACCAACTCTGAAAATGGTCTTTGATTTCTTCGCAATCTTTTAATTTCCATTTTCCTTCTTGATCTTTCAATTGATCTCTGTATGTAGGCCCTTTTTGCCCAGCGGTTTGAGTAACGAAGCTTCTATTGGTGATAACCACCAATGTGTTTTTTGTTCTATTAAATCCGTATACCTTTCCCACAGTCTCATTAATGATTTCCTAATTATGTGATTATAAAATCCTTTATGTACTTTCCCTTTCCCATACCATAAGTATCCATATCTATTGTTGTGTCCTTCCAAATCTAATGCTTCTTCCTTTTCCAGTTTTATCCAGTCCCTAATCCAAACCAAGCATGCAGCCTCGTAATATAATTTAAGGTCTGGGAGGGTGAAGCCTCCTCTTTCTTTTGTATCTGTAAGTATCTTATGTTTAATCCTTGGCCTCTTTGATTTTTGGCAGATTAGCATTTTTTATATACCATATTCTTCTATTTTGGAATGTTTTTCATTTCCTTTTTTATACAAATCTGAGAAATATTTCACAAATGCATCTCTTATTTCCTTCATCTTATCTGTAATTTTCCCATTTACATTAATTTTATTAATGAAATTTCTTTGTTCACTTTTCTTCAATTGCCATGCTAACAATTTTCCTGATCTATTGGCATGCTCAAAATATTTCTGCTTCACTCTTTTTATTTTCCAACTCTTCATTCACTATCATTTCCATCTCTTCATTCACTATCATGGACTACTGGGTTTGTAATATTTTAATTGCCTGCTTTACTGACTCCTTGTTAGTTGTTTTTTTTTTTTTGACAATTCCTTCTCCTTTTCTGTAATTTCATCTAAGATTTCTTTTTTCTTTTTTCTTTCAATTTCCTTTTAATCAAATTTTGCATCCCATCCCTTACTTGCATCCCAGACCATTTGTAATTTAGTCTGATCCTGGAGGTTTATTTCAAAATAATCCCCCAAGGCCTTCTTCACTTTTTCCATAAAATTTGGATCTTCCAATAAATCTTCATTCAGTCTCCATCTAAATCTAGTTTGACTTTCTTTTTGAATTTCCATTATCATGGAATTATGATCTGACAATGTTCTGGGATTGATATTTCTATTTCTATTTTTACTTTGGGCTCCAACTCTTTGGAAATCCATAAAGCATCTATCCTTGAACTACTGTCATGAACATGAGAATAGAAAGTGAACTGTTTATCAAACAAATGTTTTGCTCTCCAAATGTCCATCAGATTTAAAGTTTGGGCCAAGTCAAAAAAGGTTTTTTGTAGTCTGCCTTCTTTTGTATCCTTTTTCCTAGCTGATCTATCCTTTTGTAATGATGGAACTCCATTTAAATCTCTCATTAGCATAATCTTTTGATCTACATATTCAAGTAATTCTGTTTCCATTTTTGGGGTGGGGGGGTGGGACTGCTTTTTTCCAACTAAGATTATTTTATCTCCTTGAATTTTTATTTGTACTATTAAAATTCTCCCTTTCTCATCTTTATGGATCAATTTGGGTTCTAGTGCAGGATTAATATAAAATCTAACTTCTTCTTTAAAGCTTTATTTGGTCTTTACCTCTAATTGGAAAATCCACTGCTTATGGTGACAGCATGTGGCTTCGGCTGTAGGGTGTGAAGAAGCCGTGAGCGGACTCAAGCAAAGACGGTGGCAAGGAGGTCAGGGTCGGTGAGTTCCCTGATGCTCTGCTGGACCCCTGGGGTCCCCACTCAACCATGGAGGGTTTTTTGGGGGGGCACCTGGCCTTGGTGCATGCCCCCGGAGCCCTGACAGCCAGAACCGTGTCGTCCTTTACTCAGATGACACAGAGCGCGCCGCCATTCCCTCCACAGAGAACCGGAAGTTGCAGTAGAAAGCTCTATATCAGGTTGTGGTGAAGCCCAGCTTGCCAAAGGGTTGTGAGGAAGTAGATTCCACTTCCTGGTAAGAGCAGGAAACAAACATTCAGAGATGTCATGCCCAATCCTAGATCAAGAAGCCTGGACCAAAAAAACAAGGAGGGATGGCAGAGACTGATCCTTTCAGCACCCTGGACAGAACACAGAAAGCATTCAGAACATAAGAGTTTCTAGTTCCACCACAGCTATTATATTCCTCCTAGACCTGACCCTAATCTCCCAAGTTCCGCTCATTTCCATTCTGATGTTAAAGGGTTGGCCCTCTGGAGCCCAGCATCTCATAAACCATTGGATCAATGACGTCACAATTTAGAATTCAGATCAATTATTGTTTGTGTGGGTAGTTGTTTATCAGGTGGATGATAAATTTTTAAATAGGTTTGTGGAATTGTAAATGGGCTCATGATTTCTGGAAAAAATATTGTAAACACATATAAGGGTGATTATTGATTATGAGATGCCTTTAAGACCTGTTTTATTTTATTTCTGCTGAAAAGAGAGCAGAAGGCCTTGACAGGTAATTTATTAGCAGATATACAGATTCCACCGGCAATGTGTATTGGAAATGAAAGGGGTTACCAGAAATGGATGCAAAAACTGTGGCATACTCTAAATGTCATCAAATTGCGGCCCCAAAAACGTTTGGAAAAGAGCTGCTGGTTGTTCCACAATTCTCTTCTGCACTAGTGCCATCTCATTGCTTTAGTTTGGAGTAGAGTCTTAACCCAAAAGAGAAGTACTGGATATAGTTCTGGATCATATTGGCTGTGAGCTCCATATTGGGTGGAAGACCTGCTCCCTGCCTTGCAGGCCTTTCCTACTTGGCCAGGGAGGGTGGGGCCCTGACTGACTCCAGATACAAAAGTTAAGGCTATTGGAGAGGCCAGAGGCCATCTTGGCTGACCCAGGTTAGCGAGCCGAAGCTGCCACAGCTGCTGCCTGCCATTAACCACTGGCAGGATTGGCAGCAACAGCAGCAGATACATTCAAACCATATGGTAATATTTTTCATGCAAATTATGCTATTTTAATTGTTATGCTATTGTTAATTTAATTGTTATGCTATTGTTAATTGTTATATTCGACTCCCTTAGTAATTTTTTCTTTAATTGTTTGTTAACTTTCCTGCATTCAATGTAAGTTGACCTTCTTTGTAATCTAATAATAATAATAATAATAATAATAATAATAATAATAATAATTTAATTTCCGGTTGGTTATGCTTCTCTGAATGAATACTTTACATTTGACTTTCTTCTTTAATGTTTTATCATGGATTGTTTTATTTGATGTTTTAATGTAGGTTGTAAACCACTTTGAGATTTCCACCCCCTTAAAAATATGACGCCGTATCAAAATGAAATGAACAATAATAATATAGTTTCATTAAACAGATTGTAACTTTGATTCTGGTTTATTATATTTTAATTTATATAATAGTTTATGAAGTCTAAATAAAAATAAAAATCAACAAACAAAATATTCACATAAAAAGAGCAGTGAAAAAAGCATAGTAGGCAGACAGTTCAATATCAGGTTTAACCCTTCCCTGCCCCTATTGTATGGTAGTTTAGGACTTCCTTAGCCAGCACATTCAAAAAATTGCAAGTCTCTTTCCATGCAGGACAGCATGGTTCATATTCTAGGAACTTGGAATAACAAGCTCTCCAACAATATCTGGAGATCCCCATCAGCAACCATGCGATAACACAACTTAAAAAGTAGAATGTTCACAAACCTCTGGATTTGTCTTAGTATTTTAAGAAAATTTAGATTATGGCTTGGATCCAAACCAAACTAGTTTCACTTATTTCCTAATGAAATCAATGGAATGTAAGTCATGACTAACATCTTGAACTGATCCCAAAGAGACCTTAAGTATAACTTACTTAGGTAGGATCCAACTCTAGAAGCAAAAATTATATAGACAATCTTTAATAATAGAAGACAGACTATGAAAGATAGTAATCAAAAGTAATGTTACCAGTTGTATAGCATTGTGGGTAGTGAGAAAGTCATCTGCATGGTCAGCAGGTGATTTAAAATCACCAAAGAGATTCTCTCTGTAAATCCTTTGTTTATATCCAGACTTCGTTGTTCGCTATACCGTGGAATTTTAATTTCATAATTCAATATAGCAAAGACAGTTTTATAGCCTATGATGGCTTTGAGCACAATGTAAACTTTATATCCTACAAAAGTAATTAATAATATGACCATAGGGAGAAATATTCTACATGTTTATTCATTTACTTAAGCTTCCTTTACGCTAAACAGCAGTAGATTATAAAATGTTCTCACAGAGCTCAGGGTAGGCTGATAAATTTCATGAGTTTGTCATGGCGAAAATATTAAATTTCATGCTTTGTCCTAGATTAATAGAAAAACCATATTAAAACCATGCAGGCAGTTCATAGAACCAAAATAGAATTTCAAAATGCAGAGTTTATAAATAGAGCAAAAATTTAAAGTACATAAGATAAAAGGAAAGGAAAGCTAAACTGACAGCTGACCCAAAGAAGTTGGTTGCAACAATTTACTTCTGGTACTGGGACATAAGTTGCTTTTATTAAGGCTCACTTACATCGGTCTGTTTATGGTCTGAAAGTGAAACGGCAGACTAACAAAAGCAGTTTCAATCACATTTTAATTTCCGGTTTCTCTGCTTTTGGGGTGGGGGTGGGTAAGTCACCAAAACACCCATTTGCAATCAGATGTTTGCAATCAAGGAAACATAGAAACAGGGTGCAATATAGCGATAGTCATCATTCTGGTTTTTGTCTCCAGCATCTGATAATCTGGGGCATATTGCCTCTCACTGTGGGGCTTCCATTTCTAGCTGTCACAACTAATAGTCGCTGATAGACCTATCTAACATGATTACATCTAATCCTCTTTTAAAGCCATTTATGCCATTGGCTATAAAATATCCTGTAGGAATAGATCCCATAAGGTTAATTGCATTTCTTCCTAACTAAGTACTTTGTTCATCCTAAATCTGTGGCCAGTCAATTTCAGTGGATGACCCCCATGTTCTCATCTGATGAGAGAGAGTGGATAATTTTTCTCTAATCATGCACTGAACACCATTCACGATTTTATAAACCTCTGTAAAGACATAGTCGTTTCCTCAGCTAAAAGCTTCACTCAGCTAAGCCTTTCTTTATGAGTATAAGATGGATCTGCTATCCTATCACAGTATTTTTAGATGCTTTCTGAAGCTCCAAATTCTAGATGTTTGCTATTTAATTTTCATTTAGTTTTGTAATTCCAAATCTTGAATAATCATTTTCTACTCTGGCAGCACACTGACAAGTATAATCCTATGCATGTTCCTTGAAGTAAATCCCAGTATGCTCAAAGTTACAAACACAGGAACTGTCTTACACTGATTACAGGTAGGTAGCCGTGTTGGTCTGAGTCGAAGCAAAATAAAAAAATTCCTTCAGTAGCACCTTAAAGACCAACTAAGTTTATATTTTGGTATGAGCTTTCGTGTGCATGCACACTTCTTCAGATACACACTTCAGATATACTTCTTCAGAGTGTATCTGAAGAAGTGTGCATGCACACGAAAGCTCATACCAAAATATAAACTTAGTTGGTCTTTAAGGTGCTACTGAAGGAATTTTTTTGTCTTACACTGAGTTAGCCAGACCCCTCAGTGTTGCCTCCTCTGACTGGCAGCAGCTCTTTGGGAGCCTCAATGGGCAACTGCTGGCAGGTGGGGAAGAGTTCCCTTGAAGTGGCCCCAGTTGAAGCTGGCAGCTCTGGGTGGTGAGGAAGAGGGGGAAGGCCATCAGTAAGCGACTCTGGAACAATAGCAACACTTAGGCAGAAGGGGTGGCATGAGGGAAGCAGCACTGGGGAGCCATGTGTTCCAGGAAACCCCACAAAAGGAAAACAACAACACCAATCCACAAACAAGAAAACGATCCAACACATCCAATGCAAAGTGGCTGGTGGGGGGGGGGCAAACCATGGGCCTACGTTATGCCCTCAGGTGGCCCATGCCTACTTGTGATTCGCTGATTAAGCAAGTGGGCGGGATAAATTACTTGGGCAACAATCTCAGCCAGGAGACTTCCTTTGCTGCCTGGAAAACAGCCCTTGGAGCTCCCCCTGTTGGATCTTAGGGTGCAGGGGAATGCCGACTCACAATGGCACCCACCAGAGAGGGTGAGTGGACTTCCCTACCCTACCTGGAGATGCCAGGGATTGAACCTGGGGCGTTCTGAATGCAAAGCATCTACTCTACGGTTGAATTACAGCTTGCTTCAAAGTAGGTTTTCATCCAGCGATTAATATTTATAGTGAGTTTATAGTAAGAGTAGCAGCTAATCTCCAGTTTGGGGGCCCTCCAAACATTTTTTTGCCCTCCCCAAAGACCCTACCAATTTGGATGGTGGCAGCAAGAAGATAATAAAATAAAGATGACATACTGCTGGATGATAGCCCACTACATAGATACGCTGATATGGGAGGAAGCAGCAGAGAGGAGATGGGACCTCTGAAAGGATTTCAGACTACAGTGGTGCCTCAGGTTAAGTACTTAATTGGTTCCGGAAGTCTGTACTTAACCTGAAGCGTACTTAAACTGAAGCAAACTTTCCCATTGAAAGTAATGGAAAGTGGATTAATCTGTCCCAGACGATGAAAAACACCCCCTAAAACAGCAATTTAACACAAATTTTACTTCTAACGAGACCATTGATCCGTAAAATGAAGGCAATGATCAATGTACTGTACAATATTGTAGATGAAAAAAATTAACATTTACAGTGGTACCTCTGGTTAAGTACTTAAATCACATCCCGAAAAGTACTTAACCCAAGTGGCGATAGCGTGTGTGTGTGAAGCGCTGATAGAGCACTTCTGCGCATGCACGAAGCGCGCAGATCGCTTCTGTGCATGCACGCAGGGCAGAACCCGGAAGTGTTTACGGAATACTCAACCTGAAAGTACTCAACCTGAAGCATACTTAACCCGAGGTATGACTATATTGACATCAAGGAGGAGTGGAAGAACAAGCTATGCTGCCATATTTCCTCCACTGCGAAAGGTAACTTTGGAAGGAGAATAAGGCTTGGCATAATCGAGCAGCAAATATGAAAAAAGACCTACATGCTGGGTTGCATAACCATATTTTGAGTGACTCAACTTTAACATTAAGCTTTTGATTTGCTGAATCTATAGAAAGCGAGAAGCTGCAGGAGGAGGATCATGCCACAGTGAGTCAGACAATGCCAACAAGATACGACCGCCTTATTTATTTACCCATTTAGTACAGTAGAAAAAGGATGTTGTGCATTCCACCTAACGACATTGCTATTATCTTGTCAAGTTGTGCAGAAATTTCTATATCCACAAAATTATTCCAGATCAAATGGTGAAAGCACAACTAAATCTGTTCTAATGAAAGAACAATTCTATTTAGGATTAGGCTGAAATAATAGAAAACTGTTAATGCTGTAACCTCAATTTGTCTTCTTAGCAGGCTATCTTGTGTTTCATAAACAGAAATTATACTTAGCACGATAAGAACAAAAGCTGTATAAATTTAGTTTGCATGATTTCCCCCCTGTTTTGTTATTGTAATTTAAACTTTTCATGCCAAGGGAATAAATGTCCTCATCAATGCAGACATTATTAGACCACTCAGTACCAAAAATGTTTTTTTTTGTTTTTTTTAATTATTTATCTTGAGCTATAGCCCAGATATTGAATTATTTGTCCTGTACAAAATGAAATCACATAATTTCCATGAACCAAAAAATCTTGATCTGTGGGCCAGTTCCTTTGCCCCCTTAATTAATATGTACAGTTTACCCAATTAACCTTCATTTTAAATAGCACTACTATGTCAGGTCTTCAATAGCGCTGAAATTAAAGAAGTTAAAGCAATAGAGATATTCAGTTTCTCACAAACATGCACACTGTACACACAGCTTTCAGTGGGTTGATCCTAAAACATGTGAAAACCATTTGTAACTTCATGTCCCACTTTTCCTTAGGATGTCTCTATTTTCATTGGAAAAATGTTGAAGGGTATGGAGTGTTATCCAACCCCTGAGCCATCTGAGGGCAATCCTGTATAGGGATTTTTTTTTTAAAAAAATGCTTAATGTTTTATTATGTTTTTATAAATGTTGGAAGCTGCCCAGAATACTGTGGCAACCCAATAAGATGTGTGGGGTATAAATACAGTGGTATCTCGAGTTACAAACACCTCAGGTTACAAATGCTTCAGGTTACAAACTCTGCTAACCTGGAAGAGTTACCTCGAGTTGAGAACTTTGCCCCAGGATGAGAACGGAAATCGTGTGCCCGTGGGGCAGCGGCAGCAAGAGGCCCCATTTGTGAAAGCACGCCTCTAGTTAAGAACAGTTTCAGGTTAAGAACAGACATCCGGAACGAATTAAGTTCGTAACTAGAGGAACCACTGTAGTAAAATTATCATTATGGAATGGGATGTTCCTATTTTCATTGAAGAGATGTTAGAGCAGGCATCCCCAAACTTCGGCCCTCCAGATGTTTTGGACTACAATTCCCATCCTCCCTGACCACTGGTCCTGTTAGCTAGGGATCATGGGAGTTGTAGGCCAAAACATCGTGAGGGCCGCAGTTTGGGGATGCCTGTGTTAGAGGGTATGCAACTGTACATTTTCAGCACAATCCTACGCATGTCGAATTGAAAGTAAACCCTGCTCTGTTTATTCATTATTTGTTTACTTGGAGTTATTGTTATAATAGTGGAGTTAGAAATGGCTCCCGGGGTGGTGTACACATCAATTTTAAAAAAAGATAGGAACTGCCATCAGGCTTATAATCTTAAATGACATGATACGAATGACTGTTTCCCCAACATAAAAGGGGAGGCGCATTTTGCGCAGTCGCGTGCAGCCCCCCTGGGATCCCTGAGGCAGTTCTGGAGTTTGGAAGCTGGCACTGCCTACCTGAGGCTGGAGGCTGCAGTCGCCGCCCACTCAGTTATCTGACCAATCCAGCCAAGGGGAGGCGTGCCAGGGGGATTGGCCAGGCAGGTTCAGGTAGACTTACCTGCACACAAAGAAGAGGAGCCATTCCTGGGAAGCAGCCGATGGATTCAGAGCTTTCCCACCCTCCACTCCCTAATTTTATGCTTGATTTACAGGTTATTTACTTCCACAGTCTGCTTGCTTTACAAGTTTTTACTTCCACAAGCGTACACACACGCAGGCGCTGCTACGACCGGCTGCTGTTAAATGGCTGGAAAGGAATTTCCCTGCATTGGCAGGTTTCGCCTTTCCCGTAGCAATTCGTCACAACTTTGGTGGATGCAGGCCTTGGGCGGAATCCTTTAGTCATTTACATAAAGGGGAGAGGTGTGGGGGGAGTGACCCCCCGCCCTATTGCGGCGGCGATAACAGGGTTCCTGTAAATGGGGCACCGGGGGGGGGGGATTTGGCGATGCCAATTGGCTGTTATTGCCTTCCCCTTCCAGCGGCGGCGATCGAGGTGGGGCGGGCTATCTGCTTGAACACATGTTCTCCAGAGTTAGCCCAACCCCCACACATGCTGGACAACCCTGAAGATCACCCCACCCCCGGCTGGGGGCTGGGAGGGATATACGCCCAATGCCTGCACCAAGGTCTTCCTACATCTGAATTTTAATAAATTTGTGGCCAATTTTAATCCCATAAAACGTGGTCTTGTGTCATTATTCCGCTCGGGGCTGCCCGGGGGACTGGGGGGGACTCTGCCTGACTGCGCAAATGAAAATGGATTGGGAGGAAGGAAGATTAGGCTGCATACACACAATGTATTTTTTTTAATCACTCTCCCATTGACCCAAAGAATGCCAGGAACTGTAGTTTGTTAAGGATGCTTGGAATTGTAGCTCTATGAGAGGTAAACTGCAGCTTCCAGGATTCTTTGGGGAAAGTCATGTTCCTTAAATGTTTGTTGTGTACACAGCCTTACTCCCAGGTGAAGCTTATAAGATTGCAGCCCAAGTCCAGGATCCCATTTTCCACAGTGCCTAACCTTCAGACGTCCTTAGAGGGTGGAATGAACCCATTCAGCACTACAACTGTTAGAGTAATGTGCTGATAGGATTCACCTTAAAACTATTCTTTTTTATTCCAAAAGCTTTCAAGCTATCCTTTCTGTTGTAATCCTTTGTAAGAGTTTGCCTGAACATTTAAATAATTCATTCTTGAAGTGGCCACTTTACCTGAAAGCACAATGCTTGCTGAACAGCAAAAGCCCTAGTAATGGAAACAAGCAGGTTAAAAGCACAAAGATAAACAGAAAGGTGAATAAATTGCCGTTGGGAAGAATGCTAAAGCTGATGACATCTGACACCCCCTTGTGAATCCAGCCCCCTCTACTTCCCACCAAAGGAAAGCTGTTTACTGCAAGGAAATATGTAAGAAATTGAAGGGCTGAATGAAAATAAAACAAGGAAGTAGTGCTTTGTGAAGAAACAGAAACAGACAGATGTGGAAATTGGCACAGGAGTGCAGTGAAAGGGTGGGTGAGAGGTATGCAACGCAGCCAAGGGAGTAAACACACTAAAACAAAATGGACAGGAAGAAATGGACTCTAATGGCCCAATACAGCACTGATATACCCCCTTTGTTCTGACCGAGTAACTCCATTCGTTGCAATAGAGATTTAGTTGTGCAAAACTGTGATGCCAAGAATGATGAATCGGGCCCTGACAGATGCAGAGGTGAGAATGAATATATCAAAATGAAGGGCAGATGAGAGGGAAAGAAAAAAGAAAATAGCGAATAAAAAGTTGTGAAGAAGCAGCAACGTTGCATTGCTCAACACAGCTTATCTCCATATCTAACATGCAGCAACCTCCGTAGCTACACAACAACCTCAAATATGGCAAACTCTATATGCTCTTCTTCTTCTTCTTCTTCTACTTCTACTTCTACTTCTACTTCTTCTTTTCCAGCCACCTTCCATGCTTCCCATGCATGATAGAATGCTGGGAAACCAGAGTTCTAAAGAGAACACATTATCCTCCATGGATAATGACTTCAGAAGTCATTGGAACAGGGATGAGGGGGCACAGCTAGTGTGCTCATCACCACTGCCCCCTTGTCGTGTGCTTATTTTGCTTTCCCCCTATAATACCTAAAGTCGAGGAGTCTTGGGGGGAAGCTTGCATTTTCCATGTTTTTCCTCCTTAAACCATCCTTGTACAGTTTTATCTAAGAGTACAATATGTTATCTTGGAGGAGATGCAGTATCAGAACATGAGAACACCTAAAGACCCTCAAGCTTCTCATGATTTTCTGGTGATTCTCAGTATTTTACCATCTGTTGCCCATCCCCACCTGGCATGCAAATAAAGCTACAATATATAACAGTTACGCATTTGGTTAGGGGTTAGATTAATACATATTTACCTTACATTTCCCAGAGTTGAATAAAAAGAGCCAGCTTGCTTCAATTCCTACAGCTTATAACCAAATAATTTCCCCCTCTTATCTCTTTAACTGTTATAGATCTTTTTTGATGCCAGTAGTCTGTTGTTAGTCATAGTCACAGAAAACAGAAATGTGAGCCTTCACCATGATAACGCAGGCTGGCTTGTTTATTTCAGTCAATCTGACACAATAATAGGAAATTGGTTATGCTTGAAATTTTGGAGGAAATAAAATGTGCAGCTGCATAGCAATATTTTCCTTAGCTTTCCTAAAATTCTCCCTTTAAAAATAAATAAATAAAAAGGCCCCATCAAGGGCTTTGTAGGAATCCTACTGCACATATGGAGTTCATGCATGGAAAATAGAGATTCAATAGATGCCTCTTTCCCCCTTCCTATGAAGCTTTGATACCTTGTGAGAACTGAGATGAATCAGACCAAAGGGCCACCGATTCTTGCATCCTTATTGTCACAGTGGTCATTCAGATGCTTATGAGAACTACAAAGCAGCAGAAAATGAAGGAACGACAGCAAATGGTATTCAGCGACTTCCGAACATTGCCTCATACCAATTCTGAGCATTGGTCCACTTGTCCACTTCTCTTCATACAGACTGGAAGCAGATATCTAGTATTTCAGAAAGGGGGCTTTCCCAGCCTTTATCTGGAGATCCCTGGGACTTTCTCCATGCAAAGTTTGCACTCTACCAGCTCTGAGTCATTGATAGGCCTCTTGTCTTTGCATTTGCCCTTTTAAAGCCAGTTACATAATGGCCGGCCACCACTTCCTGTGGTGGTGAATACAGTAAATTAACTATGCACTGTGAAGTAAGTAGGATACTTCTTACATTACATTACATTACATTACATTATGCTGTGACTATTGAAATTTCTTCTGGTAAAGGCACAAGAATCATGCCTTCTAATGCACTTCATGGAAAGGCTTCCCTATTCACTTCAGTAAGGTAGACTTTTTATCTTTGTTTCTGGTGGTAATCCTGTGATTTTAACAGCTGAATGCCAGGGGAAAAAATTGCCAAACAGCACATTCCTCAACTGCTGTATGATGCCGCTGCTGATATCCTGCCTTTCTCCTAAATTGGGATTCAAGGTTGCAGCTTGCAACTTTAAAAAACATAAAATACAATGTATTAAAAACAAAGTAGTTAAAAGCAATAATAAAAATACATTGCACCAGCAATTAAAATACAGTTTGCTCTGACAGCAGCCCAGTGATCAGCATTGTCTTCACTTTAGTTTTCAAAAGCCTGTCTTTTAACTTTAGCCTACCACCGTAAGGATAACAAAGCGGGAGCCAATCTAACCTCTCTTGGGAGAGAATTACCCAATATGGGAGCAGGATAATATGTCTTTGCTAGCGGGGGGAAGGTGTCACTTGCTGGGTTTCTGCCTACCACATAGCTATTAATGGCACCAAAACTTTGTAAGAAAAAGGAAATAATATATAGCTCTAATGGAAAGCATATTGCCCTGCCTCAAGTGAAGAGACAAGGGCATCCTAGTAGCTTAGGGGTTCATGTGCAAAGCAGATGAGGCTCTACAACAAGGACAATAATTGAAATCCTGTGTCCCGTTAGATATTTAATTTGATTTAATGTTTGTATGCTGCTTTTCCAGCAACAATGTTGAGCTTATAGTGGTTGGCAGTAATAGCAAAGCATTAAAACTCAGCAAACAAACTTTCCATCAATGTAATTACAGTATGTAAAAAAAACTGAACAGCAGAGAAGTAATGTAGCAATGCAATCCAACACAAACTTATAATAATTAAACTCATAATAATGACACCTGTTTCCCTTGTCCCCAAATCTAATTTCTGCAGCCACTAGCTTGGGGAAAGGGAAGAAAAGAGTGGAGAAGGTTGTACTTCCCTCAAACCTGAGTCTGATCACATCTTCTGATGGTGTGCTCACATCAGTGCCTCAGAATGCAGTGGTTCACCCCCAGGGCATTTCACAGCTCCTCGTCCCCTGTCGACACCGCAGCTTTTCACATCACCATGGCTTCATTAGTGTCAGATTCATTTCAGTTTGTGTACACACCAAGGAGCATTGATGGGGCAGATATGTCTTTACTGTATGCAAAGGTGTTCACACCTTGGCTAGAGACAAATTAAGACTGGCTTAAGGACTCCAATCCACGTGAAGCTGGTTTGAGAAATGACACATCAAATAGCAGTATTTTGTTGCAAAATTACAGGATACGTGCAGTGCTATTTTTATTTAAAAAGAGGTGCCGGAACTCACCATGAACGCCTCCCTTGTTCACTTATAATGGCAATGGTGCCCACCTGAGAGGTGCCAGAACTGAGTTCTGGCGATTTCTGGCTGAAAGCCCTGGATACATGGATTTTGGATAGCATTGGGTTAAAAACCTGGCAGTGATTGCGCAGTAAATGGGGCCTGAGACTCATTCAAAATTGACTTAAAGGAGGCTTAGCTTTATGTGCAAAAGCTTGATTTTGGTGTTATCCAACCCTGGGTAACTAGATACAGGATCACAGCTAAGCCACCATTTGTCCAGCACTACAAATAGGCTCTATATGACTGCTGTCCTTTTATTTAAACTACTAATGGCAAAAGCTGCTGAACGCCTCCCCCTTCCACATACCCCGCTAGACATACATTATTCTGCCATCCTTGAGGAATGTTCCGAGTGACCAGGGCCGCTGCATCCCTGTTGAAGGCTGCAAGATAATCAGCCCATATTAATGGAGAGGGTAATTGAGTTCCCAGTGGTTCGGAGCAAGTTCTTTGCACAAACACATTTCTCACGGGGGTGTCATCGATAATGAAATTCAGACAGTGGATGAGAGCCTCCAAATTAGTCAAGTGCCACTTAGGACCTCTGCTTACTATTTTTATAGCCTCCTCACAGGAGAGCTTGTCTTACTTCCAGTAATCGGCACCAGAACTGTTCACTTGCTCCCTCATTAAGCTTTTATCTACCTTAAATGAAGGTGATAACTGGACGCTCTTTGGTAAGGTCATCTTGGCAGTGTTCCTACACTGCTTTCCGGACTGCTTTGATTCAGAATAGATCTGCGGTCTAAATTGCAATGGGACACCCTCGCTTGGTCAGTTGTTTGGTCCCCCACTTACTCTGTCTTTCTGACTTTCTGCCTGGACAAATCTCTCATGCAATGAGGGGTGGAAAGAAAGGGAATACGTGAAACTTTTGCAATATGCAAGAACCACTCCACTCGTCCCCACCCCCACAGGGCTTAGAGCGCTTAAGTTTTGTTTGCATTTTGTGCCTCCAGGTGTGGCTTCTGTGAGAGAGAAATGCAGGGAGAACTAGACCAGAACTGTCCTATCTGCCTTCCCTGCCTAGCTCTTTCTATGGGAGAAAGTTGCCTGGGTGTTTTTAAGTTGTTTCCTGTCCTTGGAGGCAGAATCTCCTGCTGGTGATTTTTATGACTGGCTTAGCAGAGAAAATGGACAAAAGCCTCTCAGTCACTTGAAATGTACTAATTCTATTGTGGGTGACAGGACTAAGACTGGACCTTGGCTTTGGAGGTTTTGGGGGTTCAGAAGGGTCTCTCTTGGGACATAGGAAGCTGCTTTATACTGAGCAAGGACATTGGTCCATCTAGCTTAGTACTGTCTACTAAGTACAGTTCTTCAGAGTTTCAGAGTGGGGAC
Organism: Zootoca vivipara; assembly: GCF_965207765.1. Classification (NCBI taxonomy): domain Eukaryota; kingdom Metazoa; phylum Chordata; class Lepidosauria; order Squamata; family Lacertidae; genus Zootoca; species Zootoca vivipara. The sequence goes on along the minus strand of NC_142586.1, from coordinate 31,898,533 downwards.
TTTTCCAACCCAGAGATGCTGGGAACTGAACCTGAGATCTTTTGCATGTAAAACAGATGCTCTACAACCATGGTCCTTTCCCACCATTGCTAGACTGTGTGAGGAAAAGTTGATTGAAGAGAGTCCAGGCACACACTCCCACTTGGTTCAGAATGAAGAGAGTCCAGGCACACACTCCCACTTGGTTCAGAATGGAAGCACCTGGTACACTGACTTTCCAGGGTTTCAGACAGGAAATCCCTCCCAGCCCCACCTGGAGATGCTGTGGATTGAAGTTGGGACCTTCATCATGTGAAACAGACACCCTGACATGAAGCTACATCTGTTTCTAGTGCAATAATGCTGCCCTGCAGGGCACAATCCTAAATTATTTTCCAAATCAGGTAATCTATTCATCTGATTTCAGTTGTAGCATTAAAGAGCATCTGCCTTTTAAAACTCTTATCATTGCATATCGATGAGGACAGGATCAAACAGATGACAACGCTCGCAGGCTGTTTTTTTTAAAAAAAGATAAAGGAGAGTATCATTCTGTAGCAGTGCCTTGCTTTCTTTGGCTTGCTAATAAATTCAGACTCATCTACATTGATCCTGCAAGGCTTTGCAATTACATGTTTCTGAAGAACCATTACAGCACATTTCTTACAATCCAGAAAGGGCCTGTTCTACCATTATCTCATTTGTGATTCTGCGCTGTTATGAAATCCAGAACTGGAAGTGTTAAGAAAAGCTTTGGCACGTATAAAAGCTGTAGTTACTTGTCGAGGCAATAAAACCATCAATGATTTTTGTCTGCTGATTAGAGACCATAAATATTGACGGAATGCTACCAGGAATCAATTTTCTTTGCAATGCTATTTCTTTTCATAAACAGACAGCAATGGTGCCGTTTCTGCCAAACCCTGTCAAGTGTCCTTAGCTCATGTCACACAGGTATTTTATTAGACGACTGACTGTTAATATAGTAATTCTTTACCAATGAAGCATTCTGTCATGTCAGCCTACTTTCAAATAGCTTACACTGTTTGGAGCATTGATTTGCTGTTCACTTAAAAACCATTTGTTTAAGAAGCACCAATGTATTGCTAACTCTCTCTAGACATTCATGAAATCGTACTCTTTTGCCATAGTAATATATTCAGGTATCAGATTTGCTTCCTGATTATGTCTAGTTTAATTTCAGTGCTTTTACTTAACAAAAACAACAGACAGCAATCATTTTAAATGGCCTTACCACTTCTGGTGTGGGAGAGGGAAATATCGCTGGCTGCTGCTCAATTCATAGAACCATAGAATTATAGAGTTGGAAAGGACCCCAAGAGTCATCTAGTCCTACCCCCTGCAATGCAGGAATCTCAACTAAATCATCCATGACAGGTGGCCATCCAACCTCTGTTTAAAAACCTCCAAGGAAGGAGAGTCCACAATCTCCCAAGGTATTCCGTTCCACTGTCTTTTCTTACTGTCAGAAAGTTCTTCCTAATGTCTACTCAGAATCTCCTTTCTTGTCACTTGAAGTCTTTTGCATATGTTAATTCAGATAAACACGTATAAATAAAATACCCATCGAGTTGCATTGGAAGGACTAGTAAAAAAAAAGTTTGTGTGTGTGTGCGCAGCAATTTTATGACCAGACCCCACTCTCTGCAAAAGATGTGTACAAGTAGGACTACCAGCTTTTGGGCTGGTCTTTGTGTGCGTCTTTAATAGCTATTTGATCTGCAGTCATCCACACGTAATAAAGTTTTAACTCCATGCCATGAAAAATGTTACTACTACAAAGCTTGAATTATCAAAGGAGCAGAGGGAATGCAGCCCTTTCCCCTTTTGTGATGACTCTCTTAGCAATTGTTTGTCACAATTTGGCTAAAAGCAGGCGGGGATGTGCGAGTTTCATTTAGGGCCCCTTGCCTCTCCCCTCTTAATTTAAGCAATGGCCTATTCATTTATTTATATGTTAATGTTATTTAATATGCTGCCAACCTGTATAAAATATCAAGGCAGCATACAACAATATGTACAAGTGCAATAAAACATAAACGGAATATAAACCAATTGTCAAAATGACTGGCTAATATAAAAAAAACCAGGCCTGTCAGCATAAAGTTCTCCAAGAGATGCTTGAAAGTAAACAGTGAGGATGGTTCCTGACAGGGCCGGCTCGAAGGCAAACCTGGGGGGCGCCAGGGGGGCGCCGCGCAGCTGTGCCCGCTGCAGCGGCACTGCGCACTGCTCCCACCAAACAGCCGCGGTGAGAAACAGGGCGAGGGGGCGCGACGGAGCGATTATCGCACCACGGCGCCCGGGCGCCCAATATGCTTAAGACGGCCCTGGTTCCTGAATCGCCGCTGGAGGAGTGTTCCACAGAAGGGGACCAGCAACACAAAATGTCTGACTTATAGCTGAAGCCAGGTGGGACTTTGTAACAACATGTTCCAGTGTATCGGAAAAACAGGGCATGAGGGCAGGGGCTGATGGTTGTACAACCACAACAAGCAGGTTTGTGTGGAGCCCTCAGCAGAGTGTGTCCTCTGCTGAGATGCCCCCTTTAATATCAGGCTGGTGGCAGCAGCAGAGAGTAGCCACACTATAGTCAATGCCAAACAACTCGCAGCCGCCATGTTAATTTCATACAGTGCTCGCAATGCAGCCTGTTGTTGGGGAATTGTGAGAATTTACAGGGAAGGGTCTCAGATACCGATGCCTGGCTTATGTCAGTGCAGGGGAGAGTCTGCCAAGACATTGAGGCCTGGGGTGCTGATACTGGGCCCAACAACCACAAATTGCCGCTTGTGTTGTCAATTTTGTTTTATTTTTGTTTAGGATGTTGATGGCGTAATAATAATAAAATACGGCAGTAGTTTCTGGCTCATAACAAATCACATGATGTGCCATAGAATAAAAGTCAAAGAGAAATAAAACTGATGCCCTTCTCGTGTAATTTATGTAACAGTTCTTTAGGAGATGAACAACTTTATCTTCGTATTTAGTCTGTCCCTGTCCTCTAAGCCTTCCTGCTCTTGGATTAATAGTATATTACGCTCTTTATCCGGACTTCAAAGAGGGAGTGACTTTCCTCAGGAATTTTTAGAGTTTATTTTAAATTGCTTCTTTTCTTTAGGTTTTATTCTTTTCCATCTGCCTGAAAACAGCATTTCCCTCCAGGGAAAGCAGATAAAAAAAAGATTACGTATAAGACGACAGCAGTGCCAATCCAAGGCAGCTGGCAAAGTGAAACTTCTGGTTTTTAATACACCCATAATCAAATCATTAATTGAGCTATGCTGATTCACCCACATTTGGGAATGGGCACATCACTTTAATATTTCTAACTTACGGTCCATGCTGCCACAGAGAGCCCAGAGCCAGCTATTCCACAATAGTATTGGCCTGTTTACGGGCAAGATGCATCTTGATTACTGAATTTGGAAGAGATGAGTGAGATGATGGAGAATTATTTGCAATGCACATGGTAGTAAGCCATTGCAGCTGGAACTCAACCCCCTTACATTTCCAAGGCTTATTTGCAACACGAACCTTCTAATTTGGTCTGGTCAGGAAATTTAGAAAATACATAACATCTTCAATGGAAAGAGAAGAGGAAGATGAGTCTAGAGCAGCTCTTCCCAACCTTAGGTCCCCAGATTGTGCTGAACTACAACTCCTATCCTCCATAGCCAGCAGGGCCAGTGGTCTGGAATGATGGGAGTTGTAGTCCAACAACATTTGGTAACCAAAGGCTGGAAAACACTGGTCTAGTGGGGTTGGAAAGATGCTTGTATTTCAGGTCCATACCACTTTTGCACATCTTCACTCGCAACTCCACTGCATCCTCTTTCTGCACAAATCTGTGATTTTTGCAAGTGTAAAACCTCCTGAAATTTGCATTTAAATGTCCATTTCAATTCATAGTTTTTGAAATATTTTCTTTTAAGACATTTTCTTGCACAACAAAATAAAATTGAGGAATGTAAAATTTTGATATTTTGGATTTATTCCATGTGGTCATGATCTAATTTGAGTCAACATTAGCATTCACCATCAAGTGACATATTTTGCATGCAGGAGGTTCCAGCATCTTCAGTTAAAAAGATCAGATAGCAGGCCTGGAAGAGATCCAAGGATATAATCCATCTTGCAACCCCTCCCCCCAAAACAACAACGACAACAACAACCAACCCATATTTTATTTTAATCCCAGAAAGAATACAGGGCACCTGGAATTTTCATTAAACTGAATTTGAAAAAAATGAAAAATAAGCAATCACTTAAACTAGCACATTTAACCCATCTAAAACTAATGTAGATGGGCAGATATTTTAAAAGGTCCAGATCAGGAAAAAAACATGTTCTGTCTTTCATGAGAAAATGTTCACTGTTGAATTTGCTGAAGTACTTTCAGCTATATTACTTTCAGCAGTGCTCTTGGAGTCCTAAGCTAACTGATCTGTGGGTGGCTTAATGAGTCAGATTTGTATCTGGGAAACATTTAATTAAAACATGATTAATGACCATTGCAGCATTATCATGGAGATACCAAGAAAGTGTTTCAATTTCATCTGTGCCTATTTGATTTCAGCAACTTTCTCACTGTGTTATACAAGTTCTATTTCACCAGCTAAAACCAAATCAGACGTTAGGTCTAGCGGTGCCTTGCTATAACAAATGAGCATTTTTTCTTTTTCTTTTTTAAGTCTACTGTGTAAAAATAAGTAGTCATTTAACAAAGACTTCTACCAGAGCCTTTTTTCCTACTGTGGTTTCAAGAGAGGGGGAGGAGAGATCTCCTCACTTCCCTCTTTCCATGGCTTGAGTGCTATCAGTGCTGATCCTGTGCTCGGAAAAAGGTTGTTTGAAGAAAAGGCAATTGTGTTTGCCACAGTGAGGGAAGAGTTAGGAACTCTTCTTTAGTTTAGATTTCATTTTTAGCTGGAGAAAAATTCAGGAGCCCAGCCATGCTCACTTTTCTTTAGTTGAAGATCACAAGCCCTCCAAGCTTGCACCTGGACCCAGTCAGCATAGACAATACTGGGCCATATGAGCCAATGGCCGATGTTTCTTGCTTTCCTGTGTTTTGCAACTGAAAAATCAGAGGAGAGTTAAAGTTATAATACACAGAGATCAACCATCAGTGAAGGCCTGGGAGTAAAAATGTGTGAGTAAAAAAAAAGTGCCTAAACTTCATTAATGTGGTGTTCATAATACCATCCTCTATTCCCCCACTATGATCTCCACCACCTTGCTTCTCCACTTTTGCATTATTACTGCAAGATCAGTGGACCCTGCCTGTTCGTCCTCCTGCTCTCTTTTAGTGCACCAGATGCTTTTGTTGTAAAAGGCAAAGGTAAGAAGCACCCAACTCCTAAGTCCCTCGTGTCCTGCCCTTGCCCCCAACTCTGTTTGCACTCACCTCCAGGCACAGTTGAAAGGGGGAGAGTGTTCTAAGCAGCCAGCTGTTGCCGCACAGCATCACTTCCTGCTCCCTCCCCAACTTCACATCTGGCCAAGCTGGGCTTGCTGCTGTGCAGAAGCTAACTGCAGCCCACCTCCCACAATCTCTCCGATCACCTAATGCATTTGTTCAGTTTCATAGATCAACTATGCTGAAGCCTAAGAAGTCATAGAAGTGAAACAAGAGGAAGAATCCAGCCGAGGGAGATTAACAATTCTGGAATGTAAATAGAATTGGAGCATTGTGTTAGTTCATAATTCATGTTTATGTTGTACAACAAGGCTTCAGTAATGTTGCCAGATCATCTTTCTTTCCTTCTAGTAAAGTAAAGGGTAAAGGGACCCCTGACCATTAGGACCAGTCGTGACCGACTCTGGGGTTGCGCGCTCATCTCGCATTATTGGCCGAGGGAGCCAGTGTATAGCTTCCAGGTCATGTGGCCAGCATGACAAAGCCGCTTCTGGCAAAGCAGAGCAGCACATGGAAACGCCGTTTACCTTCCCGCTGTAGCGGTTCCTATTTATCTACTTGCATTTTGACGTGCTTTCGAACTGCTAGGTTGGCAGGAGCTGGGACCGAGCAACGGGAGCTCACCCCGTCACAGGGATTCGAACCGCTGACCTTCTGATCAGCAAGCCCTAGGCTCAGTGGTTTCACCACAGTGCCACCTGGTTTAACCACAGCACCACCTGGGTCCTTCTAGGTAGCTTGAAATGAGCGGGATAGGAAAATGTTTCACTGGTAGATATCTACAGCTTGTCATTCTCTACAGCTGTCTGCTGTCTACACATGTGAAGGAGACAAGTAACTATATAACCATTAGATGACATCTGAAGGCAGCCCTGAATAGGGAAGCTTCTTAATATATAATTTTTATTATGTTTTTTATATGCATTGGAAGCCACCCAAGTGGCTGGGTCAACCCAGTCAGATGGGCAGGGTATTATTATTATTACCACACTTATGAAATGGTGGCTCTTGTGAATGCAACTGAATTACCCTTTATTTTATTTCTACTTATTACTTTATAAATAATACTACATTATTACTGCAGTGGCTCCTAAGTCTTACTGTCAAGGCAACACCTAGCAAGGTTCATTGGAAATTGTTTCTGAAAGGTAGTGATGCTTGCCCCCGGCACAGTTGTTACGGACTTAGCCTAATTAAAGTTCATTTTGATTAGGAATATGTATGAAGAACATTGTTCCATCATGCTTGTTTCTATCTAAATAGATTCATGAAAAACATATTTCATGTGGAATTGTATTTTGCTAGTGCTGTGCTAATGCAGATATGAAAATGAAGTAAGTGAAGCAAGCACTCATTAAAAAAAGTATAATTTAAAACACAATAACATATTGCAATGAGGCGGTGCCTTTGCGCTCTGAAGCTTCCTAAAAAAGGGCACTTCGCTCCAAAATCAGAGGAGAAAAGCCTCGTTCAGCTCCAGAAGTATGAATAGAAAAGTGGGTGTCCAAGAGCACTTTCGAACTACTCTATTGTTGATTTTAATTTGGACTAGGCTTTCTATCTTGCTTCAGTCCCACATAATAAAACTGCTTCAACCTAATTTCTGAAGGGTTAGTACTGAAGGAATGCTAAAAGGCTCATTATAATAAATGCCTGAAATCTGATTCTTAACACAAAGAAATTATGGATACCCTATGCTCCAATCCTCTCTCTTCAGGGATAGTTCCCATTTCTCAGTTTCTCTAGTTGGTAAGCACTGTCCATATTTTGCTTGTTCGTTGCAATTTTGTTAGTGTGACTTTCTGGTCTTGGCTTTCCTCAGAGTCCGGCGATTTCCCAAGGCCTCTAGAAGTCAATTCTCTGAGTAGGGGATGGATGAAAATTTTTCTTAGTGCACACACACCTAAATCACAGGGGAACAGGAAGGCACCCATATAATGCACATTTTCACATGTTCATAACGAAGTCCTCAAACAACGACAGCCTGCCTTCTCAGTAATGACATGGTCTGGTCTTAGCGTAACTCCTCTTCCTACCCGTGATCACTGAGATCGGTTGTCCCAGTGCATCCCCCCCCCCCCCCCGTGGAACCTGCCCCAGTCATTTTGTTGGCTGGGACCCACTCCCAGGCAGCCCTGACCCCTCCCCTGAAAATTAAAGTAAAACCTATACAAAAAACAAACAATAAAAATAAAGCAATAAAAACCAAAAACATTAAAAGTTACAAGCACACCAAAATTAAACAAATTCCCACACCCGACTAAACAGCCACCCCACCCCACACACCCGAGGCCTCCTTGGAGCCTTATAATCTGAGGGGGTTGAGTATGGGGCCCACCACCAGGCCCAAGGTGGAAAATGTTGTGCTAAGACAATTGTCCTATCAGCAAAAACATTTCTGCTTGCTAGACAGAACAACTCTCCCTTGTTTTCCTCCATGCCCCCCCCCGCCCTGGGGTTTCTCCCAATTGTTCTGAGCATATTTGGAGAGGATAAGGAGGGCATGGGGGTGGAGACTCATTCCACTGGCGTCCACTAGCATAACAGCATAGTTGAATCTGGCCCATTATGCTTTTCTAGTATATCTTTGAGTTGAAATGAGTAAAATCCTCCGACTGAAATGTTGTTCAGATTTTGAAAGTGTTGTTCAAATATATCGGAGATGAATAACATGTGGCCCTCCATAGGTTATTGAACTACAGCTCCCATCATCCTTGACCATTGGCCATGGTAGATGGGGTTGATTGGAGGGCACTGATTCCCCATCCCTGAAATATATGAATAAGTGTGTGTTCTAGCATATAGAATAATATGGTACGTGAGCAGTTACAATTCTGAGGTTAAAAAAAAATCAAAATGTTGGCAGCCTCTCTTCAGCAGAAGGTAACAGAAACGATATTATCTTGCGGCCCTCAGTTGGCGACCTGTAAGCTTTTATGTCAAGATTTTAACAGATTTGAATGGATTGGGTCCATTCATGTTTATTATTTATTCAGTGCTACCAACACGGGTGGCACTGTGGGTTAAACCACAGAGCCTAGGGCTTGCCAATCAGAAGGTCGGCGGTTCAAATCCCCACGATGAGGTGAGCTCCCGTTGCTCGGTCCCAGCTCTTGCCAACCTAGCAGTTCGAAAGCACGTCAAAGTGCAAGTAGTAAAATAGGTTTCTATGCGCTGCTCTGGTTCGCCAGAAGTGGCTTTGTCGTGCTGGCCACATGACCTGGAAGCTGTACGCTGGCTCCCTCGGCCAATAAAGCGAGATGAGCGCCGCAACCCCAGAGTCGGTCACGACTGGACCTAATGGTCAGGGGTACCTTTACCTTTACTAACACACTTGGCACTTTGCAAGAGTTTCATAAGCAAAAGGAGGCAGTCCCTTATCCTCAAGCAGCTTGCAATGTAAGTTGTGACAGCGGGGAAGGGAAAAGGGAAAGTACAGGGAAGCTTGATCTCAAAGCTACCATTAGGTCCAGTCATGACCGACTCTGGGGTTGTGGCACTCATCTCGCTCTATTGGCCAAGGGAGCCGGCGTACAGCTTCCAGGTCATGTGGCCAGCATGACTATGCCGTTTCTGGCGAACCAGAGCAGCGCACGGAAACGCCGTTTACCTTCCTGCCAGAGCGGTACCTATTTATCTACTTATCCACTTTGACGTGCTTTCGAACTGCTAGGTGGGCAGGAGCAGGGACCAAGCAACGGGAGCTCACCCTGTCATGGGGATTCGAACCGCTGACCTTCTGATCATAAGAACACCACAATCGCTACTGTTCCTCATTTCCTAAAGGAAACACAATCCCTGGAACCTCTGGAATCTCGTCTCGCTCAAAGATTGGGTAGTGTGCCACACTAAAGCTGCTTTCCTTGCTCTCTCTCCAAAGCAACTTTTTGCCCATAACACAGATTAACATTATTTTGCTAATACAGTGAAATCACTAATATAATTACTTTTCATATACTATTATCATCAATAAAAATAATATACTTTCACACTAATGCAATTAGGGCAAACTTCATGAATAAGAAATCTGGTAATGCAATGAAGAGAGCTTATGGGAAATGTTGCTGTTGTTTTATAGCTTTGTTGTGCATTTCAAGGACTAGTTTAATTTTTCTCCTGGGACCAAAGCAGAATGGAAATGAGAAAAATCGTGTGCACAGCCTGCTAGTGGCCATTTTCTGGCTGCATTACAAGTCTGGGCCCATTTTTAAGAGCAGCTCCATTATAGATTTAGAAAACTTATATGGATCTGTAGCACAAGTGTGGATGTTCCACACACAAAATTTAAAAAGCTCCAGGCAAATTAAAAGTTCCAGGGAAACAGTGGAAATATTTTTGATTTCAAATATAACCCTTTGCATTTTAACTGTGTTCTCTCTTAACTATGCAGTTCAGCCAACTCAAGGTGTTACTCAGGCCCAACTCACATGTTATTGAAATGGCATAATTAACTGCGTAATTAATTTCATAATTTCATTTTAAACATAGCATTTGTGGCCGAAAACACAGAAATACCATCATTACAGTAACATTGCTGAGGACCATTCCCTCCCTAGAGTGATGTAGCATCTGTTTTTGTTGTTGCTGTTGTTGTTTTGCAGAAAAGAATAATGTGGTACATTCTTCTTGCCTTATATATCTGGATGAAAGCCTGCCATAACATATATGTTGAATAACAAACTGCAGTAGGTGAAAGGTTAACTGAAAGTGCACTTTTACATCTTCTTTTTGTATTTCAGTAATATTTGTATGCAAATATGCAATTTATATTTACCTCACTGTATAATTTCCACTCCTGTGACAGATAATGCTGTATTTATTACCTTTAAAAACATATTTTAGGACATTTAAATTCCAAGCGTTTCCTACCAAAGACAAACCCTGCACATCAATCAGTTTTATTCCTAGGTACGGCTAATAATTGAGGAATACCTTGCAAGTGCGCCACATATTCCATTTGATATATTCCATACTGTACCCATTTTGTTTGAAATGCAAAGCTTGAAAAGTAAGCGTATACTCACTGGGACTGCGGGCTTCTGATAAACACATTAGGTTAAAGGCAGGGGGAGTGCAATTATGCAAACTGCTATTTCCATTATTTTACTTCTAGACTCAAAGTAGCAGAAGTTGAAGTCTCAAAAATTAGGTCAGCCAACTTATGTTGCCTCACTCATGTTTGCCTGTCTTCCCAGTAAAGTGGGTTTTATTAGAAGCGGCACAGATAACAGTCTACCCTTAGCCAATCTAGTTCATACCACACCACAAGAACTCCTGTTAGATCTGCTGTCTTGACCATCTCTGAGGCCCAGTTCAAGGACAATAGGCATTCCCAGACAACAGCGGCCACACAGCTGCAGGTAACCTGAAAAGGCCAGGTAAGACAGCTTCCTGGAAGAGGTTCATAGGAGCAGAGCACAGACAAGAATTAGAACCACAATAATACATTTATATGCCACTCTTGTGCTAAAAAGTACCCAGAGCAGTATACATCATAGCCATAAAATCAAATATACAATTAATTTCAAATATTTGCAGAATACAGAATTATTCCTATTCTTTGTTAATTTACTATTCACTTTTGCTAACCAGGGCATGTTCCTCTTTACATGGATATTGCATTGTCACAATAACACTGTGAGGTTGATATATAGTGGTGCTTTTTGGGGGGGGGGCTTTGGTTTTAAGTGTTACACTGTTTTGAGATCTTGTGTGCTACATAGGTAGCCTATTTATTTATTTATTTCACAAGTTTTATTGCTTGGTTGTAATAGCACCTCAAAGCCATAGCTGCCAAGTTTTCCCTTTTCTCGCGAGGAAGCCTATTCAGCATAAGGGAATTTCCCTTTAAAAAAGGGAGAACTTGGCAGCTATGCTCAAAGCGGTTTACCAAAATAATGAAACAATAAGATGTTGGTGGGGGAGTTAAAAACAACTATTGGAAACATTAAAAAAAAAACCAACAACGATAAGCTAAAATCCAGATGAAAACACATATCCACAAATGTAGATTATTATAATAAAGATTAAACAGACTATGCCTCCTCCTGGTTCAATATAAACTTCCAATAGCAAGTTAACAAGATACTGAACAAAGTTCATATCCTTGCCCTGAAGAGTCAATAAAATGAATCCAGCCCACCATTTTCATCCGGAAACTGTGATTTCTATTAATGTACTAATGTGAACCACCCTGGGATCTTTGGATGAAGGGCAGTATACATACATACATACATACATACATACTGCAACTTATCACAATATTTCCATTGAATTATGTCAAAAAGATATCTGTATCATATGCTCTATAGTAAGGCTTAAGGTTGATTGAGATTAGTAAATTGATAAAGCCCTAGGTATACAACAACAGAGTCACTACCATTTGATTGTTATCCTCACTTATGTCTCTGAGCATAGAATGAACAGCTTAAGCAATCCCCCCCCCATCATTTTAGATAATAATGTACTAACATGAAACTAAGAAAAGGGCAAATCACGCACAGACAGGTTACTAATAAGGGAAGGATTATGAGATTTCAGAGTATAAATACATTTAAACAAAAACAAAAACTGTTTCCTTGTTGCTTGGACAACTCATTAATTTGCTTTTGATATGGTGTATTCATTTGCTTTGGCTGGATAAAGATTTCATTCTTGGCTTCTCACAGTTATTCCGAGCCTCCTGACTGGGTTTTTGGCTAGGTTTCATTGTCCCGTGTGTCTTCAGTGTTCACACTGATGAACAGCCTTTGTCCTGACCATTCCAATTTCATGGAGAAATGCATTGTGGGAATTGGCACTCCAGGGATACGTCCCAGCTCAGATTTTCATGGTCATGAAATAACTGGTTAGCTGATATCACTAACCTTGGAGGGTGTGGGTAGCCCACCAACATCAAGGCACAGAATCTTTGGCCATCTTTTATTTTGAGAGCAGGGAATTAATTTCAAGATGGAGGCAGGCAGAGAGGTATGTAAATATTTAAAACTGAACGATCTGACTACCTTGAAGAAACGGAAGCCAAATCAACTCTGTGCTGATGAATAATACCTGCTGATACTTAATAACTCCTGAGTACACATACCTATTACTGCCTATATAACATTTTGTATATTTCTGATTTTTAAGAAACATTAAACTGTGTTAAAGACTTAGTATTATGTAGGCTGCCAGAAAAAAGGTATTTAAAAAACAAGAAAATCTGTTGCCTGTGTAAGTGTTTTAAAGATTCCTGACCTAGTTATTTTCAGCGTCAAACATCACCACAATCCAGCACACATTCCTTTTTTATTATTATGCTGCTAACAGATTCTAAAAGATGAGGAACCATTACTGTTAAAATGTTAGCGCTGGCTTTGATTTAATGACAGCTATTTGTTATAATTGAAATCTCTTGGCAGGAACAGGTATCTGGAAGAGTGCCACACAGAAAGAAAATAGGTCCATTTCAGAGGCTAGATCTTGGTGTCCAGATTTCTGGGCTCCCTCAGTTATGCATCTTGCCCAGTTCTTTTAAGGGCCGTTTCTGATTCCACGAAGAGACTATAATATCTAAATCAGCCAACCTGGTGCTCTCCAGATTTCCCCCCCTCATCAGTCTGATGTGAATTGTAGTCCTAAACATCTGGAGGTCACGTAACAAAAGGTGCTTTACAATATGGCACAGGGGGTGCTATATGTACAGATTGCCCCTTCACTAGTCTCTTGGGGTCTGCTTAGGTGCACATTTCTACTATAGAACATTTTATGCAGCTAGGACCTTTGCATTGTTTATTACATCATGATATCCATCTTCAGTGCGTTCAGCAAGCCAGCTGAAGATAACTAGAATCTGGGATCACTCTCCAGAATGGCATGCTTTGTGGCCTTGTGCTTTCATTCTGATGGATCCACCTGAAGATATATTCATACTTGTGGAATTTCATCTCAGACCAGTTAAGTGTTATTCACCTGCAAATATTGTTGGGGAGACTAGGAGAACTTAGTCTGTAACTGTCAGGGGTTCTTGCGACTACTCCAGAGTAACGACGCTCCACATGCTTGTCTTTCAACAATATTTTATTGGTGCACTCTATTTACAGTGAGACAGGTGTGAAAAACATGTCTGCTCATTCCGATGCAGAATCCGGCACTGCCCCTCGGCGTGACTTCCTCCAACATAAGAGTCTCGGGACAGTGAACCCTTTTTCTCCTGCATAATTCCGGAACCGGGGGAAAGGGTCTACGCTCCATGCTTTCCTTCTCCCCCCTTTCCCCCTCTATCTCCTCCCTCCTGTGTAGCCGGGGCTCTCCCATGCTGCCAGAGCCCTGGCCCTCTCTCTCCACTTCCTGACTGGTTTCCTCAGCGTCCTCGCTTCCATCACTGCTTGGGGAGGAGCTACTTCTGATGCAAGGGGGAGGTTCTCTATACTGTCTCCCCCTTACAGCAACCATCCTATGTATACCCTTCAACATTCCTCAGATGAAATTTGAGATATATTCTACATCAGTCCCACCCCTGTGCTCTCCTCCTTGGAGGCTGGGGCAGGGATGCAGATGCATTGGCCAAATGAAGCAAGCTGGAGCCAAGTGATTGCAATGGCTGCTCTTCAACGTCCTCAACCTCTTGGCGCCCCTTGCAACCATGGCAGTAGCTTCACGGACAGGCCCTGCCCCACTCACCATTTTCTTTATGAGAGACCGACCAACTGAGAAGCTGATAAACAGTGAATTTCTTTTTTAAAAAATCAATTTTTATTAAATTTTCACTTACAAACCAATCATATCATATCAATTATTCCAAATTATACAAATACATATCTATTAAACAAAATATTATACCAAATCATAAAATTTTTGACTTCCCATGCTTCAAAATCTGAGGATTCTGAGTAACGATTCTTGCTGCCATTCTAGTCCACATTCCAAATTCTTTCCAATCATTATAGTCCAATATAATCCCGATCTTTCCCAACAAGTCTATTCTTATTTTTCTTTCTCTTGTCACAGCTTCTGAGATGATTTCAAACAAGATTTAACACAAAGTCACTGTTTCTGTGAGGATTTTCTGTCCAGCCTCCCCATAAATCTTTGCATTCCTTTTTCAAACTGAGATGTTTCCCAAGCCAACAGTCCAACACGGGCAGTCGCCATCTTAACGATGAATTTTTGTCTTAAGGGCAGTCAAGTGACCCGGATATTGTTTTCATAAAACAGGAAGTGATGTCATATTGAGTGGACGGTGTAGAAGGGAGTGGGAGCCATGTGTTAGAGGGACGCATAGATCTGAACTTACAGTAACGTGTTGAAACACTGTACTGAAGGAAAGGCCCCTTGGGAATTTGGGACTCAGTGAGAAAAAGTGAGAAGCCATGATGGCTTAAGGAGTTTTGTGATGATCCTGTTGTTTTGCGGGGCAATTTGAGAGTTTGCATATGCAACCACAAGCAAGCTAGTTTACATTAGTTTCAAGGGCTCTGTTTTACTAATTACGAAATCCAGCCTTTTCTCCCAGAATGATGCATCCATTGGAGGTACAAGAAATATGAGAGCATGCAGAAAAATGAGGGGGAAGATTTAAAAAGCACCCTAGCTAAATGATTAATAGGCATGTGAAAATGTGCAGGCTTGGTTTGATTTAAAAACAAAACACCAGTCATGGCTTTCTAGGATATGTAATCACTTTCTGATAAAAAGAAAATGCTACTTATTCTTGGAGATAAACAACTAACTCTGTTTAGACTGCTTGGAATTTGAAGGCACAATGAAATCTTTTAAAAAATCCAGAGTATACCAGTGAACTGAAAGCAGCTGTAGGAAGGAACATTAGAACAATGATTCTGATCTTGGCTGGTAACAACAACCCTGGGCTCTTGCTCTTCAAAGGTCACGTGGACTATATTTCCATCTGTTGTAGAGAAAGGAAGTAAGATGGTTTCAATGCGGGATGGAGAAAAAAAGGAAGCGGGTGAGTTAGCACAGATTTGCAATAACTAAACTGAAGATAGGAATGTATTTGTTAGTTACAAGCAGGTAATTCAGGAGTCTTACAGCTGGCAGCAGACAGAAGGACTGCTTATAAAGTCATTTCAACAAAATGAGCTTTATACCACCATACTGCTTAGAAATGAAAGGATATCTGGTTCCTTCATTCTTATGACAGAGATTCCTACAGAGGAAATGCTGGGTTGCCAGCTACAACCACGCAGCACCCCAACACTTGAGATCAGTTAGGGGTTCTACAGACACTCAGGTAGACGAGGGTGGTTTCAGGTAACAACACAAAAAGCGTTGTTGGTGTGGCGGTGAGGGGAGCTAATGATATGCATTGGCTTGTTTCAGTGTTATTTGTGAAATACTTAGGTCCCATTAAATTGATTGCCTTCTTCAGAAAGGATAGTTGTGTTGGGAAACTGTGCCCACTGCTAGTGGGACTTCAACTGGTTATCGTTTTTTATTTATTAAATTTGTAAATGCACACTTTTCCAAATTTCATAGCACGGTTCTAAAAAAAAATGTACAAAAATGTGAATAATTAGGGGAAAGTATGCCTAAAATAACTTATAAAATGTATCATGTTAGGAAGAATTGCTCGCTGAAATATATATATAATTTAGTATTTTGCATACAAAAAATTTTGGTTTGGTTTTTTTTAAAGGAAAACTGAGCACTAAAATGCTGATGGATTTTTGTGAGGACTTAAAAATCAAAATCAAACCGATGAGGAAATCTGGCAAACTTGGTTTAAGGCTGGAACCCTTCCTGTGTGTGAAGAAAAGAGCATTTCTAGACACTTGCTCTGTATCCTATTTAATAGCCCAAACTTTATTTTAAAAATTTATAAATTGTGTAAAAATTATGAGGGAGGACCAGAAAGGGCTTTGATTGAAAAATGGGGGGGGGCTGCTCTATCTGTGGCTTCTATTAGTGCCCTGAATTGTGTCTTGCTTCAGCACTAACACATTTCGTTTTACTCAGAAAAACGGAGAAGAATTTGCTGAAATGCCTTGTATCTGTCAGTGGCGTTCTTTGTCTGCTCTGCTAATCAGAGTAAAAACTGGTCCTGATAGAAAGGAGCTCTGAGGAGATCAGACATTGCTTGCTCTGTTTTTCAAATACTGTATATGGTTTCTCTCCCCCACCCCCAACTTTTAGTTTATAATGAGTTGAAAACTCACCCAGGACTCACAGGTCTTTTGGACTCAGCCAAGAAAGGGTCTAAATTGTGGCATCTGCCAAAGAGAACAAACATACCCCTTGATAGGGAGGCATCTACGCTTTTTATAATTGGTCCCTTTACCATTTCCCAGGAAGGCTAAATCCTATTACAGTAGTCTGAATCACTACAGCTGCATGATAGTGGAAAGTTGCTAAACTTTCAAGTACAGAAAGAGACTTTCTGTGTATTTCTCTACTAGGACACATGTAAGGAAAAAAAGATCCCTATGAATGCTGCAGGTGAAAGGTATAATTCTGAAAGGCCAGCAGCGGGAGGACCATAGGCATAAGTCAATTATGCAATTCTACAAGCTTCATGGTTCAAGGCACACACCCTTGGCTCCCCGTAGGGCAGGAGGTTGATGCAGCCAGAGAAAACGGGCAACTTTTCACAGGTTGAGAATGTGTGGATAAGTAGTACAACTGTGTTTGATCTCTCTGCACATGATATAATTCTTTTTGCAGCCTGCAAGGTGGTATGGTGATCTCATACAGATGATCAAACCATCGCAGGCTGAGTGCTCTTATTGTGGAGTGGATATCTGCATCATCCTCCCCAAAGGCCAAAGATAATTATATATACACACATACAGAGTACATCTAAAGCCTATGTGGATTGTCTGGTGGTAGAACATGTGGCATAATGGTCACCTGTATGGACTCAAAAGAAAGGCTATCCATAGGAAGCTGCTTTATACTGAGTTAGACCATTGATCCAGCTATTATTTATACCTTGCCCATCTGACCAGGTTGCCCCAGCCACTCTGGGCAGCTTCCAACATATATAAAAACATAACAAAACATTACACATTAAAAAACTTCCCTATACATGGCTGCCTTCACATGTCTTCTAAAGGTTGTATAGTTTCTTATCTCCTTGGCTTGGGAGTTGCATAAATCCATACCCTCTAAAGTTTCTCTGATGAAAATAGGGACGTCCTACAGAAAATCTCACTGTCGGAGCTTTTCCAATACTTTGGCCACCTCATGAGAAGAGAAGACTCCCTGGAAAAGACCCTGATGTTGGGAAAAATTGAGGGCACAAGGAGAAGGGGACAAAAAAGGACGAGATGGTTGGACAGTGTTCTTGAAGCTACCAACATGAGTTTGACCAAACTACGGGTGGCAGTGGAAGACAGGAGTGCCTGGCATGTTCTGGTCCATGGGGTCACGAAGAGTCAGACACAACTAAACGACTAAACAAAAAAAAAGAAAAAGAAAAGCAGGACATTCTGGGATCCAATCAGAAACCAGGAAGGCTTCTGGAAAACAAGAACATCCCTGGAAACAGGGACCCTGTACTCTGCCTTCCTTCTCACTTTTCATGATAACCAGAGGTTCTTAATGACAATGTCTGAGAGAGAACTCTGCTTGATTAGGCCATTTTATGCAGCATGTCATAAATGCATATTACCACGGACCACTGTAGAAAATAAAACTAACTCCCCCTATGAAAAGGTGCTACAGTTTTCCTATAAAGCATGGAGGATAACTCTGCCAGGTTCAATGGGGCTTAACTGAAGCCTATAAAACACGAACGGAAAGTTAACCAAGGTTCATCTTCAAAATTACTGGGAAGTTTGTTAGATAAGCCTCATTAAAATGGCGTGCCTGAGAAGCATAGCAAGAGCGCTGTCAAGGTCTGTCCCTTCCTCCAAATAATGTTTTATGTTTTAAAACTGAAGCCGATAAAACAGAACATTGCATTTAAGGATCTGATTGTCAAAAGTTTAGGCAGATTTAACTTGGGTGGTGTCCATTGGAAATGGTTTCTGCTTGTGCCTTCTAGACCACTAATAATCCAGAATGTGTACCTATAGTTAAGAATGATGAAATAAATGCTAAACATCAAACTACATTTTTGAATTTAAATAAAATGCCTTATTGGGGAAAAAAATCATTCTCATGTGACTGTCCTCCCAATTCAGAGGTTCTTTTTCAATCTGCCACAGTTGAGACTTAATTCATACCCCGCATGCAACACCCCAAACCTAGTATTTGTTTTGCTGGGGAAAACTAGGTGGGCAACATGATATAATGTTGCCAGCAAAGGCAAATAGCCTGTGTGTGTATATGTGTGTTCATGGTTTTTAAAATTATTGGTTTGTTTGCTTTAAAATGTAACACCTGTAGCAGAGTACCCTGGAGACTTTATGGTTACCGCTAATGACAATCTTTAGCTTTCATTTAACCCAAACTGACTGAAAAGGTCAAATTTGGTTGGCTACCCTACCCACTGAAATGCATGGGTGAATATAGCTTTTGATTCAAATTGAATTCTGCACTGTGAAATAAAGGAAGGAATTGCCCTCTTGTTTTCTTTGTAAAGTAAGGCAATCCATTCCTTTACAAGAAGGCCAGCATAATTAGTAAAATACTATGGAGAAACATAATTTAAATGAATAATTTGGGCCAGAGTCTCAGTGGATCTAAATGGACATACCAAATCCATTTTGAAGTTACTAGCTTACCTCCATGAGCCCTGCAGTTTATTGGAAGCATTAATTATCTCCTGCTGAGAGAACACATAAAATAATTGGGATTATTGCTGGCAATCCAGCAAATATGGGTTCCACTTGGCACTGGTCCAAAACTTTGGTCTTTGGAGTGTTAAAGATGAAAGCAGCACCACCCTTTCCAAATAACAGTAACACTTTATTGATATGTCTGTGGATCTGTTATTTGCCAAAAAGCATTTTAATAAGATTCTGATAACAGTTGTCAGGCACTACAGTCGCCCTTTCTGCAGTTTGTAAATAACTGCCATTTCTGGAATTGCTTCTGAGAATGCCAAGCTGTACTATGTTATGTCACACAGCAGGCTTCTAATAACTTTCTATTTTTTAAATTGCTCTCTCAATATTTTCTAATTGAATTCCATTCCCGACCTCCTGTGCAGGCCATACTATTACAGTGGTATCTCATTTAGTGGGGGAAAACCCCAGTATCATATAGCTTTCCTAAACTGTTTTTCGCCATCCTTTGCTTTTTCTTTTTGCATACTGTTCTTCTTATCTATTTCACCAATTAAGAGTCTTTTCTAGAACCACAACCTACCAAGCTTACAAAATCACTCATCTAAACTGGTGTCTGTGATATAAAATACTGCGGGACATGACGATATGGTGGTGGTCATCAAGTCCAAATGTTTTAGCTTACTTCTGTTTGATATATTAGGTTCTGATCAGAATCTAGTACTGTCACTTGAAGTCACAGGTTACATTTCCAGAAACAAAGATATTAATCTCTATGGCTGTTGTTGGTTTTTTAAAGCATATAACCCAGTGTTTCCCAAACTTGGTTCTCCAGTTGTTTTGGGACTACAACTCCCACCATCCCTAGCTAGTGAGGCCTGTGGTCAGAGATGATGGGAATTGTAATCCAAAAGCCGCTGGATACCCAAATTTGGAAAAACACTGATATGACCAAATGTGTGAAGGCCTACTTGAATGCTTCAGTGCTTTCTCACACCCTTCATCCTATTAGGAACATAATCTTGCCTTGAGGATCTATGAGTGACAATTCTAGTTGAAAGTTTACGATTAACAAATAGAACCCAGTTTGTCAGGAGTTTGTGCAGGAGCCGGGCCCTGGGACCAGCAGGGCTTTGAAGGACTGGGATCCTCTTCAGCTTGTTCCAGAGAGGCAGGGTACGGCCGCACAAGTGAGGCCACTTTGTATTTGCTGCACCTGGTGGCAAGAGCCGGCAGGGGATATAAGGCCAGCATTTCCCCTCAGCTCTTTGCCACAGCAACACACTCTCTGCCTCGCCATGTGCCTCCTTACCTTTTGACTGTGACTTCGTGCTCTGACCCCCGGACTATGACTTTGTACTTAGACCCTCGGCCTGTGACTTCTTCCCTTGTGCTTCTTGACCCTTGGACCTCTGCTCTTCGGACACTTGTGCCTACCATCTTGCCCCCGGTCCCGACGCTCCTTGCTGGGACTTTTCTCGTAAGCAGCCCGGACCGTGACACAGTTAGTCTAATGATTACCAGCTTTTGGTGACATGACAGCAGACCTTTTCACTGATGGCACTGATGTTATGGAATGCGCCCTCTGCTGAAATATGAAGGCTCTATCCGTATTAGCATTCTGTCAGCTTTTTAAGATGCACCTGTTTACAGTTGTCATTTGGCTATGAGTTCTATAATCCCCAACCATTGCCCCTACTGGTGTAATCCACTGGGAGAAGTCATCAGAAAATTTGGGTCAAAGTGCCATAGGTACGCTGATGACTTCTCCATTAAATCTTCGTCTGGAGAGGCCATGCCCAAACTGAACTAGTGCCTGGATGAACTTAGTGAAGGCAAATAAACTGAAATGGAAGCCTGCTCAGACAGAAACACTGCTGATGAATGGTTTCCAGCTCAAAGAATTGGGGGTTCTGACTCTTCTAGATGGGGCTCCACTCCTCCAGAAGGAACAGCCACACAGTTTAGAGGTGCACCTGGAAACCGTTTTTGTCCATGGAGGCCCAGGTGGAGCAAGTGGGATCTGTGGGGTCTTTGATAGCTTCTACCTGGCCCTCCCTGTTAACCAGCAACCCAATTGCCTTGGGTTTATTTAGCTTGTTGTCACTTAGATGAAAAAAATCACAGGAAGGAGGAAGTGAAGAAGGCTGGAAACATCTGGCTCTGATCAGACTGATTGGTCCATACATCAGTCATTCCACTAAAGCCAGGTTATTCTCATGATTATTAAAAGTGAAATGAAGACCACCCTTATCTAGTAAAAAAAAAAATCACCTTGAGGTAAGTTGTCCCCAAAAAAATTGTATGGTGAAGGCATGGCTGATGTGGTCATGGATTACTCTTTCCACAACCCAGAACAATTATGAAAATGGGTGTTTCAAATGGAATCAACAGTGGGAGGTTTTTTGCCCTAGTTTTTTTTTCATTTTCTAAAAGAGTTATTTTCTGATTGTGGAAAGTTTCCAGGTAGGGAGAGACTTCCGTTGGACCCAAGCCTTCTTCATTTCTTTAAACCTTCCTAGCAACTTCTGAACAATTACACCATTCCATATGCCCTTTTTGCTAATAATAAATATCGGCACCACAAAGTGAATAGCTGAGGGGAAATAAGAAGTCCTAAAATGGAACGGGCAAATGTCAGTAGATTAGAAACATTCCTGGTGCAGGAGAGACTTCACCAGCCCCCAAGACTTTTACCATTCAAAATGATTGCATCAAGTTCCACATCACCATCAGCATTCAGCGGAGCCCCGTGACCTGGAGGAAAGCATTCCATTTGTAAAAGGTCAAACATTCTTAGCCTTAAGCTTTTGAAATGAAGCAGAGAAAACAATTTCAGAGCTATTTACTACCCTGTTCCCTGACAGCTTTTGTCCTGGCTTCCTGTAAGAGATATTTGCTTTTATAGTCACAATCCTTTAAGTAAATATGATGCTTGTGGCTACCGAAAACCATTTGATTGCTTTCTTTGAGTCATAAAGCTTTTATCTTGTTTCTAAAAATCATAAAGCCCACTAGGCATTGTGATTTTCCAATGCTTATTGACTGCTGTCCCTTCCATACATTTTACATAATCAGATAAGACTATAGATGTTGACAGTGCAGCTCAAACAATACAGGAATGAATATATATATATATATATATATATATATGCTAAAACATTATTGTTTTTTGTTTTACTACCCAGTATACATAACTGTTTTAAAACCAAGAGGGGAATGATGGTTTTCAAGATTTCACACTGGGTTTGTAATAGCCTTCTAAGCTGCATGAGATAGAAAAAAGGGTGCAGAGAAGGGAAATCAGGTTCTCCTGCTGATAGATTTTGGGGATATGTGATTTACTGTGCATTCTGTTCAGAGGTTGACAACTACCTTGCATCTCTTAATTAACATGTCTAAATCTTTAACATTAAAGACCATTGTTACATGTCACAACAGAGTCAAAACACAGAAAAATAACACACTACTGTTCTGCATCTTACACATGCCCCACTCCCTGGTAGCCCAGTACAAACCACAACATAAAACTAATCTTTATTTGGAGTTTGTGTATATCCTTTCATTTGATAGCTACTTCAGAACTTTATTATGAAACACCAATTTACCTATGGGGTTCAAGTGGTGCAGCAAAACACACTTCCATGCCACTAAGAACACACAAGGTTGGACAACCCTAATCTACAGACACATACAGAGGCAGTACGCTGATACAAGCTTCCGGATCCCATGTATTCAAAACAAACATAGCAATATCCGAAACCACTTATTATTGAAAGCATTTTTGCTAACGTTCCTCATTTTTCTCTTTTGAAAGGATTCCTAAAGCAGCATCAGGTTTATTACTCCATAAATCTGTGGAAAGGCTTACAATGAAATAATGGTCATCTGCTTCCCAATTAAAACCGTATTGCAACAATGCAGACTTGTATGGATGGAAGTGCTAATTCTTACAACTAAAACTTTAAATGGCAGTGGGGGGTGTGAGCACTTCCTCGAGTTTATGTAGGCAACAAAGTTGTCTTTATTGAAAAGACTTTAGCAGAAGACAAAATTAAAATTAGTTTCTTTCTGTTATTTGCAGTTGATCTACCTTCTTGACTGTCAAACCGTTTGCAGAAATTAAAACCAACAACTGTTTCTGACCATGCTAACTTTCTTATGGAACACTGTCTGGCTAACACATTAACAAAATAATAAACCACGCTTTTCGAAAACAACACACTATCAAATTTTGATTCTGATAAATCAAAGAATGGCTCATTAAGAATGTGTGGCTTTGAGAGATCTCTGAATAAAACTAGAAGAATATTTAGCAATAGTCCTTCTCATAAAAAGCTGCAGTTCTAGCCATTCTATAGGCATTTTTTGTCACAGCTGATGAATACAATTGTGAATTTTATCCCATTATGTATGCTACTTTGGAAATGCAAGTCCTGCCTGGTGAAGATTTAAAAAAGAGTTGTGCAAATAATACTGTATTGGCCTATAATTAGCCTCAGACTAGTTGTATTATGTTTAAAAACAGTGCAGACAAGGTGGCAATTGTGTGATTAATTGGTGGATTGGGTGCCAAAGTCCTAAAGCACCTTAAGGACTAACAAATTTATTGCTGCACAAGCTTTCATAATAACCTAATTTATCAGCTGCAATGGAACTGAACGCAATGCATTTGAAACACAGACACAGAACAGGGAGCTGAATGTAAGATATCCTGAAAAATATACCATACATGATTCCTAGAGAGGGAGATGGAATCCTCATGAACCAGAGCAATGCCCTCTCCCCAACTCACCAGTCTATGTTGGTTGTGGTACTGAGTACGCAGGTGGGCAGGGTTCCACCCTGCTCATTCATCCAGGTCTCAGTAATGTACATCATCCAATATCAAATCACAGATGAGCAAGGGCATTTTGTGAACTGACCCAGCATTGCAAAGCAGCAGCACTAGACTGGCAAGCACTAACTGTGTATCAATGCCTTGTCTACTAGGCCCTCTGTAATGGGAAATATGTGGTCAATTGCTCCTCCCTATGAAAATAAAGAAGAAAAGAGTCCTCTGCTGAAGATGTTCAGATTAATTTTCCTGATGTAAGTTCTGAGCAGGATGCATTTTGGCAGACAAAAATGAAAAAAAAAGTAAAAGAAAGAATTGTGAACAATGAAAAGTTCAGAGAAGACACAGTTGGCATTTACTGTGTTTCCTAAGCCCATCAACAAAACTGTTTTCTTGTTCTTCATTTACTGAAAACATGGCAAAGAGGCTCATTGTATTTCCACAATGTTAAACTAAATGTCATACTTTGGGGGTTGATCCATTTGCAGTAAAGGCTGATGCATTGCAGTCCATGAAGACAATCAACATACACTGAATGTTGCCAAATTGCCTGTTTTTCAAGTTACGTTCGCAAGGAAGGTAGTCAGTCATCCCAATTTCATCTAGGTCACTTAATCACAGGAACCCCTCCAGTGTTCCTTATTTCTCAGATGCATGGGGGGAAAATCATCCAATATACCTAATCACTTTCCCCTCTATAAATTAACTTCTTGATTGGTTTCTGTTTTGACTGCACTCTCTTCAAAGTACTTAAGCTGCCTAATTATGTGCGGTCAATTATCTCTGCTTTCCAGACTATTGCACTCTCCCTTTCTCCATCCTGACCTTGATGTGGTGTTAAAAGTTTCTAATAAGCATGGCATCAATCTCAACCTCCTGGCATTGTCTGCTCTGCTCTCATGTTCCTTGATCGGGTTCCCCACCACCGCCCAACACACACACACACACACACACACACACACACACACACACACTTCCTTATTCATTCTTATATATGCATATTTTCAGGGCAGTTCTTTTTCTCTATCCCTTTTACATTAAAACCAAGGTCCGACCAATCAGAGCTTGCCCAGCTCTTGATTGTTCTTTAACCCTGCCTCCATTGGTGAATTATTTACTGTATGCACAGTTGTATGTCTACTGCTGATTCTTTTTCATTCATTGTGATTCTGCTCCCCCAACATGTGATCTTTTAAGCTTTGGTGACCAGCATGGGAAGAGGTAGAGCAGGAGTAACCAGATGTGTGGGACTACAACTCCCATTAGTTCCCACCTAGAATGACTAATGGCCAGAGATGATGAGAGTTGTACTCCAAAACTTGTAGACAACACCACGTTGCCCCCGCTGGTATAGAGGATGGCTACAGAACAGAATGAATGAGAAAATTTGGGAGCACTCAGCAGTGGGATTTCTCAGCAGTGGATGACAATGGCAATCTCATAACCACCTCCTGAGCCTTCAATGAAGCTTGAGAAAGGCTCTTAAATGGCCAGTCATCATAACATCATGTGGCTCCACTTACTTCTGGTAGAGTTGGTGGTGGTGGTATCCATCTGTCTTGAGAGAGAATGCAGGGGGCTTCCAGGGGTGAAGTCAAACCACGGCATTAGCAGTACCAAAGTGACCTTCCCGATGCACAAGCCTGGGCAGTGTGTATGGAGGTCCTGGGTTGCTCAAATGACAACCCCCCCCCCGCCTCACTGATGTGGTCCAAAGGAAAGCCTAGCAATATGTTTGGCACCAGCTTGGCTGCCAGAGTTGATGGAAGGAGGTGAACAAGAAGCTATCCTACTGTCTTAGGGACTCCACTCTGGATTTGTTCACGGCAGAGCTTTCCAAACTGTGTGTCGTGAAACATTACTGTGTAAGCTACAGCGTGTAGGTGTGTCGTGCGAAAGCTCCCGGGGCTAGAAGGGGGTTAGTTTAACTTCCAGTTTGCTAGTAAAACTGAATTACGGCGTTGCAAAATGATGCATGTCTAAAAAGTGTGTCACCAACACAATAAGTTTGGAAAGCTCTGGTGTAGGGGCTTCTGCTTCCCCTTTTCTTCTCCTGAAGATATCCTGGTAGAGTGATTCCACAGCAAGCTAGGTACCGGTAATTGCTCTTCCTTATAGCAACCTTCAGGGTCCTGATTAATCTGTACTCTTGTTTGCTGAATACATAAACCCATGAATGAACACTGCGGCAATTAAAATACAGGTGGTACCTCAATTTAAAGTTATGATTTCTTGCAAGCCTTCCCTTCTGTTCTTTGCCTCATCTAGCCAATTCTATTGATAAGCATGTTGATTTATATAGGTTGAATTTGGACTAGGTTGAAATAAATGGGATTGTCATGCTCTGAGAAGAAAGGGTGCACTTGCGATTCAGTATTTTAACTGCTGTATGTTTTAAAGTGCAGTTATACATTTTTATTGATTTTATTTTTAAAATGTTTTTGTAAATTACTTTGATGTGTTTTTTAAAAATAATAATCAAGTGGTGTATAAATTTTATGAAATAAATAAAATGACTCAAGATATGAATAACTTTACAAGAAGAATCTTGCTGGATCAGACCAAGGGTCTATTAGACTAGCATCCTGCTCCCCAAAATAGCTAACTAGAACCCCATGAGAATCTCACAAGCAGGGCAAAAAGACAACAGTCCAGCTTTCCCCGATCTAGAGTCCTCCAGATGTTTTAGATTACAGCTAACTACTGATCATATTGGGACGCGGGTGACGCTGTGTGTTAAACCACAGAGCTAGGGCTTGCCAACCAGAAGGTCGGCAGTTTGCCAACCAGAAGGTCCTGTTGCTTGGTCCCAGCTCCTGCCAACCTAGCAGTTCGAAAGCACATCAAAGTGAAAGTAGATAAATAGGCGTTTCCATGTGCTGCTCTGGTTCACCAGAAGCGGCTTTGTCATGCTGGCCACATGACCTGGAAGCTTTACCTGGCCAATAACGCGAGATGAGCACCACAACTCCAGAGTCAGTCACGACTGGACCTAATGGTCAGGGGTCCCTTTACCTTTACTGATCATATATCTGACCAATTTACTATGCTAGCTGGGGCTGATGAGATTCCTAGTCCAAAACATCTGGTGAGAAAGCAACTGATATTCAATTGTATATTATTTTGAATCATGGGAGTCCACTTGGTCATCATGGTTAAGACCTGTCCTCCATTAATTTTGCTAACTACAATTGCATGTCCACTATCAAAATTCAATTCTCACATAAAAAATTGAAATAAAAGGTCATTGCGTGTCAATGTACAGTATATGTTTGGTAGGTATTTAAGGTGATGCAGAACAGATGGGAACTGTTCAACATAAAAATTTACCAAAAAAAGAGGATTTTTCAGAATTAAATTTATTTTATGATGTATTCATTGTTTCCATTTATTTAGATCATGCATATTAAGAAAAAATAACTTTAGAGTTTATAAAATTAGGAAGAGCAGGAGAAACATCTGGGATTCTGAATTGAAAGAAATCAGTGATGAATGACCAATTTGTAGCTGCATACATTAATTACCATCTCATGATTATTAGTTTAACAGTAAAACATAGCATATGTAGGCTATTGATTTTTCAGTCGTATACATTAGGTGTTAATGTTCCATTCTACTAATTAAACTCAATAGTACAACTACAATGGAATAACATTAAAGGATTAATCACAAAACAACTCCCATTATTTCTGTGTTGCCTCTTTGTAAAATCTCTGTGAGTTGAGATGGAAAACTGTTGTGTCATGATGCACTATCAAATTTTTCTTTTTCCTCGCTGTCAGATTGTTCTTAAAATTCCTACAAATCAAACTTACTACTCTGCTTTACTGCTCTGTGTGGCCTCAGATTAATCTACAGAGTGTCAATAAATCATAAAGTCTTTTATTCATGCTCAAAGTGCATGCAATCAATTTTACCCACTGCTGAGCTTCTGGTATTATCAAATGTTTTGATCTATCTTTGTGTATTTACTAAATAATTTAGGATTATGGTATCGACGGATTACACATTACTTTGAAGAGCACAATCTATAGTAACCTTAGTATATATATATTTTTCTATTTGCCCAAAAGTTCCCACTGTTTATGGAATACTGCTCTGCATTAATTGGTTTCTTATTTCCCCCTTCTCCCTTGCCAAAACATTCCATATATGATTGAAAACAACTTTCCTAACATCATGTATCTATATGAAAATATGCATATATTCCATGACCCATTTTCTAATAGAAAATGCCTGATATTGAGAAGAGAGAGAGGTGGAGATGTGTAGTTTGTGGGTAGACAGGAAAGAGTCATATGCAGAAAAAGGAATAGCTCCATCAGACCAAGTTTTCATGCTCTTGCTGTAGCTTATTCAGCTCTGTTGCGTTCATGGGTTGTAGCTACACCTATGCCTTTGCTTAGCCCATAGCATGGAAAAATAAAAGTGCTCGCAATGTGTCACAGGAGAGCCCAGGACATTCATTGCTCCTGTCCCAATGATACATCTATACAAAGATGACACCTGCAGTCATACCGGTACCTATCAGTGAGTTCTGGTTGAAGCTGGAAGCTGGAGACACAGAGGTATACTGCATCTTGTTCTATGCTAAACCCAAACTGAACTCTGGAAGCCTAATGGGAAGCAAGAGTTATGGGTGTATTAATGCTATGAGCACCTTCCTCCTAGACTCAGGTACATACATATCCTATAGAAACCACAATCTCTGCTGGCCTTCATTTCAAGGAATCCAAACCTATGGTAAAGCACAGGAATCCTGGAGTCTTTCGCCACTCAGACTGTGGTTGCATGCAGCAATGACTTCAGCAGAACCAATCACCCCTTAAAACCACTCTCAGTGCCTCAAGTACTGCCTCTTCCTGCTTGAACTGAGCCAGACCTTGTGACTGTAATCTCAGGCCCTTCTCCATGTGTCCCCTCCATGGGAGGTCCAGAGGATGGCAAAACATGAATGGGCCTTTTCAGTGGCATAGCTGCCAAGTTTTCCCTTTTCTCGCGAGGAAGCCTATTCAGCATAAGGGAAAATCCCTTAAAAAAAGGGATAACTTGGCAGCTATGTTCAGTGGTGGCACCCATCTTGTGGAATGCTGTTCCCAGTGAGGTTTACTTGGCGCCATCTTTAGTTTTAGGTGCCAGACAAAGTTTGTCCTTTTCAGCCAGGGTATCAACACTTAATTTGGAGGGTTTCAAATATTCATGGCCTCTTTTAGTGGGGCAGGATTTATGAGACCTGTTCTTTAGGTTTTTATCAGTTCTGTTTGTTGTAGTTGGTTTTAGTGTGTATATATAGTGTTTTTAAGTTGCTTTGTGTCACTTTTATGAGGAAAATGACTTAATCAACATCGTAACAGAAGTGAGTGATCAAAAATAGATCTTGTTTGCAACCAGGAGATGAGAACAAGCTTAAAACACATAGAAAGCTGTTACATGCCAATGTTGTTTTTGTCCACAGTCAAGTTAGGACAAAGGAGTAAGAAGGAGCAGATGTTACAAATAGAACCAATTTGCTCAGAGCTTCCAGAAGCACACCAAAAATAAATTAACAAATGCGGGGGGAACCGCATTGAAAATGTAATAACCAAACTGTAAGGAATTTCCAAGCCTGTAGTAAATTTGTAGTTCAATTTAAGAAATGAGGAGTTGAGCTGGAATGAGAGGAACAAAGGAGGGGGTGATTGTGCAAGTGGGGTGTGGAAATAATCTCCATCAGGGGGAAAATGTGCTTCAGTAGACTGGTGTTCATAAGAAAGGCAGGAATGAAATGAAAGAACACACCAAAAAGAACAGAGACCTGCTGGAGTTTATGATCAAAAAGAAAAAGGTTAATTATAATGCAGTGATCTTTTCACTTCATAGCAGAAATTCAACAGCAAGAAGCTATAATCAAACTGAAGCCTTCATTATTATTTAAGATATGTTACAGGACATGAATTAGTACATTGTGGACCATCATAAATAATTTAAGCTATGCTGCTTGTGTCAATTAAGTGAAAGTGTCTTTTTGTGATATATTGGATTGCACTTTGCACTTGCTTGGTTGTTTAGGAATGCACTCATTTTAATAATTTGAAATTGATATTCTAGTCAGTGCCAATATATTAAGCATAGCAAGAACAGAGAGACAGGTAGATAAAGGATTAGGGACACACACATCCTGTGCACAATCTTTTAAATAGCATCACCTAGTGGTCCATGAGATGGGGTGAAGCTGGCACCCCACCCGCCCCACTGCCTCCACTGCCTGCAGAGAAGCAGCAGAGAATAGCATGCTGAAATATTGCAAGATCTCACAGAGTGCACAAGATCTCACGAGATTTCAGTGAGATCTAGTGAGATCTTGCTGGAACCTGCTGCTGCTGCACAACTTGGTAGGGATGCTTGAGGAGCAGTGGTAGGGCAGAGCAACACTTCTCATTTTGCCTCAAGCAGTGAAAACGGGACATACAGTACTGCCTCTGTCATTAAAGGTATGTCTAGCATCATCATTATTCAGCTTCTGCCATACACTAAAGACACATGTTTTTATCCTGGTCTCCGAAGTTAAGGTGTTTTTCTGGGACTCGCCCTTTTTGTTTTGTTTTCAATTTTTTTAAAAAGCTATACTGTACTGTTTTTTGTACATAATTGTTTTTCTTGTTTTTATTATTGTATAAACTGTTTTAATTTGACTATGTTTAATGTGACTATATTTGTTCCTTGCCCTGAGAACCTAATGGTGAAGGGCAGTTCAGAGAAATATTATGAATGGGAAAGACCAGATTTGTGCCCACCTCATCTCATCCCCAAGCCTGGACTGTTGCCTTTGCATTATTGTTTTGGAGGAGATGTTGTCTACCCTTTGGTGGGACCTGCCAGTTCTGTGCATTAAACAAACAGCAAAGGGTGAAAGCTTGGAAACAAAATGGCCTCTGCTTGTGAACCTCTAACAATGTGTGGTTAAGCATATTATAGTTCCCATCCACGTGAAAGACAGCCAAGGTGGAAGGAATTATAGGAAGAACATAGTACTGTAGTTAGAAATGCAGTGGAGGCTAGGATCAGTGGTAAAGCACATGCATTGGAGAATTTTCTGGTCCAAACTCATGTAGCAGAGCTAGGGAGAACCTGTTTCTGAGACCTCCAGGAATCTCTGTTAATCACAACAGGCGAGTGTGGGATAGATTCAGGTGAAGGCAGCTTCATGTGCATTCCAAATGGTTCCATTCCAAACAGTGAATGATCATTGCCTGATCCACCAACGTATCACCATTTCAGAGCTCAAGTATCCTTTGGAATATTGGGAAGTGGAGTGGTGGTGGCAGCAGACAAAGGAATAGATTAATGGGTAAACAAAACACATCTTGTGCCATGTATGGCAACCCTAAAGCTCTTGGGGGGGGGGGTGCTGCTGTTTGTATAGAAAGTAAGGGGGTTGCCATGGATCTGCAGGACACAAGTCATGGCCAGTGAGCTGCATCTGGCTCTCTGGAAACACTGTGGCTCAGTGCTAGGACACTTCCTTGAATGCAGAAGAACCCAAGATCAATCCCTGCCATTTCCAGGTAAGGCTGGAAAAGACGGTGATAATTAGTAAGAAGAGCAGGACTTGGTAACTTAGAATATGTGGGAGAGAGGGGAAAGAAAAGATACCAGAGAAGAAGACGAAGGGGAGCTCATAGGTGTTTTGTTTTGTCTTGTGCCCTTGGTTTGTCATGGTTTTGCTTTCATTTTTGCCCCTTTTATTCTTTACTTATTCTTCATTGAACTGTATGTAAAAATGCAAATAACAATTATTTTTAAAAAGAAAAGACTCCCTATCTTGAAACTCTGGAAAAGTGGGTTATCCTTCATGGAGAGCCCATGTTGCGGTGGGGGCTAACAGGACACCCACCCTTCTGTTGGGCGGGATTGTCTAGATGACCAGGGCTGCAATTGGTGGGTTCTGTTGTGGGGAAGATTTGGATGTTGCAATTTTTGGGACAGCCCACTGGCCTTACATTCCTGCTCGCAGCGTTGGGCTTTCTCTTTCTCCTTGCTGCGAGCTTCGGATCACCCCCCCCTTTATTTAGACTGTTGCGTATGACCTTGCTGTGCCTGTCATGGGGTCATCAGCTGTTGAGGCAGGGGCCTGGTAGGAATTTGGCTGATTGGCTGGTGCCACTTGGTTTTCCCCTGCTGCATAGCAATTCGTCACAACTTGTAAGGTTGCGGCTAGGCATTGGTTCATAAATTGGTTGGTGGAGGGATCACGATTGGTTGTGCCGGTCCCTCCTACTTTGTTGGTTGGTGGAGGGGCCAGAATTGGTTGTTGGTTATGCAGGCCCCTCCAATGCTGCTGCTGCATGGGTGAATTCCATTAAAGGAACCCAGGGGCTCATTTGGGAGCATTTGGTGGAGAGGTGAAGGGCCAGCCTTCCGGCTCCATTCTCTCCCCAAAATGCTTTCCCCGCACTGACTTCAGGAAGCGGGGAAGTCAGTTAGTTCTGTCTTAGACAGATGTATGAAGTATGATGTATGTATGGAACCCATAGCTGCCAAGTTTTCCCTTTTCTCGCGAGGAAGCCTATTCAGCATAAGGGAAAATCCCTTAAAAAAAGGGATAACTTGGCAGCTATGATGGAACCAAAGCCTAAGCAACCACTCACATTTTTGTGTTTTAATAAAGTTGTGGCCAAAATTATGCCAAAAACCTTAAACTTAATTTCTGTGTGCTGTGTGAGTTATTGGGGAGGGGGGGGTGTCCTGAGGACCTCAACATGCAAGCCACAGCCAACAACAATATACTGACAATAGTTTGACTCAGGATAAGTCTCTGTTCCTACATTTATGGATCACAAGGTTTGTGCAACCCAGCTTGAGTTTAAGCACAACACCCAGCCTCTCTCTCATTCTTTGACTGCCTTAGTCTGCAGACATTCTCTTTTTATCGGCAACAGGCTTACAAAATCACCTGACTTAAAGCAGCAACATCGGGAAGCTGTTGTTATGCGTGTATCATATATCGCTCCCCTTCTGATTTCTGAACTGGTTCTGCCAGTCTCTAATTTAGTTCACAATGTCAATCAATATTTTACAAAACACATTATGTTGTTTTCTATGGGACCTTCCCTGTTTCTAAACAAAGAGCTACCTGCTGAACAGCTCATCATGTCCTGAATATAAATCTACCATATCTTTTATAGTTCCATTCTGACAGGCACCTCCAGTTGAATTGTTCATTGATTAAGAAAGTTTTTTCCTTCCCTCAGCGCAGAAAAGAACCTTATATAGTTATCCTCTAAAAAAGTAACTCTAATCAGCTCTTCCATTCCCACTTGGCTTAACAATGCAAGGCACACATCCACGTCAATATCTAAATTATCCACTGCTTTGAATAGATATCATATTTCCTTCCACAAACCACTTAAGAGTATCAAAATGTGTATTGTGTCTCAGTATATAGCCACTTAATTCTGCGGTTAAGATCACCACTTACATAAGCTCTGTGCACTTATATGAGATGCTCAAATAGCCATCTTTGAAGTGCTGTATCTCAGTGGACGCAGATGGCACTGTGGGTTAAACCACCGAGTCTAGAGCTTGTGATTGTGGTCTCCTTGTGATCAGAAGGTCGGCAGTTCGAATCCCTGTGACGGGGTGAGCTCCTGTTGCTCGGTCCAAGCTCCTGCCAACCTAGCAGTTCGAAAGCACGTCAAAGTGCAAGTGGATAAATAGGTACCACTACAGCAGGAAGGTAAACGGCGTTTCCGTGCGCTGCTCTGGTTCGCCAGAAGCAGCTTAGGCAGCTTAGTCATGCTGGCCACATGACCTGGAAGCCAATAATGCGAGATGAGCACCGCAACCCCAGAATCGGTCACGACTGGACCTAATGGTCAGGGTCCCTATCTCAGTGGAAGAGCATCTGTTTCCCAAATAGAAGGGCCCAGGTCCAACCCTGGGAATCTGCAGGTAGGGATGGAAATCCTGGAGAGCTCCTGCCACTCAGTGTAGACTATACTGGGTTTAGATTGGCCAGTTGTCTGACTCAGTACAGCTTCCTATGTTCCTAATAATGACAGAATTGCTTCAAACTTTTTTTTAATACCACAAAAGTAACATCTATGTAGGAGTATGCAGAGCACTATACTTCAGTGAATGTTGTCTGAAGTCTACACACTTACCTGAAATGGAAATAATTAAGTTCTATTGAATTCAGTGGGGGTTCCTTCCAAATAGACATGTATAGGATGGCAAGAAGTGTTCATTTTGTACTGTAAATTATTGGAAAACACAGATGATTCAGGCAGCCAATCAGTTTTCTGCTGAGTTCATCCTTGATGTGCCACATTCTCAACAGTATTTATCGGGCAATTGTAACAAGAAAAGGAAAAGGGGAAAAAAGTTGGATATTCTTTTTTTCTTTTTTCTTTTTTGAGGCTCCTACCCAGCAGCCACTGTGATTCCATCTTCCCAATCTCACTCAGCTCTTCACAACAAGCACCAACAATCTGAGCTCCTGGAAAATTAATGGCATCAGTAAGATCTTCAAATATTTTAATGGGAAATTCTGGCTGGAACTAAATGGAAACAATTATTCAAGAACCTTTGAAACCTACTATTTATTCTGAGACTATCCTATAGATAATTGAACACAACAATGAATGCATGCAGGACCAAATTCAGGGTCAGTTTAAGAGAAGAGTTGAAGTGCTTATAAATTTACTCACTGTGCCAAAAATCCCCAAAATTGCAGGTTAAGGTAACCACTGCACAATGTAAGCAGTAAACACATGCTGCAGTCTCACTCCCCTCATCATATGCATTCAAATAAACACACACACACACCACTTTTTGAAACATATCTCTACTGTTGGGCTCACATTCTAAATCTAATTCTTTATCCATTAATATTTATTGATCTTATTATTGGTGTGGGGCCTTGCTCTCCAATGCTGGCTTTGCTTCTAAACAATTTTCTTTTGCTTAGAGTATTACGAACCAGAGGACAAAACTTTATGGTTGGCTTCCATTTCAATTACAAACTTTCTTTTGCTTTGGGAGAAAGGTGTAATATTAGGAAGCTTCAGACTCTCTCACACACACTTCCGGTCTCTTCTACAGCATCTCAAAACTTGTTTATGTTTTTTTAGACCTTACTTAAAAATGCAGGCCTGGGTTGAGCAGTCTTACTAGTGTGGAGACATAGGTGCTCCAAGTTTAGAATCTTTGCACCACGATAGCAATATCTGTTAATTATTCAGTATCTTTAAGCTAGCTGTAGGATTTATCTGTCCATGCCAATGACACCCGGGCAAAAGCCACTGGAATGAGCTCCATATTTGAATGAGCAACATTCTGTCGAAAGCTTGATAACATTATTGTTTTATTGGCTAGAAATACAGAAAACAAAATTGAGTTAGCACAGGAGACAGATACCACAACAAAGTCAATCTCCTGATTTTATCTAGCCTGATGTGATTGTTGAACCTCTGAGACTATCATATATTTATGTCCCTGAAAGTTGGCAGAGAGAGAAATGTCTCACTGTTTGCAAGTGATCAGCTGAAGAATTTAATATGCATTTCTACTGCTCCTTGCAGCACTCTGCTGTAAAGTAATTAAACCGTGTGCCTTGAAATATTGTTCTTTAAGTGGCTTCATCTTGGCAAGTTGGCATTCTGAATAGATACACTGTGGGAAATTGCCTAGGGTTTGGGGATAGCATGTCATTTTATTCAGTTACTATATCTAAGATCTCTTAGCCATGTCATGTATCAACAGCAGTGACCAGAGGAGGAGCACAGAGAGAAGAAATGTCAAGGTGCACCTGTAGCAGCAAAACTGGTTGCCTTCATCTGCCCCACCTGCAATAAAAATATATCTCTTCCTGTATAAGTTTCTACATCCACAACAGAATCTGTAACTCTCTAACGATTTAACTTTACCCCCAAAGGTACACTCCTCCATTGTCTCCCAAGACAGACGGATGCCCATAACAAGCAGTGCACAGCCTACAAACGAACAATATATGGTCAAAACATTAAAGCATTTCTCCCCTGTTCCTAGTAGCAACTGAGCATGCTCAATCTCATTGGGGCTTTGAGGTTCATTTTTTTTGCATGTGTAAGTTCTAAGTTTTTATTTCCATTTAGGTTTCTGCTAATTCCAGGATTCCGTTTAGATGCCATTTCTGTCACTACCCAAACCAACTCTTAAGAGAGTAGGATAATGGGACAGGGGTGTTATTTGGCTGGCTAATTTTTTTCACTTTTCTTCACATTTGCTACAAGATTTTGAAGCCTGACCTGCTTGGTGGTTATTGCCACAGTGTATGATTGATGTCACAGCTTTTTAGAGGGGAATATTTACACACACACACCCAGCAACATTTCTTAGTGGAGAATTTATATTCTATCCATTTTGTCATCAGGAGGATAACATACAGGAGCCAGCAATCATTTAAATTAAATGCTGTGCAACACAACAAGTCACACTTGTCACAAAATACCAGTTCATTCTGGCAATGTGGATTATTTTCACTCCTGCAAGCTCTTGTCATGCATATGGTTTGTAGCAAGAATGTGGAGATACCAAACTAGCCAGACACATAACTATCCGCCTCACTCTGCCTAATGGGGCATATCCACCAAACAGCATGGACATACGACCACCTAATGCTGCCTTATACAGAATTTAAGCTATTGGTCCATTTCTAGTCAGTCTCCTTGACTCAAGCTAGCAATGACTCCCCAAGGTCTTGGCAGAGCGCTCTCTCTGTCTTTCTCTCACTGTCTCTCTCTATCCCCTTAGAGGATGTTAGAGCTTCCAGGCACAAAC
The DNA here is from genome assembly GCF_965207765.1 of Zootoca vivipara. Classification (NCBI taxonomy): domain Eukaryota; kingdom Metazoa; phylum Chordata; class Lepidosauria; order Squamata; family Lacertidae; genus Zootoca; species Zootoca vivipara. The sequence goes on along the minus strand of NC_142586.1, from coordinate 31,861,806 downwards.
TGAGACATTTTCCACTGCAATCTCTCCCATGGAAAATGATAAACATGTCAGAATCTGCTCAATTGAAGGAATTACAGTAACAATGTTTTTCATATCCTGATGTCTCATAGCCCTAGCAAGCTCTTTTATAAGTTACATGTTTTCTGAAAATTCTTTAACTTTCTGCTGCTGCATCTTTGTTTGCACCCAATTATTTAGTTCAGTAAATTAATTCAGAGCTTTTACATTCACCACATATCTCACTTCCGTTAGAATTTACCCTCTTTGATATCAGACAGTGTAATGTTTCTTGGTATTCAAATAAGTAGTGTTACCTCTGGGTTTTAAATAAATTTGATGTGTGCCCTTAATGCAACTAGTTTAATCAAACACATCACTGATTTTATCCTAGTATACTGTTTTCATTTTGCTTATGCAAGGCCTCCATTTTACGTTTGACCAGTCTTAATACTTCCCAGTTTTAAATCCTAATGGGCTTCAGGATTCACAGGTGCAGAAATAAACTAATTACAGGTTTTATGACTCTTGAAACCTATACCAGATATACATGATTTACAGTATTTTTTCCCAAAGCATATAATATAGGAATAATTTCCAGTTGCAAAGGCTATTAAGCTTTTCTAAAGAATAAAATAAAGTAATGCACCCTTTGCTAAGACGCAGGTTCTCAGCTCTGGAACAGAAGAATATCCAGACTCCTTGCAATTGACTTAACTCCCTTCCCCAACTTAACTTCAACCCCATTCTCCCACGCTTTACAACCTTTTTTTGAGCAATGTAGTAATCCACACTGTAGGCAGACATAGACCGACCAAGTGTCCCTATTTTCCAGGGACGTCCCTGATTTAGAGAAACCGTCTCGGTTTCTGATTTGAACCTGGAATGTCCCACTTTTCCTTAGGATAGGACGTCCCTGTTTTCATTGGAGAAATGTTGGAGGGTAAGGAGTTATCTGACCCCCCCCAACTGTCTGAAGGCAATCCTATATAAGGAAGTTTTTTTAAAAAAAAGTTTAATGTTTTTATTATGTTTTCATATATGTTGGAAGCTGCCCAGAGTGGCTGGGGCAACCCAGTAAGATGTGTGGGGTATAAATAGTAAAATTATCATTGTGGAATGGGATGCCCCTATTTTCACCAGAGAAATGTTGGAAGGTATGCAGACATATGACCATTCACATGTATGTACAACAAGGGTGGGGAACCTGTGGCCCTCCCAAGGTTCCTGGACTACAACTCCCAACATGCTGTGCTAGCTGAGGTTGATGGGATTTGGAATCCAACAACACTTGAAAGTTCACAAGTCCCACGCCCACCCCCGAAGCAAAGGCATCAAGAAAAAGTTGTCTTAAGTTATGAGAATCCAGCAGAAAAAGGTGTCTTAAGTTATGAGAATCCAGCAGAAAAAGGTGTCTTAAGTTATGAGAATCCAGCACACTGCTATGATTTGTGCCAACCAGGATTGGCCATGCTGTGCAGTAGATTGCTACGATCTCCTTCTGTCTGAATGCAGGCCTATTAGAAGGATATATTATCACACACTCATGATTTGCTTTCCTTCCCCAGTGAGGTCAGTATTTGCATAATGAGCCAATACTCTCTCTCTCTCTCTCTCTCTCTCTCTCTGTGTGTGTTCTTTTAAAGAATGGGGTTTAAACTGGGATGGGGAGGAGAAGGTAGCTTAAAAAGGTTTTTTAAAAAACAAAAGATAGGCCCTCCTACTGCTGCTACTTAATATTGGGTTAAATGCTGCTGAGAACATTGAACTCATGCTATAAGCACAGTCCATAATAAATAGTAGTTGGGACAAAAGTGGGCCCTTCCAAAGCCTACTATTATATTCCAGTTAACCTAGTGCTTCTTATATTTATTCTATGTGTGGCATTTGATTCTTACATTAACTGATCATTTTAGGAATGTGGTATAAGTGTCCCTTCCCCCTTCCCTTAAGATGTTCCATGCAGCAGAGAATTAAATGCATTTCTAGCGAGCATCATCAGTAACTTCTGCATTTTAATATTCAGCATGGATCCTCTTTGAAAGCCAATGCATGTTTTAAACATTTCACACATTCATGGGTGATTGCGTTTATTTAAGGCCCTAGAGCACACTGAAAGTCCCAACTATTTCCATCCTGTAGGTCACTGCAAACCAGTTTCATACCAATCTTCCAGTACAGAAAAATGAATTTATCAGCATTAATTAGCACAAAAGGCTCAAAGTCATTAACTTTTCTGAACCACTTATACCAATCTCTCTCCTGCTGAGAATTCAAAATGCACTTCATTTAAAGTGAATGATACAATGTTGAGTGTACACTGCTTTGATGTTTAGAGCCACCTTTCAACAACGGAGATAAGTTTGGTACATTTTTGAAATCATTCTTTGCCAAGGACAGGGTTTTCTAAAAGGTACCACATCATTCCCCCCCCCCCTCACAGTTCAAAAGTAGCCAAAGAATAAATTGAGGGAAAATAATGGGGTGATGCAGGAGAGATGTGGACTAAAGCAAAACAAACAAAGCAGAAAGTGTAATAGGTGTTTGGAAGTACAACAGCAGACCTTATTCAGTGTGAGACTCAGGACTTTTTTTCAGCTGGAACTCTCCAGAACTCAGTTCCGGCACCTCTCAGGTGGGCGCCATTGCCATTATAAGAGAACAAGGGAGGTGTTCACGGTGAGTTCTGGCACCTCTTTTTCTAGAGGTTAATTCTGGCTTTGGTCTGGCTGCTAGCAGACTTTGATCGGCTAGAGTTTCTAGTCAGTCAGGAGTTAGCTGTCTGTGAGGAAGACAACTGGGATTTGACAGTTGAAGGAGTTGGAGGGAAAGTGGTTATTTAGGCATTCCCCCCTGTGTAGGCCTGACCTCAGAAAGACCTTTATGTATATTTTCCTCTTATGTTATATGCGGTTCTTGTTCAGTTTGCACCAGTAAAGTTTTATTAGTTTTTGCTTTACTCCGCTGTATTTCAAAACAAAATAAAAAAATTCCTTCCAGTAGCACCTTAGAGACCAACTAAGTTTGTTATTGGTATGAGCTTTTGTGTGCATGCACACTTCTTCAGATACACTATATACACTGACAATAGGAAAGTGTATCTTCAGATACACTATATACACTTGCAGTATCGTACAAAAGCTTCCTCCCTTTTATTATTAATGCAGAAAAAAAGCCACAGTTAATTAAGTCACCACAGAGATAATTAACTAAGTTTATTCCAACCAGATGTCACACTCGTGAAGAGGGCAGCCTCTATGTTCTAGGAAACCAAAGAGGAAAATACCCTATTAAAAAAAACAGTTTTATAAGTTATTGGTATCTCATGTTTTATAAAATAGAAAGAGTGAATACATTTAGTCAGCAGCAAAGAAATAAAGTGGCATGTCATATAGCAGCAACCTACAGACGTTTCGTAATAAACTCTCACCCCAAAAGGGAGAACCCTTTTAACAAGAGTTTCTGGCTAATATAAACACAAACTGGTCAGTTCAGTGCAATTAACGGAATAAAAAATGATGGGGTCTTCATAAAAAAAGGCATGACAGGACACTGCCTCCTGCTTCCACTAAAATTGTCCAGAGGACTGATCCAAGTGAAGCATGCCCAGGAATAGAGAAGTAACAAGGCTTTGTTCTGCCCTGCACAATGCGGAGGAGGCTGCAGCCCAGAGGTAGAGCATCTGCTTTGCATGCAGAAGGTTCCAGGTTCAGTCCCAGGCATCTGCAGGAAGGGCTGGAAGAGAACCCTGTCTGAAATCCTGGGAAGCGCTGCCAGCCAGTGTAGGGAATACTGATGACTATTCCGACTCAGTATAAGGCAGCTTTCTGTGTTCCTAATGACCAGGTGAACCTTGGCTCACCAGGCATCCTCTGGAGGTAATGAGAATTAGGACGGGGGACAAGAGGAGAAAGTGAGCTATATTTTCCATTCAACTGCCCTCCCATCAGATCTGAATTTTATTTTTTTTGCTGGTCAGCAGTAAAACCCACAGAGACTGTTCTGGAGGGTTAGGGCTAGTAACATATTGGCGTATAGTTGGGGGTCTTAGTCAAGATTGTGGTTGGGAGAGAAAGGTTTAACTCCCCTTTCCACATGCCACAATCCAGTGCCCTTATACACTTTCCTCCTGAATTGCAAGGAATCAAGGCAACTGTTGTTGTTTTTTCATTCTGAAACTTGTCTTGCATTTCCTGGGCAAGAGCAGAGCTCATCCTTCTCCTGGCATCTTTCTCTCTCTCTCTTTTCTCCCCGACATGTGAAATTCAAGAAGGATCCCCTACTGAGTGTTATCTTAATCAAAAGGGTAGCACTTGAGGGCTTTCTTTCTGCTAACAAGTCCCACTGGACGGGACAGCCTCTGTGAACCTTTAATGTTTCATTTCAGTTAATACAGAAAAGTGAAACTTGTACAGTTCGGCTGTAAATTAAAATGTTAGAAACTTCAACTTTTTGTATCTGGAGGTTTGTTTTCTGTGATAAGATGACTGTGGTATGAGAACTATAATTCAATTAGTTGTCCTGATCTTAGTCATGTTTACTTGGAAGTACCATTATTCAAAATCACTGGGTCTCTCTTTAAAGTCAGTCTTTATGAGACTGGGAACAGGTTTGGGCATGGATCAAAGGATGAGGGTCCTCTTGAACATTTTTTAACCATAAAGTAGGACAATATTATTATTCTGATATTGCAGAGAGAAGAGTAGACTGCGGATGATGTTGATGGTGTGTATGTGTGGAATCGGTACAGTACCGCAGCTTGTTCCTGTCTATTACTCACCGGGTAGATCAGTGTACAACACAGGGGGTCGGACTAGACAACTCTTTGGTGTGCTCTAAAAGGAAATGCATTGCATGGGATTGAGGTAGATTACCTTCCAGCTCTACAGGTTTTTTTTTAATTTTGTTCATGGAACATTCTCCTTGAACATTCTCTAGTTTGGCTGTCTGCCTCTCACGATGCAATCCTTAGTTTGTTTCTCAGAAATCTCATTAAGCGCAATGGGTCTGACATGTTAATAATAATAATGTTAATCATGTTAATGTAATGAGTGTGTCATTGCACTGTACTAAAACTATGAGGCTAATGGCACTTCAGAAGAGGATTGTTTAAAATTAGCTGTCTGCTAGGCAGACAACACATGGAAGGGCCTGCTCAGTGGTGGCCCCCCAGAATTGGAATGTCTTCCCTCTTGAAATCTGGCTGGAACCAGCACTGGTTGGGTTTGGTGCCAGCTTTAATCAGACTTTAACTGATGTGGGTTCTTGATGTGTAAGACCACTGATGTTTGTGGTAAAGAGTTGTTGAATTTATATGTTTGGTTTTTTATTGTTTTAATGCATTTACTGGCATTGATGCATTTTAAAAATTAAATTTGATGTACCTTTCCCTGGGTCACAGTGTGAGCTATATAAAGTAAAGTAAAGTAAAGTAAAGTAAAGTAAAGTAAAGTAAAGTAAAGTAAAGTAAAGTAAAGTAAAGTAAGCCTGAATCCCCAGACAGGCACCCCAATTTTCAACATCATTTTATTATTCCATTGTGTCTAGACATCAGGTTCCCTGGGATGTTACAAAGATAAATAATATGATTAGGATGTTACGTTAAGTTCTGAGTGACATTAAAATACTTACAATAGAACAAAGAGATATGTGTGTATTGGGATACTAAATGTGTGATGTGTTGGCATTGTAGAAAGGTACTTGTCTGAATGAAATAGACTGTCTGTACTCATTTGCTTAAATGATTCTTAATTGGTGCGATGGTTATTACTAATTTTGAGAGGTATACTGATTTCAAAATGGGACGTTTATCAGTTTTATAGGTTTCAAAATGTGAAAAATGAGACTCCTCAGTTAAATAAGGATGAAATCACCAGTAGAAGTGATAGGAGAAAAATGAATGGCACACAGGTGACTGAGGGCAGGAATTGTGAAGAATCATCAGTCAATGGGAATAGGTTCTGTATGTCCCCTGAATGTAGCATGCAAGAGACATAAAAGAAACCTAAGTGCATAGTGATATATTTATTTTGCTTAATATCACAGTGTGGTTTTGTCTACTACCGGTATTAATGAAACACGCCAAAGGCACCAAGGTTTTGCCTATTTCTGAATAATAGTTGTCTAATAACATTGTTTGGGGACATTGACACATATACAAAATGTATATCTCTGTTTGAACAAGGAAAGACACTTGGAATTAACAACAACAACAACAACAACAATAATTAAATTTTATTTATACCCCGCCCTTCCCAGTTTAAAAACTGGGCTCAGGGCGGCTAACAGCAAATATAAAACATTGATTAAAATGCAACTTAAAAACAGCATAAAATAGCATAAAATACAACATAAAATGCAGCATCAATATCAATAAAATTCAAAAATTCAGGGGTTATTTTTTTTGAGGGGGGGGGGGAGACCCAGTCAGTAGACATCAAATGATCACCAGGGCTAAATGGCCAAGTTGGTTCTACTAGGGCCAGCAAGGAGACCAGGGAAGAATTTAAATGTGGGGTCCCAGAAGGGGTTTCTTCATAGAAGAGGAAAGGGAAAAGGGAATTGAGGATCAGGCTAATTAAAATTGAAGGCCAGGCACAATAGCTCTGTCTTACAGGCCCTGCGGAAGAAATCCTGCAGGACCCTAGTCTCGTGGGACAGAGCATTCCACCAGGTTGGAGCCATCACTGAAAAAGCCTTGGCCCTGGTGGAGGATAGTGTGGCTTCCTTAGGGCCCGGGACCTTTAAGCTATTATTATTCATGGACCTTAGGGTCCTCTGCGGGACATACCAGGAGAGGCGGTCCCGTAAATACGAGGGTCCTAGGCCGCATAGGGCTTTAAATGTCAAAACCAGCACCTTAAACCTTACCCTATACTCCACCGGGAGCCAGTGAAGCTGGTAGAGGACTGGGTGAAGCCTGAGCAGTGTTAGGATTTTTAAGAATGAAGAACCACAATTTAGTTATTCTAGTGCCTCTGTTCAATTCCTGATTGTTGCTTGTGTTAATTCTTGATTGTGGCATATTTCTCAATAGTTACCATTTTATCTGTTGCGCAACTGCAAGTCCTTGTGCGGTCTGCTGTGACCAATAAATTCTCAACCACCTCCTTGCACATAAATATTCCTTTTGAGCCTCATAAGAAAAATCTAAAATGCAGTACTGGGGGAAAAAAGGGCACTGAGTAGAAAATAGAACCAAATTCTCATGTGCCAAGCTGAAAAATGAGATTAAAATAGGATATGAATGTGAGAGGTTAAATGTTTCTTACTTTACTTTGCTGCAAGAAGAAGAAAAAAACTCATCCTGTCCATCCCACAATTTGTGAAGGATCTCTGGACTTCTCCAGCTAAAAGATAATATTGAGGATACACTAAATCCAATAATGGTCTGACACTAACAGCAAGATAATAAGCATATTTACTCAGAAACAAATGCCACTAAATCCAGCCAGACTTACTCTATAGTGAATAACTATGTAACTAGATATTACAGGGGATATATGGTTACTGCTGACAAACAGTTGCCCCCCACCTCCGGTCACATTTTGTAGAAGGACCATGTGATAGTGTAGCTGGACATACAGTTGGGACTTCTAGAAGGTCAATTTCAAAAAGCTCAAGGAACTACTAGGTGAGAGGTCCTTGCAGACTGGAGGAAGGCAATGACAGCTCCCTACATCTAATGGGGGGCTCCTTTTGTGTGGTTGCGCACAGCCCCCCAGATCCCAGTGTGGTTCCTGGTAGTTCGGGCTGGCTTCACCGATTGCCAGGCTGGGTACCTGAAGGTCTCCGCCTACCTCAGTCCAATCCTGCCTGGGGAGGCGTTGCCAGGGGATCGCCCAGGTAAGGGGAGGGACCGCCCTGCCCACACAATAGAAGGTGAATCTTACCCGTGAAGCGTCAGTTGGCTCCAGAGCTTCTCCCACCCTGCCCTCCTTCAGTTAAGTCTTCTTTTGCAGGTTAACCTCTTCTCCACAGGTACGCAGGCTATATCATGGTCACTGTTGAAGGGCCAGAAAGGAATTTTCCTGCATTGGCAGGTTTTGCCTTTCCTGTAGCAAAACATCACAACTTTGGCGGTTTCAGGCCTTGGGCAGAATCCTTTAGTCTATCTCCCTAAATAGGGCGGGGCATGAAGTGGTGACCCATGCCCCCCTTGCAGCGGTGATACCAGGGTTCCCCGTTAACGGGGTCTTGAGGGGGGAGGCATTGGCCATACGCTGAGAGGTTGTCATTGCTCTCCCTTCTGATGGCAGCAAAACAGGGGGCAGGGTCTCTGCTTGAACATATGTTCTCCAGAGCCAGCCCAATCCCCACACATTCTGGATCACCCTGATGTCCCCCAGATCCCCGGCTAGGGACTGGGAAGGATAAACACCCAATGCCTGAGCAAAGGTCTCCCTACATCTGAAACTTAATAAAGTGGTGGCCAATTTTAATCCCATAGCACGTTGCCTTGAGTAGTTATTCTGCCCGGAGGTCGCCTGGGGTTGGGGGGACTCCGCCTGTCCATGCAAATGTTGTTCCCATCTTCAAAAAAGGGAGAGTAAGGCCCAGATAACTACTGACTGGTCAGCTTGGTGCTGATACCAGGAAAGGTCCTAGAACATACAATTAAACTGTCTGTGAGCACTTAAAAAAGAATACTGTGATTATTGAGACCCAGCATGGGTTTCTCAAAAACAAGTCATGCCAGAGCAATCTCATTTCTTTCTTTGATAGTTACAAACTTTGTGGATCAGGGTAATGCTATGGACATAGTGAAGCTCCTGATTTCAGAAAAGCTTTTGAGAAGTCCCCCATGACATTCTTGCAGAGAAGCTGGTGAAAATGTGAGTTGGTGAGGGATGCATTTCACATATTAATTTCGACTAACTAACAAATCCTTTGGCTGTGGGTATCTGCCGAATGCAAATCCCTCTTGGTCCATGACTACATAACAATCCAATGCTCCAAAAACCTTTGCAAAACAAGAATGTGCAAAATTATATTGCATAAAAGGATACTTGCCTTCATCTCTTTTTTCTTTTTAAAAAGGACTGTCCCCTCAGCTATAGAGTTAAGATATGCGGCAGACTTCATGTGCTGATATTTGCTCTCCAATAACACATTCAAAACAAAACTCTGAAAATAGATTTATTTGCCCTTGACTTCAGACTTGAGCAAATCCTGTACAGTTCAGATCTCAGGTGCATTTATAAAAATTAAAATGAATCAAGCCAAGCTCACCAAGAATGCTCAAAGCAAGGTGGGCGAGGGGGGGCTTAAAAGAAACTTATTCTACTTTTGCATAAATGTATAATTGGTATAGCCCATGCGCACCTTCAATGATAAACTACCACAGATGTGTTGGATTGTTAGAAAGCTAAGGTGTGCCCTCCAGTGTACAGATGTTTTTAAATCCCATGCTCTTTTCCCTGAATACTGTAATTTCCTTTGCCAACATTACACAGAGATTATGCATAGTGCATGATACTCAATCCTAAACATTAATATTTTTTCTCCAAAGAATATCTTTAGAGCTCTTCCCACCCAGCAACTAGATCTATAAATAATTTACACTTTGCCTAAAGTCAGACAGTCCTGCTATTTAATATGTTCGGTTGCAGTTAAATCTCTAAATCTTTGGTGGCAGATGTGCGATATTCATCCAAATGAAAATGCAAAATAAACCAAGTATGCTGCGAATTATTGTGCATTTCCATAGAATGTGCATTGCAGTTACTACCTGTTATGCGGATTAAGTTCCTTCCAGATGCATTCAATGGTGTTTACAAAAGCATTCGTATGTAGCATATAATGCTCTTCAGCAATGCAAAGCCTTAATGGGTTAAAGGACACACCAAATTCTTGAGAAGTCTGTCTTCTGAACAATTTTTGGATCAACCTGCACTCTCAGTGCAAGTTAACAGAGTAGCAGGTTTACTTGTAGTACATGGTACCGGTTTTGGGTGGAAGCTTGTTAACTTTCATTGGAAAATGACGTTTGGAGTCATTACTCCCCCTTTCATCAAAAAGTGAATTTCAAACATGCTACCTAGACAGGACAAAGATTGCATGAGCAATTACATTACATTTCAGTGTGGGATGATGTGCAAGAGCAATTGACTTGATTCATTTGATGTTGATACGTTTGGATTCTAATAAGGAGTAACTGCCCAGAAATGGAGTTTCTATCTCAATCCTGGAAACCATAAAGGGATTACTTTGCGCGTAATGGATTGTAGTGAATGTAGCAATGAAGAAAATGAGGGACAGAAAGCATTGTGGAAGTAGAGAGAGAGAGAGCTGTAGGAACAGTAATGTCTGGAATGACAAGACCACTTGTTGTATGTAATGCAGCAGCCAGATTACTGGCTGGGGTTCCATTTAGAACTCATATCACTTCTATTTTAAAACAGCCACACTGGTTGCCAGTTAATTTCTGAGCCCAATTCAAGGTGCTCACATTGGTGTTCAAAGCCCTAACTGACTTAGGTCCCAAATAACTGGAAGGCCACTTCCTTCCCTGCAGATTCGGGGAGGAGACCTTCTTAGTAATTTGCTTGCCCTTAGAAATTCGGGTGGCAGTGGCCCAGGAGAAGACATTTTCTGTGGCTGCCCCTGAGTTATGGAATACCCTCCTCAAAGCAGTATGTCTGTCTCCTTCATCATGTAGTTACCACCATATGCTGAAAACACACCACTTTACCCTGGCTTTTGACACTGTACATATTTTTAACACTCGCACTATTCTTGTGACTGTAATAATAATAACAAAACTTTTTCATATTGTATTTTTAAATTGCTGTAACCCATCTTGGGACCTTATTGTGAAGGGCAGGTAAGAAACAACAGCAACAGGCAATCTTTTGCATATAGCACCGTGTGTGTCTGCTTGCCACTCCAAACATATAGATCAGCGGAACCTGTAGCCTTCCAGATGTTGTTGGACAGCTCCCATCATCCTTGAGCAGCCAGAATGTGCATAAAGATAGCAGCACAACCAGTGAATGTGGGCTTGCAGATTTCAGCAGGGCAGCAGCTAGTATTTAAATGTATAATAGGGTAAAACAACAAGACTTTTTGTGGGGGGGCATGGGGAAGATAAGAGTTTGTGATTATTACTTCAGTGGACTAGTGCAGCGTATACTGAGGCCTAATACTAAAGTCAATGTGATGGAACAAGTGTAAGAAAATAATTTGTTCTGTTATATTCATTGTTAGCATGAAGGTAATGCTTTGGAGAGGATGGGGGGAAATCCAATTTTATAAATCTATGGTCTTTGCTACACTTTTACTTTCTTCAAGCTTAACAACTGCTCTGAGACTTTAAGTTATTTTATTGTTAGGGGAGTTCATTTTCTGTTCTATCACTTTTTAAAGGAGATGATCATATCACTGAGAAATTTGCCATAGGCGGAGAGAAGGGAACAAAACAGCACATCCTAGGCTTGTTCCGTTTACTGTTTTTGGAGAAAGCAGCCAGCAGAACATTGCATCTACATTTAGCTTCAGGGAAGGACTGACACAACATAACACTGCGTTAAGATCCTGGGAGGAGAGATAGGTTCAACTTTATAGTACACAACACAAACACACACACACACACACACACACCCCTTCAATTTTAATTGCACCACCGTTCCAGTTATTATAATGTAGAGATTGCAAAATGAAGTCAAGTTTGTTGGATCTAGATCCTGTCAGCACTCCCATACATTTGAGAGTTAGAATGAATGGCACAAGGTACATATTTCCCTGTCACAGTGCTATAAAAGAAAGGTGTAAAGGAATAAGGGGTAAATATAGGAACACACTGGATGGGCTGCATAAATAGCTTCCTGACAAGCAGAAATGTAGAGCATTGTCCATCACTGGAAATAAATTTGGATACTAAGGGTTATCTCATCTTTGTCAGTGACTTCCATTCACATGTGTGTAGACATCAAAATGCACAATATGCTGCCGAAATGACATAAGAGAAGTGATACCACATGTCATAGGGAAGAGGGGACAGCTTAATATGAAGGTGGAGATTTTGATGTCAGCCTTATACCATTCCTAACACTATTATTATTAACTTATTTATTTATACCCCGCCTTTCCCCCTGACATATCTCAAGGCGGCTTACAGATAAAAACAAGGACAGCTAAAAGCACAGAAAAATAAGTAATTAAAATACAATTAAACAATGACGGAATTAAAACTTTGTTGTTGTTGTTGTTGTTTGTTTAGTCATTTAGTCGTGTCCGACTCTTCGTGACCCCATGGATCAGAGCACGCCAGGCACTTCTGTCTTCCACTGTCTCCCGCAGTTTGGTCAAACTCATGTTAGTAGCTTTAAGAACACTGTCCAACCATCTCGTCCTCTTTCGTCCCCTTCTCCTTGTGCCTCAATCTTTTCCAACATCAAGAAGAAGAAGAGGATGAGGAGTGGTAGTTTGGATTTGATATCCCGCTTTATCACTACTCTAAGGAGTCTCAAAGCGACTAACAATCTCCTTTCCCTTCCTCACCCACAACAAACATTCTGTGAGGTGAGTGGGGCTGAGAGACTTCAAAGAAGTGTGACTAGCCCAAGTCATCCAGCAGCTGCATGTGGATGAGCAGGGAATCGAACCCGGTTCACCAGATTATGAGTCCACTGCTCTTAACCACTACACCACATTGGCTGAACAGCGGCTAAAGCCAATTCCCCCGCATCCCCGTAGCCGGCGAATGGCGGGGTTGCTAGACCAGAAGCAAAACAAAAGACGTAAGCTTCATAAGTTCAATTTCTGTTTTAGAAACCAGAAGGGATTTTCAGAAGGGTCATCTTGATTGATGATGGCGGAGGCTGTGTTAAGCTGTTGTTTTGACAATAAATCATCCTTTTTAAATAACTGCGCTTACTGTGTGATCAAGCTGGGGACTTGACTCCTGACACAGTCAATTCCCTAAAGCCTGTTGGAAAAAGAAAGTCTTCACCTGCCAGTGGGAGAACAGCAGGGAGGGAGTCAGTCTAGCTTCTCTAGGGAGGGAGTTCCAAAGTCTGGGAGCAGCCACTAAGAAGGCCCTCTCTCAAATCCCCACCAAGTGTGCCTGTGAGGGTGGCAGGGCCGAGAGAAGATCTCTAAACCTGGACAGGTTTGTATGAGGGAATACAGTATTTCAGATAGCTTGGACCTAAGCTGTGTAGGGCTTTATAGGTCATAACCTATGGAGTTTGAATTGTGCCCAGAAGCAGACCAGTAGCCAGTGGGAGCTGTTCTAGCAAGGGAACTGTATGCTCCCTTTAAGTAGCCCTGGTGCAGCTTTTTGAGCCAATCGGAAGTTTCTGAGCATCCAAATGGGATGTAACTAGTGAGTGTGTCACTGTAGCCAAATCAGGCATCTCAAGGACCAAGGGTGTACCTGCTGAAACTGCACCCCTGGCCACTGCAGAGACTAACCTGGGCATCCAGGCTCAGGTCTGAACCCAGGAGCACACCGGAACCATGAACTTGTGTCTTCAGGGAGAGTCCTACCCTATCCAGCTCACAAGCTGAATCCCTGTTCCCTGTTCTGCCTTCCAACTTACTAAGCGCATCCGATTGACATGTGTTACTATTCAGCAGTAGACATTGTGTTTTCCTGGAGAAACCAGCAGCGAAAACAAAAACACCCTCTCCAGACCCATGCGTGGAAATCACAGAAAAAAACAGAAGTTGGACAATGTGTGGTGGGACTTAAATTTTAGCTGTGTGTAACCTGTTCCATTGGTTTCAGTCACTCTTACAACTAGCTTTAGCTGGACTAGGGCAGTTTTTGTAGAAAACTAGGCTATCAGTGTGTTGAAATAAATAAAACATGACTCAAAAACAACAGTGGGGTAACAAAAGGTTTGGTACGACGAGATTCAAAACAATTCTTTTGAAATAACTTTTCAGCTGTGATTCAATCCTCTTTACATTTACGCTTCACCTTCCTCATGGTCAAGCTGCATCCCATTACATTTAAAATGCACAAGAGTTGAAACAGTTTGGCTGTTAAGTGGCATGGGGATGCCAAGCTGAGAGTGTAAAACACAAACTTTATGCTGTGCATGCACAATCTTTCAGGAGCCTGGTGGGGGTCATCTCCCTAGACTGGGATGCTAATATACTGATATTATATTTTAAAATTGCAAACACAGCACACCAACTCTGCCAAAGATACCACATTTAGTTTTAAAGCATGTGCTTTTTCATAAAGTTTTAAAAATCTTTTAAAATGATTTTTTAAATAAAAAAATAGTGCCAAGAGAAGCTACTAAAAGAATACATTGAAACGGTTCATATTATTATGCTAGAGGCTCTGGTAAACTAGTAGCATTAACTATGCACTCTAAACAATTGTTAAAGTCCTGGAATGAGATTCTGGAATATAACTCTGCTTTCATAAATTTTTATGGTGTCATGAAACAGTGATATCACTATAGCTCAAAACACTTCTTTTAGAGGGGATTTATTTCAGCAGAGAATAGAGATGACCTTGCCATCTTCTATAAGATGATGTGATGGTTAAACCATTTTTACTGTCTACATATGTAGCCTTATAGAAAATGACAAAAGTAGAAAACTTGTGAGCCAGGAGACTAAATGAAGCTTATTTATAGGACAATGCATGGCCTTTTCCATCAACAGGGCAGAGATGGATGTCGCAGGCTGCCAGGTTTCCTTGAACAACCTTTCTAAAATATATCATATAGATTTTTCAGTGTACTCGAACTGTGATTGTTTCAGATGCTAATTTTCTGCTGAGTTATACCCTTGCCAATACAGGGGTGGGGGTGGAATCCACAAACTTAAGCAGTGCTTCATTGTAGCTAACTTTGCTACACCTGTGGCCTGTAAAAGGTGTGGAAGTTACCAACTTTTCACCTGTAGGCTACCTTAAAAAGCGTTTTGAGATTGAAGGACCCAGTGTGCCTTGCATTCTGCTTGCTCCTCACTCTGTTCCACTACTACAGTAAGTAAGGCAGTAGTATTTCCTCCCCACAGGTGGCAGAGGAGAATGGTGGTGGAGCGAAGCTCAAGGCACAGTGGCTGTCTCAGCAGTCCCATGTCCTCAGAGGTTTTAATTCAGGAATGGGGAACCTGAGCATTGTTGGATGGCAGCTTCCATCAGCCAGTGCATAATAAGGGATAAGCAGCCTCATATAACCAACATGCTTAAGTGTAATTAATGCACGAAGGGGTTAAAACCATAGAGTAAGCTGTCCTGCCAGGCTTAGCTCCCCTTGGGAGGGACTAGGTAATCAAGGCTTTGTTTTGCTCAGTCTACCTGAGAAGCTCAACACATGAGGAGGTCTCAGCTGGTTGCTGTGGTTCAGACTGTGTGGCTCTTGCAAGCCTCTCTTGAGTCCCTGTATGAATAATTTATTATTATTTTATCATTATTATTTATTGAATTTATATACTGCCCTATACCTGGAGGTCTCAGGGTGGTTCACAGAATAAAATCAAAATATAAAACCACAAAATACATAATCAAAATAAAAACAACCCAATAACTCCATCCCCCACAAAAAACCCACATTTTAAAAGGACATAGGAATTTAGGAACTTTCACCACTGTAACTAAGTCAAGTTTTACTGCCTGTGCAACTTTTTCTGAATGTTGTATGGGAAAGCACATGAACCTGACCTTTGGTAAGTTAAAAACGGTTACTTGCAAACGTGTGGTCTTCTTCTATGCTAGGGAATAAGGCATGTTTTGGAACTCAGAAGGGCATACTGTATTTTAAAGGTCTAACATCCTATATTTCCATGCTTTGCTACAAATTTTGTGATTTTAAATCTCTGCTGGGGTTCTTTTGCCAAAGAATGTTTGCCACAGTCTTGGCATCCAGGAATTCTTCTTTTGATATACCCACTTTTTTCCTTGCACCGACATGATACAGGGCTCAAAGTAGGAAATTGTGGCAACACAGCAGCATGGGTGGGCAAAATTCAGAAGGGCAAACTAACTTCTGATGAGAATCTGTACCTTGGGCTTGGAACTATGGAAATCCTGATACAGAATTCCTCCAGGAGGTTATGACTATAAATTCATCCACTGACACATTGCAGTCGCACACAGTCAGATACATGACACTGCTAAGCAGTATTTCCTATAAGGTGGGAAAGATGGGACTGAGATGAAGCTGAATCATGGGGTGCAGATTTAATGATTTTTTACCTGTTGCTAGTTGTAGGTCAAATTATCCCTGCATTATCAGGTTAGCAACTCTCAAGTGTTCCTAAAGTAAGTGCTCTTACTCTTAATTGCTCAGGTGGGTGGCTCTACCTAGGAATGTGGCTTTCCTGCACTCCATCCTAGATCATCATAGGGATGATTCCTGCTGGTAACTTCTCAGTTTTGATTATTGCAACACAATGAACATGGAGCTGCCCTTTAATGCTTAACAGAGACCACAGTTGGCGCAGGATGTAGCACCCCACTTAATACCAGACAAAAGGAGCACATAGGTGTTTTTTCCCCAGACACAAAGCAAGCCTGACTGCATCATTTTTTAAAATGTCATTTAAATTGCTGGGTCTTTGTATAATGTTTTATGCTGTTTTAAAATTGTATGTAGCCTTCAGTAGGCTCTTACTTAAGAAGAAAGGCAGGATATAAATTTAACAGATATGAGATACTTAAATGATAGAATCAACCTAGCCAGATTATCAACTCTAGCTGCAAAATTCTAATCTTTAGAGATTAGCGGTCGAAGCTACTCTAGTGATGTAATAAGCTGGAACAGGTAATGTAACCATCTCCGCTTGTCAAATGCATCTGCAATGAATCTGTCAGAAAGGAGGATAGTTCTAACTCTACGACACAGTTTTAATAAGTGGGTATTAGTTACTTACAGCTATTCAAATCTCTTGCTACATGATGCAAATTGATTATTTAAAATCCTTTGATCTCCTCTGGAGTACACATATTTAAATGCAACTTCAAAGTTGTTCCAGAAATATCACAAAGTTGTTCCAGAAGTGTTCGCCACTTCATTTTGGTGATGCAAAGATAAGATTCAGTAATGACCCTTCAAGTGCCAATTTTGGGAGGCCAAGGTTAGGGGCATTTCATCTTGTTGACCAACAGAAGAAACAAAGCGAGTGATCCAGGTATGTTTAAGTATTTTTTAGAGCCCACTGATTTTAATGAGGGAGCTGAGAACTCATGTAAATCTCTTCCAATGAAATCAAAGGGACTTCAAAGTGCTCCACTTTGTCTCGATCATGCTCAAAAGCTCCAAGCTGCTGTTTCTTGAAGTTGGTGGCAAAGCTTTCATTGCACCAAGAGCTGCTCCATAATCATTGCTATAGCAAGTGAAGTGTTGAGTTCTGTAAGGAAAATACTTGTTTACAATAATAAAAATAGAGATGACTCTTCAGGGAAATAGTGTGTGTGTGTGTGTGCGTGTGTGTATCCACTTCCTGCAAGGCCTGTGATTTTGAGAATAGGAAAGTACAGGCATTAATCGTTCCAAACCAGATAACATAGGCTGACCTTTACAGAATAAATAAAGGCTGAGGGTGTGTGTAAATTTATCAAGGTCACCCTTAAAGTTCATAGACAAATAGGATTTGAACCAGTTCTATCCTGATTTTTTGTTTTTAATGCTTGGATTTAGAGCTATTTGTTTTGAAACTTCTTTTGCTTAAAGTGAGGCAACCTTTTTTCCCTTTTCATCCCATCCCTGCTATATTCAGAGTTGAATAAGATGTGATATTTAAGAGATGTGCTCCTATTTCCCACATTTCCACTTTCTTGCAAGTGACAGGTGTGTGTCTGTAAGAGAGCAACCTAACCATGGTTGTGGCACAGGGCAGAGGGGCTTAACCCTTCTCACTGCATGAAACTGCTACTTGCCATCCGTGGGAAAAACAAACAAATGCAGGCAGGATTTTCCTTTTCAACCCTAGCCCCACTTACTTGAGAGTCAACCACACTGGATTTAATAGGACTTGTTACTGCTGAGTAGAGATGGTTAGGATTGCATTGTTCTTCTCCATGGCTTCCTGCATCATCATAGCTTAAAAAGCAAGAGGAAAACATTCCCCAAACACTTGGTCACCTTGTATGCTTAAGTAAGGTAACCAGCAACTCCCTCCCGGGAATTTGGGAGAAATGTCTCTCTTTTCCCAAAGGAAGCAGCAGAAAATGGATACTCATTTTCACAGTGGAAGTGGTGATGCATTTGTACAGCCCTGACCTCCTTGCTACCTAGTCCCTTTCGGTAAGCAGCAGTGACCCACCTGACATAGTGTTTCATCACACCCAGGAGGACACTTCTGAATATATGGGAAAGATACACCTCTGGCAGCTTTATGTCTGAAGTTCTGCAGAGATACCTTGTTGTAGTCTTATTAACCTGAGTTTGTATTCAGGTTAAATAAAATATAGTACCGTATTATTTAACATAAACTTTAAAGGAAGAACAGATTGGCAATATCCACATGTTTCAGCCCCAGCTTTAATCATAACACAATGCATGCTGCATTCAAAATGAAAAACCGTTCCAGCTTCTGTTGTTCCTGCTAGCACCTCCTTTGAGAAATGTGTCATAACATTCCATTGTAGACAATTGGTAGAAAAATGCATGGGATATTGCTCTGTTGGAGAAACTAACAAATAAGTTACAGCTGTTAAGGGAACAGAAACAAAAGGGTAACTTCACAATGGTTTGGCATAATTTTATTATACGTTCAAGTCTTCCAGATAATACTCAACCCCTCCCCGCAACAGCATGTGACTCAACATGACTAGAATAATCCTACAAAAGGAAAATATCAGGTTCTCCCACCACATTCATGATCGTATTCATACTCATAAGTATATTCACATTTATATAAATGCTAGAGTAGCGGCGCCAGCAACCCGCTCCGTAGCTTGCTTTGTGCTTCTTCCTGCTCAGGTGCAGCAGTGAGGGGCATCAGCGAGCTACGGAGCTTTTAGTGCCTCTAAAAAGCATGGTCTCCAGAAGAGAAGAGTTTCTTAGTTTTGATAAAGTCACTGAGAAGACTTCAAGGCACTTTTGTCTGAACTTGGTGCACAGATGGAATGCACTCACATGGAATGACAGAGTGTGAGGTTCTGCTTGGAGATCTCCATTGGCTGTCCATTTGCTGCCAGGTCAAGTTCAAGATGTTACCTATTAGCCGTATTGGTTTAGACTAGCCTATCCAAGACACATAGAATCAACATACAACATGTTTTTTTATTTTGAATTACAGTAGCTGTTGTTGATTTTAATCATCTAGATACTTGATTTTAACTGATTTGAACCAGCATTTTCAATGTTTTATAGGGCAGAGGTTCTATGTTGCTCAGAGGTTTTCTTACAATCAAGAGTTGCATAAATTTTGTTAGTTATATAAATAAATACTTAGAAGGATTTTCTCAGGTGCCCTAAAGATACGTAAATCACAATAGGTAGAAAAAGAGAGTGGCCCTTGTTCGAAGTTTGTCAAGTTCACAGCGAAAACTTGTTTTTAAAGTGAAAATCTGAACACAAGAACAGCATTCAGATATGCCACCATGGAGGTCTGCTTACTCAGTTACGTCCAGTGATGATAGACCTACCTCTCACTGCTTCTCAGCATGTAACTTGCATGGTAGCAAGAAGCTGAACTAGAATATTCATAAAAGTCATGCTGTCTCACCATCCCACTGATACGTGGGAAGAGGTCAGTTTTTCTTCAAAGCAGCAAGATATCAGGACTTGCTGTGTGCTGTGTCTCTGATCATAGCGGCTTTGTTGTACCTCTTGTTGTTCTACTGGAGGGGAAAGAAGAAGAAGGTTTGTGACCCAGCATCTCTGTTTCACCATGAAGTGATAAAGAGCAGGAAATTGATTGACACTGGGTTTGTACACCAGTGTTTTAAAAAGAAAAAGAAAGCTACTAATAGAAAACAAGCTTACAAGGATGTACGATGGACTGAAGACCTTCTGTTCCTCATTCTCCCTCATTATTGAATATACCAAACACATCCCCTCCAATACTTGCTAGACCACAAATGCTCAAAACCTCATCTGTGCTGTATTATACAGCCCTACCATAGTAGGTTGGCCCTACTGTTAGACAGTATGGACCTAACAGTCTTGCAAATAGACTGCATTTAATAGAGGATACGTGGCCAATGTAAATTTTGCTCTGGAAGTGCTTTCCCCTTAATCTTCTCCCTTAATTCTTACCCCTTAATATAACCCCAAACAAAGCACAAGAACACATAACTGCATTTGCTGATGTTTATTCATTTTTAACCTTGACTCTCCTTTCTATCCTTTGTTGACTTCTTCCTTCTACTCACACTCGTGTGAGAGCAGGATGGATGGAAAAGCACTTCCATTAATATAAGGCTCCAAGATCCAAGAGAGGCTTCCCATTGGGGAAGAGGGGAAGCAGTAATCACAGATGCCTCATTTTTCTGGCAGCCCCCCAAGCTGCCCTCATGCTGCTCTGGGAGGTCCCCAACCTCCTGGATCAGCTTTTCAGGAGCCACAGAGTGCTACAGGGAGAGATATTGGCTGGCAAAGGCCACCTTCCTCTTTCATTCCTCCAGCACATGTGGAATTCCATTAAGCACAACTCTGTACCTTTTTACTGTATATTCCTATGTGCGTTCCCCAAAGGCACAGCGTAAAAATATTCATACTCATTCCAAGCTTCCCAACTTTGTATTGTCCTTAAGAAGGCAGCAGGCAGCTGTATGATCAATAGGATTAGCAGATGTTATAAAGGAGAAAAGAGCATTAAGTTCTAAGCATACCTTCTTGATCGCTGTTTGCTGTTAACAAGAGCTGTGAAAGTCATTCTCAACAGAAACCAATTTTATACTTATTTTATTATGAAGGGAACTGAGAAAGACCAGCCATTGCATTGACTAAAATTAAGGTTAATGCTTCTGAGCCATTTTCTGTTGTAAAACTGAATTAATAAAGCTATTTTTGAAAGAGTAGCTTGTCCCTTTAGAAATAGATCTGACTAAAATGTAAAATGTGCTTCCTTTTGTATTCATTGTTCCTGGCACAACTGGGATATATATATATATATATATATATATATATATATATATATATATATATATATATATATGATAGCGATACCGGTGTGTGTGTGTGTGTGTGTGTGTGTGTGTGTGTATCCCTTATGATAGCTGTTTAGTTTCCACTGAGAGGAAATCATCCTCTAGATTACGGGTAGGGAACTTGTGGCCTTCTAAATGTTGCTGGAGCCAGTGTGGTGTAGTGGTTAAGAGCGGTAGACTCGTAATCTGGGGAACCGGGTTCGTGTCTCTGCTCCCCCACATGCAGCTGCTGGGTGACCTTGGGCTAGTCACACTTCTTTGAAGTCTCTCAACTCCACTCACCTCACAGAGTGTTTGTTGTGGGGGAGGAAGGGAAAGGAGAATGTTAGCCGCTTTGACACTCCTTTGGGCAGTGATAAAGCGGGATATCAAATCCAAACTCTTCCTCTTCCTCTTCCTCTTCTTCTTCATGTCTCTGCTCTAAGATAAGATATCTTTATTGTCATTGTCCCCTTGCAGGAACAACGAAATTACTCGGTTGCCACATCCACTCAGATAAAGCATTCCGCATAATCCAAAATTATAAAACCTAATTAAAAACAGTAAATATAATACAAATAACAAGTAAAATAAGATGACTTCAAAGTCCAGGCTTTCCATTTAAGGCCAAAATCGCTCTAGAGAAGAAACTGTTCCTGAGACGGCTCGTTCTTGCCTGCATAGTTCTATATCTCCATCCCGATGGCAGGAGTTCAAAGAAATGGTGACCAGGGTGGGTTGGATCTCTTGATATGTCTAGTGCTTTTCTATGGCACCTGGTGGTATAGATTTGTTCTAAGGTGGAGAGTGAGCAGCCAATAATGCTCTCTGCTGTTTTAATAATTCTACACAGCCTAGCTGGCAGGGTCTGTAGTTGGGGAAGATGGGCAAAGATGGAAGGCCACCCTGATCTAGATTTTCCCTGTATCTAAAATGGAGCCACCTCCTTGGCCATTGGGCTCCTATTAGTCCTGTCTGCTCAACCTGCTGGTGCCTGTCTTTGCATGCGGGGGAAGCCGCTAACTCACTGGGGGTTTGAGACCCATCGGCTATCCTCACCTGGTTTAGCTGGCCAGTTGAATCCAGTTGGCCACTGTTGCATGCTGACAGCTTCTAGGAGCCACAGGTGAGAGCTGAGTGCTAGCTGGGGACCAAAGGTGGACAAACTACCCCAGAGGGAGCATGACATGTCTTCTGCCAGAGGTACTACTCCTCCGCTAACATTCTGAATCAATTCTTAGTCAGCCCCTCCCCACACATCTTGGTAACCGGCTGTAGACAGTGCAGTGGAAAGGCAGTGCTTAGCTGACATGACAGCTGCATCACTGCTCCTTACTGGGAATAATAATAATAATAATAATAATAATAATAATAATAATAATAATAATTTATTATTTATACCCCGCCCATTGGGCTGGGTTTCCCCAGCCACTCTGGGCGGCTTCCAACCGAATATTAAAAACCGTACAGCATCAAACGTTAAAAACTTCCCTAAACAGGGCCGCCTTCAGCTGTCTTCTGAAAGTAGAATAGTTACTTATTGCCTTGACATCTGCTGGGAGGGCGTTCCACAGGGCGGGTGCCACTACCGAGAAGGCCCTCTGTCTGGTTCCCTGTAACCTCACTTCTCGCAATGAGGGAACTGCCAGAAGGCCCCCGGTGCTGGATCTCAGTGTCTGGGCTGAATGGTGGGGGGGGGTGGAGACGCTCCTTCAGGTATACAGGACCGAGGCCGTTTAGGGCTTTAAAGGTCAGTACCAACACTTTGAATTGTGCTCGGAAACGTACTGGGAGCCAGTGTAGATCTCTCAGGACCGGTGTTATGTGGTCCCGGCGGCCACTCCCAGTCACTAGTCTAGCTGCCACATTCTGGATTAATTGCAGTTTCCGGGTCACCTTCAAAGGTAGTCCCACGTAGAGCGCATTGGGAAGGAGAAGGGAGGGGAGATTCAAGGAGTATGAGCTGTGCCAGGCTCTCTGCCACCTCACCTTTCCACATTTTGGTACGCTGGAGTGAGTCAGCCATTGAAAGGTCAGATGAGTGCTGTCCCACCCCCAATCCCTTTGCTAATGTTGGTAACATGTTTTACATTAAAGCCCCCCCCCCATCTGACCTAGATTACTTGGGTCAGTGCTATTCCTCAAGATGTAGGCATAATCTGTCGTCAGTTCTATGGGCAATCTGACTTTGTTTTGGATGTGAGTGCTACTGATTTTCTATTTTGTTGCCCCCCCTCTTTTTCACCCAAACATTTTTTTTAAAAAAAATTGCCACACCATGCATATTTGTTCTACTAGAGAAACAAGTAAATAAACTTATTCATATTTTTATGAATAAAAGGGAGACAGAGAGAACATGGTGAATAATTTATTCACTTTCCAGATCCACACAGACATACAAAATAATTTTTCTGCTGGTGGCTTTCCTTCCTCCGCTATCCATGTGTACACAGATGTGTATCCTTGTAAAAATTTATCAATCAGAGATTGGATGATACAGAGTTACAACGTAATCTTATGCTGGGCGGGGGGGGGGGGGCGTATGTTTGCCTCGGGATCTGGGCGTTACTCCCGCACAGCATGTTCCAGCTTACTTATCATCCCTCTCTATTGCCAGCCATCGTTTTGCGTTTATTAAAGCGTGGTTCAATGTTTTCCCCTCCAACGTCCTTCTTCACAGATTCTCTAAGGGTCGAGTTTCAGTTCTATGTTCCTGTGATAACCAGTCGACGCAATCCCTTTAGCACATAGTGTTTGCATGCCCTCTGTATAGTGCTGTCCGGATAAACCTACTGAGCCCATTAGTCCAAAAATTCTCTGGACTTCCAGCAGAGGCTCATCTCACCCTTTTATTGCAAGATACTGATTCGTTCGTAACCTTGCAAGTGGCAAGATTTTTTAACTTCTGTTCTATCCTATAAGAGGCGAAATGGATTGTTATATTAATCCTGAAAGCTCTTACTATATTGTTTTTCCCAATTTTATATTATCTGTAATTATTATATTTTTAGCTCTATATTTATTTTTATTGGTTGTAAAGCAAGTATGTCTCGTTGTGCCTATTTTCATGTGTATATGAGCTTAAAGCTGAAATAAATTATGATGATGATGTATCCTTGCTATGTGCAGTGTGAAAGCTTCGCGTTTTATAGGTATAAACTGTGCTGTGTGCAAGGGAGGCCTTGGTTATACTCCCTGGACAGCTGCGGGGAGTCTTGGTGCCAGTTGTCATGGGATTTATTGTACAACTACTGTACTGAGCTTGCACAGGTTTTAAACCTCCTTAATTAAAGCAATGATGCATTCTATGAAATGTGTATCTTCCTCTTTTTTGAGCAAGGAGCAATATACAGTGGAACCTCGGTTTACAACTACCTCTGTTTATGAACGCCTCCATTTACGAACGTTGCGGACCCGGAAGTGTTTACATCTGGGTTCCGCGGAGTCAGATGCGCAGATCGCTTCTGCACAGATCGCGCATGCGCAGAAGCGATCTGCGCAGTGTGTGCATATACAGAAGCGCTCTATTGGCGCTTCACGCATGCGCAAAAGCGTGCCTTCAGGGAGCGAATGCCTCCATGGAACGGATTGCGTTCGTAAACCGAGGTTCCACTGTAACAAAATTCTGTTTCTCGGATTCATAGTGGCGGGTGGGGTGGGGGTGGGGCAAATTTTAGGATGATCCTACTACTGCTTCAGTTTGGACTATTTATCTTACTTTTCTTCCAGGCTGTAATTCCCCCACCCCCTCAAATATTTTATTGAGATTTTCAAGAAATTTATGGTAACGAAAAAAGTAACATAAACCACAAAAACTGTATTATCAGTCACATTTCAAAAACAGTAAAGGTAAATAAAAATAAAAGAACCTTAAAATAACTGAAAATACAGTCCACACTTTTCAATAAGGCTCATGGTAAAACAGGGAAGTGGTTACACCCATTAATTTCTTGCCCAAAGCAGGCTTCATACACCAGAGGATTTGCACATTTAATAGAAGAATTAATAAATGATAAGAATGGAAACGAAACAGCTGCAGATGAATTGGGCTTAGCTTGCCACTTGGCTAACCAAACATTACCAAATGGGCAAGCTTTTCAGAGTGTGTGATTTGCCAAATGCAACAATACCACCTTTTAGTAGAGAAGTCCTGTGAAACTTCCCAGCCACTCGTCATCCTGGCCACTCCATTTTATGGAGAGTAAAGCAAGTTAAGGACTCCTGAGAACAAGTTGAAGCTTGTAGCTAGATTGGTGATCAAACACTGCACCCCAAAATGTAGTAACATAACATAACATAACATACATAACAACACATAACAACACATAACAACACATAACATAACATAACATAACATAACATAACATAACAACAACAACATAACATAAGGATGGTCTCACCGTAAACCCCTCTTGTGGCAATCCTGGCAGCAACTAGGGGAGAACTGGGCATTGATATACTACTTTCAACGAGACTTACTTCTGAGCGACAGAAAGACCTACACTCACTTTCTTTGAAGACAAACCTATCCCATGCAAACTCCAATAATGACCCATAACTTTCTGACACACAGGAGTGCTATGGTACAAATGTACCACTGCCAACAGCTTTCAAGCTCCTCTTGTACCTCCTCAGCCATCTCTCTGTTCATATATGGAAACAGGTAACCATGCATGCTAGTGCAACAGTTTTTAATCTAGGTGAATGACTAGCCATCATCTATTGACATGTCAATTATTTTTCAAGTTTGTTTTATTCTTATATTTTGATGAATATTTCATACCATTTTATGGAAATCGCATATGTATATATTTTTAAATTAAGCAGTATATACATTTTGCCAAATAAATATAGGACAGGACAGCTCTTTCTATCCCTCCAACATGATAAAAGTAACAAAATTGGTGTTTGGCAGGGTGTGTGGGGAGGGGGAGGGACCAAACTGGGCTGGATCTACACTAACCTTTTTCAACATCATTGTAGATATATTGTTCTAAAACATCACTGGGCATATTGGTAAATTAAAAGCATTTCTTACCTTGTTTTGTCCATAACAACACAATTTCCCTTCTGCTGGTTCCTGGTTGCTCTGCAGCACCCTCTGGTGTCACATTTTAATAACACATAATTAATGTTACAAGCAAAACGTAATGTGTCCATCTATGTTATGAAAATCATTCCTTAACCCTTTGTTAACGTTATAAACCATGAGTATAGATTTGCCCTGGGAATGCAACTCGTACCTAAATCTTATCATAACCTTACTTTCTACACCTCTAATTTACATTCCCAACAACCATACCTTCAACACTTCATGTTCCCAGTCTAGAGGTAAAATTAGACTACTAAAGGTTGTCTTTCCCTCAGGATTTTTTAATGTAGTATGAGGGCATTGTAGGATCAGAGGAGGTTTTGATTGTGAAGAGTTTTCTGCCCCATTAATAAAAGTACATAACACTCTCTTGGTAGTTAATATACCAGCAAATGTAGTTGTTAGTTTCAAAGGCTATCACTGAGTTTAAATGAAAGTATTGGGGATCAAAATAGCTAGCCCATTTTCTGTCTGTGAAAAAAAGTATCCTGCTGAATGTGAAGGAGACAAGTGGTAAAAATTGCAGAAGATAAATGATCTGTCTCATCAAAAAAAGGGGGGGATCTTGGATAGCAGCAGCTGACATTTATCATCAGAGTCAGGTAAAAATGTCTAGCAAGGACCAGCTGCATTTTGTCCGAGTTTGCTCAGCTGTCTTGTACATCTCAGAATTATTAATCTCCATTTTATGTATCAATGTATAATCTGGCACATAGAAAGTAGAAGACTGAAAGCAAAGAACTGAGCAGTCAAGTAGGGTTTTGCCATAAATTGGGTTTTTCGGTTGCTTTCCAGAAGCTAGGTTTCCACACAAGTGATTGGAAGTGGGTGGGGCTGCCCCACCATTATATTTTGAAATGTTGTGAGGTAATCCATTCGTTACCCCCAACATCTGATTAAGGTAAAAGAAGAATTAATCTGGATTTGATCTTGTCAATAAATCCAGTTCTCCACACAATTCCTGAACTGACTGGATGCTGGGAGGACTCCATTTGCATCATGGGAGGCGCACGTTTCTCTGAGGTCTTGGACACCTCTGCACAGTTGACTGGTTGGACATAATGGGAACTAGAGTTCCCATGTAGTGACTTAGCCAAGCTATCTGCTCTGTATGTGCACCTACATGCATTGTTTTAAGTGTTTTCCTGAGGTGAAGCCCCAGGTTTGCTTGGGTTGTGGAACAGCTGATATTCCAATAATAATAATAATAATAATAATAATAATAATAATAATAATAATAATTTTTTATTTGTACCCCGCCCATCTGGCTGAGTCTCCCCAGCCACTCTGGGCAGCTCCCAATCGAATATTAAAACAATACAGCATTAGCACAATTACAAAAGTCACAAACAATACATAAACCACATCAAAAAATACACAACCAAATGGAAAACAATTTCCACATGAATCAAAATCTAAAACTAAGAATACAGCCTTAATAAAATGACATAGGTAAAAAAAATAACAGGAATTTTAAAAGTATATTCCAAGTAGATCTCTGCCACGTTTGGTTTGGGGAGACACCACTATGATAGCCCATGGTGCTTGATCCCTATACCCAACATTACAAGTTGGAAGGGAACTCTTCAAAATAGATGCACCCCCTACACACACACACACACACACACACACACACACACACACCCTGAATGGTCACCGAGAGCTTGCAATTACCAATGCAGTTCCGGATTGAGCAAAGGAAAGCGTTCACCCATCACTATGCATAGTGGCCATCCTGCTCAAATTGTATATTTCTGGATTCATACCGGTACCTTTAGATATGTTATGGTATTTTATTTTCATTCCACACGTTTGCCTGCTAAGCTTTTGTGTGACATAGCTCTTGGCAGTGTAAAATTGACTCCTGATGAATTCATGAAATGTGTCTTGCCACTGTCTGCAAAGGAGAACTGCAAGGGACAGTTTTAGCAATTTCAGTTTGGGAAGATGAAAGAGTCCTGGGATTGTAGAACTGGTTGGCAGGCAGGTGCTGCTGTTACTTGTCACATTTTGGGACTAGGGCAGTTTTCCTGCCATTTTTGAAAATGGTATGATAAGACCGCAGAGGTTTTTTTTTTTTTTTTATCTAACAGGAAACTCAACTTGAAAAAGACTATCTTGGAACTTTCCTCTGTTTGTGGGGATACAGGCAGCATGAAAACAGGACTTTTAGACACCCCAGCAATAAGTCAGCTGCCATGTCACTAAACACAATATGGTTGTAAATTCTTTGCTTTTATTTATGTTTCAGGTTGCCTGTCTCATACACTGGTCAAGCACACTATATTCACACCTATAGAAACGGAAAATCAATGACAAATACATTTTATGTCTCTCCCTTTCCCCCTTTTAAACACACACACACACACACACACACACACCTTAATTCTGATCACCCAGAGGCAACCTATCACAGTGTCTATAGCTGTGAGACAGCCACTGAAAAATTCAGTAGCTGGGGATGCACACATTCCTGGGGTAATTTTGAATGCTACTTGAATGCGAGGAAGGGGCGGGGAAGAAAATTTAAGTGAGTTGCATTGCCTCAGTTCATGTGGCTTGTATAATGTTCAAAAAGGAATTAGCGTGGGGGGGGGAGACACAATTTTATTGATTTGTTTACTTTGTTAAACATTTATATCCTACCCTTTGGGTGCAAAAGCACCAGTCAGGGCCACTCATTAAAACAACAGCATAAAACTATCAACCAAGGATACAGAACGACTACTTAAAACAAAGCTTTAAAAACAACAACACAATTATCTGCCGTCTACAACAAAAGCCTGCCAAAATAAAATGGTCCTTTATTCAGCAAAACCAAAGCCACACAGGACCAGCCATACTGCATGGGCCTATGGTCAAGGTGTTGAGTAATCTAAATGAACCCTGTGGAATGTTTCTTCATCCATATCAGCCACACAGTTGTGTGTCCATGTAACCCTTTCTCAGTTTGGACTAATCTTTCTCATCAGGAAGGATATATTTCGGTTCACTTCATTAAGTCATGTGTAGCTATATGCCCAGGGATCAAGGACATGATCAGAGGACTTATGAGCCCATCATCTTTGGGAAGCTAAGCAGACATTGGTCTGGTCAGTGCTTCGACAGGAGATCACCTAGGAACCCCATTCCTTAAGTTTCATGATTAAAGAAAGGCAGGACATAAATAAGTTTGGACACTTGGAATAGACTGGTGTGTCCACCTCTAGGTGACATCTTTGATGCAGCTGCTTTTTTGTTGGGTTCACTGGTATGGAACACGGAGCACAAGGCATTGGGCTGATCCCTTATAGCAGTGGAAGGAGATTTTTGTCCCTTATGAAAATGTCATTGGATTATATTATAAGAATTGAGTCTTTGCCCGAAACTGGTATTCATTATTTCGATTCACTGATTGAATGAGAATATTTATTTCCTCCTTCCATCCTGGCTATGTGTGAGCTTCTGTAACAAAGGTCACGCTTATTGGGGCTTAAGGTTTTCCTGCTGCTTTTGTTTCCTCCCCCTCCGAAAGTTCTCACTCGCAAATATAATTGTTGCCAGTGAAGTTTGAAATTATTTTGCTATTTCCACCCCCTTATAAGCATTAGTTTTTTTTCATCTTGACACAGCGCACTTGTAAAGTGTCATAGCAAGTGAATTTCAGAAGAGCAATGTCTTAATCAATGGGTTTAAATCTGCCCTCAGAGTAGAGTTCAGCGAAATATTTCATAGTACTTTAGGCCAGTCACAGTGACTTCTTCCAGAGTTATGGAGCAGCCTGCAGGCTATTCTTGAATACTGACAGTAATTTCAGCGCCTTGCGATGTGGTGCTTTTGAAGCCGTCAAACACTGAATCTTGTTCCGTTGTCATTGATTCTTGTGTTGACACCATCAAGTCACATTGCCCCTCTTATATACTGTTCCATTGTTTAATATGTATTTTTCTTACTCTGAAGTCCTTGAAATTTTATTGAGGTTTTTTGTCAAAGAGTTTCTGGAAGGCAAGAAATTGACTCAGGAAGAATCACATTATTCTGAAGGTTTCACCATGAAGGTAGCATTTTTACCCATAGCGTTAAAAATATTTCCTCATTCTGTCAAAGGAATGATCAAACAACAGACCGGCAGACGTTATTTTATTTCCACCTAATCATGTTCTACAGTGGAAAAGCACCCCAGGGCCTTTGCAGCTCTCCTGCCTTCACCTACCTGAGGTATATGGAGAGGCAAAAGGCCAAAGGGCAGGCGCTTTTCATCCATACGGGAAGTGCAAATGGTAGAACAATACTGCACACGCCGGAATACATTTGGGCTATTATCGGGAGGGTTTTGTGTTGTTTTTCAGCAATTGGAAAATGCACTTGACAAAGAGGCCCCTAAAATTTTCACCGACAGAACTTTGCGAGTCAAGAATAGAAATGGGTCCTTGTACTCTGATTGTGCTGCCATGCCTGCATTATTTCTGACTTGCGAAGCAACAACAACCAGTAGAAACAACCCATTCTGAGTTCCAGTGCTTAGGCAAATCTACAACCTTGCTCTCTTTAAGAAGCATTGCAGCTGCATAATAAGTGTCCTTACATAAAGACCCGTTGGAGAAGAACGCCAGGGATTTGAGGGGGTGGGGTATGTCAACCGTTGTGCCTATGTTGGAGCCTACAGCCTTTTCTATAGTTGCATAGGTCCACCACTGAGTGGTTCACAGCCTTAGGAGGAATCTCAAAAGACTCTAGCAGACAGGGGAAAGCAAGGGAGGTAGCCATGTTGGAGAGCTTTGCAGGCATCTCAACACAACCTGTCTCTGCAAACCAGTGGAATTTTGATAAGAATGAATTAGCCAAAGAGGGGGATACCTTGCAGCTTAGCTGAATGAGAAATAGAGTTGTTTCCCAAGGTCCCACGACTCATGCTGTGCTAAAGGAAAGGCAAACTCCCCCCTCCCCTCTAAAAATCTGATCTGGAGGCCTGGAGGCCTGAGGGACCATGTAGCACCATCTCCACATCTAAACTCACAACTTAGCAGCAGTGGGGTTTCCTGCTGCACTTTGACTGACACACTTTTACAATGCTATGAAGGGGCAGGGGACACCATTATTAAGAGAAAGCCCTGAAAGTCATTAGAAACTTGTATAACCCACTGCAAAAGTCCCCTCCTCCCACACCTTTAAGGGAAGGACTGTGACCCAGAAGTAGAGCATCTACTTTGCATGCAGAAGATTGCTGGTTCTGTCCTTAGCATCTCCAGGTGTGACAGGGAAGGACGGTTGTCTGAAACCCCGGAGAGCTTGTGCCATCTGAAAATACTGAGCCAGGTGGGCCAATCGCCCGGCTGACTCATTATAAGGCGTATGGGAGTGAGGAAATTTGTCCGACTTTGTCCAGCTCACCCCTAGGTGAGGCTCAGCGAAATATCCTTTCTTAAAATTATGCTGTAGATGGAAAGGTTATTTTCTTGAGAAATGTTTCTCCAGACCTCCTGTTTGCTAAGCTTTACCTTCTGTGCTGCACATGCTTTTAAAATATTTATGTACACTCCTCAGTGATTATCTGACTGTGAAGAAGAAAGAAACAATGGCCACTATGAGAGACGGGTGCTTACACTTTCATTTGTGTAATTCAGAGAAAACACAGCCCAAGGGGAGACCCATGGGCATGATTTAAGTTTCAGTTACGCAGTTGGAAGGGAGGAGTGGCATGAAGGCTTGCAGTTGGGAAGAGGAGCATTGTTTAAAACCCATGTTTGAGACAAAAGCACTGCCATTTTAACATTTGCACCAACACTAAGCATATATAAGTGAAGTCACACAATTTCTTTCCTTGTTTGCCCTTCTTTTAGGTCACACCCACACCATACACCACATAGCTCCCCCTTGCCCCCCCCCCGAAAAAAGAACCCTGGGAACTTGAGTCTGTTAAGGGGGCTGGAAAGTGTAGCTCTGTGAGGGGGTCTCCTAGCAATTCTCAGCACCCTAAACAACTACAATTCCCAGGACTCTTGGAGTGATAAATGAGAATTTTAAATGTATGGCATGGATCTTGAGCATTCTGGGGGGCTTTGTAGGACATCAGATCCAACCCCACTGCTCAGCACAGGAAATCCAGATTGTGCATATCCCCAACAGATGTCTATCAAGTATCTTCTTGAAAACCTCCAGCAATGGTGGGCCCTCTGCCAATAGTTTGTTCTATTTTCATACTGTAACTTCTGTTGAGATATTTCTCTGCAAGTTCACCTGAAATCCAGCAGCTTAAACCCATTGGGTGATAACTTTCCTAGCCTTTCCATCTGTTGTCTCCTCTGTATTGAATTGTAGACTATATGTTCCTTGCAGCATGGGGCTCTTTTCTTGTAAGTACACAGAGCCTAGGGCTTGCTGATCGGAAGGTCGGCGGTTTGAATCCCCGTGATGGGGTGAGCTCCCATTGCTCGGTCCCTGCTCCTGCCAACCTAGCAGTTCGAAAGCATGTCAAAGTGCAAGTAGATCAATAGGTACTGCTCCAACGGGAAGGTAAACGGCGTTTCCGTGCGCTGTCTTGGTTTGCCAGAAGCGGCTTAGTCATGCTGGCCACATGACCCGGAAGCTGTACGCCAGCTCCCTCGGCCAGTAAAGCGAGATGAGCGCCGCAACTCCAGAGTCGTCCGGGACTGGACCTAATGGTCAGGGGTCACTTTACCTTTACCTTTACAATGCAGAGTGTTGGTGCTATATATAAATTAATGATTATGAGGATAATGATAATAATGGTGATAACAACAACAAAGTAATAACAATCGCCAGCAATTTATCAACAGTTAACTATAATATTAGTTTAATATTAATAACATGAAACCACTCCCCCCGAGTAAACTTGGAATTATACATATGCAGATAAGAGAGTAAAATTGAACCAGTTGTGTGTTGAAATTTCAGTGGAATGATTTACTTTTCCCAGTATATGGGGTTATGTTGTAAATACAAAAAAAAAAAAGTTTGCATTAATGAGATAATACAGCCATTTTTTCCTCCATGATTTCTTGATGCTTGGTTAATAATGAGCCTCTGCTAAAGAACTGATGGAACAGGATGACAGCTTCTTTGCTCACATAAACAAATTCATTACTTTCTGCTGATGTCCATAGTTTTTAATATAATTACATTCATTGGCTTGAAAATCAATACCCATACATAACACATATAGAAATGTTCATTGTTAATTCCTACATTTTTCTTTACTGCATATTGAGTTGTAAGGTCCATAGGTAAAGGCAATAAAAGAATGCCTAATGATGCATTTAAAATAGTTAATGTATTTTTAACAGACTGCCCAAATACAGATTTATCTACCCTGTAGGGAGATGCTCACCATCCAGAGGCCTGCATGTAATGGAACACATTTATCTGGATGATGATCTAAAGCAAGTAACTCTTTCAATGTTTCTGTCTCCATCTCCAATGCAATGAGTTATGATGAAGTAGTATGTAGCTTTTACAGCACTGAGGAAACTAATGTTTTCCCCCTGCTCCGAATTTGCAAATCAGATTCATGTACAGTACTTTGCTTCTGATGAATCTCAAATTTCATCTGCCACCATAAGAATCCATTAAATATCTTCAGGGTTTTTCCATAGGCATTAGTTTCACCTACACTGGACAGCAACTGGTTATAACGGTTACAGGTAGGTAGCTGTGTTGGTCTGACGTAGCCGAAACAAAATAAAAAAAATCCTTCCAGTAGCACCTTAGAGACCAACTAAGTTTGTCATTGGTATGAGCTTTCATGTGCATGCACACTTCTTCAGATATCATCCATGCACACTTCTTCAGATACTTCTGAAGAAGTGTGCATGCACACGAAAGTTCATACCAATGACAAACTTAGTTGGTCTCTAAGATGCTACTGGAAGGAATTTCTTCATTGGTTATAATAGTGCAACACATGAACTTTCTTTAACGAGCCTTATTGTTACAAATTCATCACACACATGCATACACAAAGCAGGCTTCATTTGGGCTGGGTTTGCCGAAGTACAATGCTCAGCTCTATGGAGGGTTAGGGTAGGATTGCCATATCCGAGTCCCCCCAAAGCCGGGTGGCATTAATTGCATATTATGCACCTCATTTGCTAGTTATGCAAAGTATGTGGTTGCTTGGGAAAGAGTTATCCTCCCACCCCTGCCCTGCCTGACTTCCCATTTCAAGTAACCCCTTTCAAAAGTTGCTCTTTAGGAATGAAACATACATTTAGAATTTCCTACTTACTTACCCCCTTAATATACTGTGGAGCTTCACAGGAGCCTGCCAACCCCTCGTGCTGATCCCGATGGTATGTTTACGTGGATATTTCGGTGAGTGTGACATGGATATTATTTAGAAATTGAACATAGATAGAACCAAGGTGGGGTGGGGGAAAACAGGGTTTCTTAGATTTCTTTGCATAAAGCCACACTGCGACTGGTACTTGAAGTTTATGGATGTATGATTTCAATCCTGCCCCCTTGGTACCCTTCCTAAATATTTCTTTTTCCTGCTTGATAGACTGCTTGAAAGCTGTGCCTGTTTTCAGTACTTCTTTAGCAGCTTATCTTTGAGCACTAAATATGGTTCAGATAATGCAGAGTATATTTAAAAATGTGTATTTCAAGAGCAAAAGCACACTGAAATGTGTGTTGCTGAAATATATCTAGAAATGTGTGTTTAAATGTGGTTTTTAATGAGTGTTTCTTTTGAAATCGAAAATTGATGCAGAAATAGGTTAGGATAGGCTATGAGTGAACACATTCAAAAGTGACACAGATAAGAAATAGACCTATTGTTCACCCCTTAGGATTATAGGCTTCTCCTTGCGATGCTTCCTTTTCTATGTAGGGAAACTTTAAAGATAGAGCGAAATATCAACTGCTACAACTCAGCAACGGATGCATCTTGTGAGGTTGCCGGGTCCGTGTTCTGCCTTTATATAAGTAGACACAAATATTCATAAGTGAAGCAGCTGCAATCTTATGCGTACTTACCGTACCTGGGAGTAAGCCACATTCAGCTTGGCTCAGCTTGTTTAAGAGTTAATGTACATAGGGACTGCTGCACATGTCACTTTACTGGGCATCAAAATAACATCAATTGCCTTCCCCCTCAAGTAACAGCAATCGTGTTAGGCAGAAAGATCCCGTTGTGAATCAGTGTGCAAGCAACTAATTGAACTGATACTCACAAGGGGAGCAAAATAGACAGGCATTTTCCAAAGCCGTGCTCATTTATATTGGTCAAGGTTTTCTTGGGTTCATAAATAATGCACTTTTTTTCAATCAAGAGAGAGGCAAGAATGCATACACATACTTCATCAAAGCTGTATAGAAGGTTTCAGTGCCTTTTAAATTATACCTTTTATATGTGGAATAGTATACCTTGCCTGATACACAAATGTGCGCGCTCTCTCTCTCTCTCAGGTCTGTAACACGGAAAGCTATAGTATACTAAAAGATTCCTGACACAGGACAGCGAGTCATTGTTTACTGTCTTCTAACACTTGTTTTTGTTCTAGATAAATAGCAACCTTCTCTATGACGTTGTGTGCTGATATATCACAGGGTTGTCTTTTGGGGGGGGGGGTTGCAGGTTTAAGCAAAAACACACACCAATATTATCCTTTCCTGCGCAAACCTTCCACAGCCTCACCCCAGTAACTTTTCTGCCTATCATTCCAAACCCCCACCAACAATTTAGTTGTCAACAAAAGGCCTTTCATTCCTCAATGTGCACTTACTCTTCATGTGATTATAGGCGTCAGTCAAGTGAGCAAGGAAACACAACATACAAAAGACGGAAATAGTTCTGCCAGGCACTGCCTGAAAACTGTGGTTCAGAGTTAAAATATAGCAGCGTGGTGCCAAATGTACTGGCCTGGTACACTTTTGACAGGCCTGATGGGAGAATATATCTATTGCTGAGAGTACCTGCTCACTGCTAATGGCACATCGCCATAGCAACTACAGGCCTAACATTTCTGCAGTAACCAACTAGTAGTTCAAACTGACCTGCATTTTTAAAAAGCAAAAGAAAGGGAAGTGTCATAAAATCGAATTGCTTGTTGACAATGTATTATGCTCAAGCTACGTTAACAAACTGACGGCAGAATTGAGTTTTACATTCCTTCACTGCATCCATAAACATTAGACAGCAATTTATTATTTGCAAAGAAATAAGGCTTACTTATCATAGTGGAACTGCTCTAGTGGTCAGCAATTGACTGTTGGTCAACAAATATACCTGCCCTATAACCTGCTGACTTTTGCTGCTGCTGCTTGTGAATTTGAGTTTTAATTGTGCTTCAGTTATTAATTCTTTTGTTGTTTTTGTTGTTTTATACTGTTTGTGTGTACATGTGTGACCACTCAGACAATTTCTGTTTGGAGTACCTATACAATGCAGCACATATATATATAAACAAACAGATTCACTGTTATTGTTTATGCCATTAATAAAATTTAATGTCTGGGGCTAAAGGGCAAAGGATTATATTAGATAATCCCCATGGATTTGTATGCCCAAATTGAAATAATAGCAGGCTCCTATACCAAGGCTTTTTTTCAGCCGGAACTCTCCAGAAATCAGTTCCAGCACCTCTCAGGTGGGTGTAATTGCCATTCTGAGAGAACGAGGGATGTGTTCATGGTGAGTTCTGGCACCTCTTTTTCTAGAAAAATAGCACTGGAGTTAAATTGGTGTTAAATTCAATTCAATTTCTTGTTAATTTGTTTAAAATTTTGGAAAACTAATAACAATTAAATGGTGGGGGGGGGAGAGAAAAAATCACTAGGGAATATGGTTAGGCCACTGAAATCTCTCATCCTTAGTTTATGACTGGAAAGTGAGACGAAACTTCATGAAGCTATCCTGATCATGAATGGCTAAACCATTTGATTACTGAAGTAAATAAATATAATGACGAAACCTCCAGACTCTTCTGTGTCCCATCTAGCACCTAGAGCACCTGACTCATGATTGAAACATTGATACCAATTTCTTCTTTTGTAATACATACATATATATATATATGTCATTCCTCAGCATTTCTGTCCTTGAAATAAGATGTCTATTATGAGAATTATTGGCCTGGCTAAATTAATCTTCTGTAGCATTACAATAATTGATGATGTGGCATTTAAAAATATGTGCTTTCTTTCTTTCTTTTAAAATCAAGCTGTCCAGGATAGGAAAAAATGAAAGGGTTTTTTAAACACTTTCAGTAATTAGTGGTCTGGACCAGCAAACAGAATCTCAGTAGAATTATGATGAATTACATATTCCTTATAAGCTTTATTGATTAATATGTCTTGTGCCCATGCAAGAGGAAGGCATGGAATAAAATCAGACATACTTAGGTTTTCACTGGTTCCAGATTTATAGGTGTATCTAAGTTATCACATATTTAATTAGGGCCACAGGTATTGTTTTCCCCAGAAAACCAAATTTGCAGTCTTCTCTAGACGTTGCATGATGTATTACATTTACTTGGTGGATTTAAAGCAATTCATTGCAGCATGACATTCCCTATTGGTGTCTTTGCCAACTGAGATGTAATGGGTATGCAAAAGAACATATAAATCATATCATTGCTGCCTTTCAAGAAAATGTATCAAATGCAACAACCTACAAAGAAATGTACTATTGCACTTGACCCAATGTACTTATTATCCAGCCCCAACCCCCAGAAACTGACAGGTTTATGTCACAAAAATAAACCCTATTCATGCGGGGCTGGTCTATGGGTATGCTAAATTCACGAAGACGGCAGAGAGCTCCTTGTTGGCACTGGTCTTGATTGCGATGCACTGGCTTGCATTTGTGCATTGAGCAAAACACCTGGAAAAAAGGGGACCCATCTTGTACACAGTTATATAAATGTAGGTAGTTTATGCAGTCAGGAATCTTCTGATTGTGTACAACTTTAAAATGTAGGCACTCCATTTTTGTACTGGAGGGCAGGCCAAGGTGGCAGTGCATGTGTGGCAACTGCATGAATAGGGTCCATAAAGGAGGCTTGGCTTTGTTAGGATCTCTTACTTGCAAGTAGGACCCTGGCAGAGACACATGCCTGACTGGCATGTTCTCTCCCTCCTGGTCAATCGTTCGGGAGCTTCAAAAGCATTCTTCAGCCCGAACATCACAGCGACTGATGCCAACTGACATCAGCACACTTACGGATCTGCAGAGTTTGCGCAATTGCATAACAGTACCACAGCATTTGGCTAATCTATGTTTATTTACATATAAACACACACGGAGCACTGCAACATGGCTCCCTCTCTCTCTAGTATCAGACAGCAAAGATTGAACAAAAGACAACAGTCCCACTCCAGGAAACACAGTAACACAAACATCCTGTTTCCATCACTTCTGACTCTGATATATGTAAACATATACCATCATGTGATAGACAACAATCCCATGAATGCAAACACGGGGAATGAATCTCTAACAGGCACCTCTGAATACAACATGGAAACTGTGAGCTTCCAGCAAGTTGTTGGACTTCACTAAATGATACATTTTTTAAGAAGAAGAAAATGCCTCTGTTTATACATGACTTTATTGTACTGTATAGGATATAGTGATAAGTAGTGATATGCAATCACTTCAAATACTTAAAAAAACACAACACAACATAACATTGATACGACTTTTTGCTGCTGCTGCTGCTTGTTATAGTATTTGACAGAATTTATTTATGAAAAATGTTTTAAGTAAATGCAATATATTGATGCATGCACATGCACATGTGCAAGCACATACACACACAAAGATGTTTTCCCCACAACAAGCTCCATT
Organism: Zootoca vivipara; assembly: GCF_965207765.1. Lineage (NCBI taxonomy): Eukaryota > Metazoa > Chordata > Lepidosauria > Squamata > Lacertidae > Zootoca > Zootoca vivipara. The sequence goes on along the minus strand of NC_142586.1, from coordinate 31,822,881 downwards.
TCCTACCAGTTCCCACCCTCACCTTCACAAGCAAAATCCCCTTCTTTGCAAAGGGTTGGGAGTAGGGAGAGCTCACAGCAGGCCCACCTAAGAAAAGGGCTACTGCTCAGTGGTAGAACATCTGCTTTGCATGCAGAAAGTCCCTTGCTCAACCCTGCCTGAAACTCTGGAGAGCTGCTGCCAGTCAGTGCAGATAATACTAACCTAGATGAACCAATGGTCTAACTCAGGCATCCCCAAACTTCGGCCCTCCAGATGTTTTGAACTACAATTCCCACCTTCCCCGACCACTGGTCGTGTTAGCTAGGGCAGTGTTTCCCAACCAGTGTGCCTCCAGATGTTTTGGGACTACAACTCCCATCATTCCTGTGATGTCTTGCTAGCTAGGGATGATGGGAGTTGTAGTCCCAAAACATCTGGAGGCACACTGGTTGGAAAACACTGAGCTAGGGATCATGGGAGTTGTAGGCCAAAACATCTGGAGGGCCGCAGTTTGGGGATGCCTGGTCAAATTTGATATCAGGCAGCTTCCTATGTTTTCTGCCCTGAGCTTGAAATAATCCATCCCACCCCTTGTTATTTCAAGGTTAAGGCAGCATCTAGTAGACTTCACCTGACTACAGTGGAACCTCGGTTTACGCCTACCTCCATTTACGAACACCTCGGTTTACGAACACCGCGGACCCAGAAGTGTTTACGTCCGGGTTCCGCGGCGTCGGATGCACAGACACGATCTGTGCAGTGCGTGCATGCACAGAAGCGCCCTATCGGTGCTTCACGCACATGCAGAAGCATGCCTTTGGTGAGCGAATGCCTCAGCCAGCGAACACCTCCACAGAACGGATTGCGTTCGCAAACCGAGGTACCCCTGTACTGGTTTTCTCCTGCCCTTTTGCAAACTGAAACATTTTGCTGCTGCTGCTGCTTATAAAGGGCAAAAATGGCAGGTATGGCTAGTGGCAAGGCAGCAGATTAAACCCTATTTGACTTGGCCCCATACGCAAATGGACCTGCGCCTGACTCAGAATGGGAGCACTTCTTCAAATGGGGAGATTTGAACCCTCCACTTCTCATCATCACTTACTGTTGGTGAAATCCAACTGTGGGAGCCTTGATTCAAAATGAAGGATTCCCCCCCCCCCCGCGTGCACACACTTAGAAATAGCGCTTTCTGGATTATGCATGGTGGCTGTGATCAAAGGTAGTACAAGGTGAGATCTGCTCATGGGGGAGTGGATCTCTTGCTTTTCAGACTCCTCCAAATTTATAGAAAAAACTTGCAGCATGATACAAGGGGAGAGAGCTGCTCTTCAAAAAGGAAAGAGAGAGAGAGAGAGAGAGAGAGAGAGAGAGTCAGAATAACTGCACTTAGGAAATTTGCTTTACAATACTTCTCAGTGCTGGATGCCTCTGGGCTTTCTCCTCCCATCCCCAGCATAGCCGTGGTTTGTACACAGGTTTTCTAGAGGCGTCAAAGTCTGATATAGGGTAATGCTTCCACCACCGGAACATTTTGCAAGCAGTAGTATTTTTCAAGGAAGAAATGAAATGGGAATCCTAGCTTCACATAGGGATAAACGGACACTAGTAAACTGATATCCAGTATGTTGCCATAGTTTCCATTAGTTCCGTTTTATTTGCGCAACACTAAAAACAAACTAGAGATTGAATGATGAGACAGGCAGAGACTATTCATATCTATCTATCTAAGCCAGGCATCCCCAAACTTCGGCCCTCCAGATGTTTTGGACTACAATTCCCATCATCCCTGACCACTGGTCCTGTTAGCTAGGCATCATGGGAGTTGTAGGTCAAAACATCTGGAGGGCCGCGGTTTGGGGATGCCTGATCTAAGTATATGACACCAGTCCTGGCCCAAATGCACTAGCTGCCAATTCAAAGCCCAATTCAAAGTGCTGGTTTCGACCGATGAATCCTTAAACGGCTCAGGACTGCAATGCCTCCAGGACAATCTCTCCCCATATCAACTGACCTGGACCCTATGTTCATCATCTGATGCCCTTCTTCATGTGCTCCCTCCATTAGAGATTTGGAGGGTAGCGAAACAAGAATAGGCCTTTTCTTTGTTGAATGCTCTCTCCAGGGAGGCTCGCTGTGCACCATCATTATATATTTTTTATGTCTATTTGTTTGCTTTGGGTTGCTCTGGGCAAGATAAAAGTGACAAATTTAATATATTTTTAAATATCTGTTGAAATACTGGGTGTGATTTTTAATGATTTGATAACTGACTTCTGTGAAAACAAGGATTAAGCTCAGTGATGTGGAAGTGTGGTCTCCTTTTCCATAGGAAATGGTGGCGCTTCCTGCTAGCATGTCCTATTGCCACCTCAAACAAATCAACACTGAGTATCAATTGTTAACTGCCTTAAACATGAGCCTCATTAAGAGAAAGAACCCCCCAATGCTGCTGCACTTACAAGATTTACTGCAGTGTGAACTTTAATCAGTAACAGCCTATTTCTTCAGATGCATAATAATACTTGGCATTTATTTTAGCTCATTTCAAGTGTTTGACACATTTCACATCTGTAATCCTAGCAATTCTTATAACAGTCCTTAATCCTATAAGGTGGGTCAATGCTGTTATCCCCATATTGCAGGTGAGGGAGAGGTGAAGATTAATGATGGAACTGAATCTTGCAATTTTCCTGGCTCATAACTTGCATTGTAGGAGATATACTTATTACTCAAGCACAATTCTCCTGAAGTCTTCTAGCAATTCTAAATCAGTTTAGATATGCTGTGCATTCTTATTATATTTATTTATTTAATTTATATACCACCCTTCATCCAGTAAACACCTGCAGAAGGCTGGACTACTTTAAATGGAGAAACACCTCTCAGTGAAAGTGCAGCTAGCTATTGTGAGCATAGCTGCCAAGTTTTCCCTTTTCTCGCGAGGAAGCCTATTCAGCATAAGGGAAAATCCCTTTAAAAAAGGGATAACTTGGCAGCTATGATTGTGAGTTGAAGCTGCTATGAGGCTCAGTCTGAGATCAACACATTTTTTATGTTGTTCCCAGCCTGTGATCTTTGGATGAAGGGTGGTCATGGCTGAGTGGGTCTTTGAACCCTGCTCTCCCTGCCTGACACACTAACCAATACACCACAGTGACTTCCAGGGTGTATTAACATTTTGGAACACAGTTTGATGAGGCAATGTGTAGTACTGCCCTTGATCTCCTCTCAGCTGTTGGGAGTTTAGCTGCAAGCCTTTGTAATGTAGGGTTATGCCCCTATCAAACCTGTGGGATTTTACATGCACAGGACTGATTGGTTACTCATTTTATTGTTCCTTCAGGTGCTCTACTTTCACCGGTGCTAGTTTTTACTCCAGGATGTTACACAGTGTTTAAAACAGTTGAATAGTGTAGCCCTGTTTAAAAGCAACATCTATAACAAGTGTAGTAAGTACATTTATATACTAGCTTATGCCCTCTCATGGCAGTAAAAGTCAATTCTGGATTGCTTTAGGAAGAACTATAAAAATGTAAATTACGAAGACAGACCTGATTTGGTCTTATTGCCTTGGCTGAGTTCTAACACTTAAACTTGGAATATATGGCTGCTGGAGGTAATTAATACTAAGTAATTTGCATATTCACAAGACACTGTACTATTTTTCTCTCAGCCAGGGTGAGATGAATGAGTCGAGGTTCCCGAGACCACTTAACTAGGATTCTGGATTTGAAGTATATGCCTTCATTTAAATGTGTACAATTCCTCATAGCATGTTATCTGAGCTCTATTATATTGCCCGTATTTTTCATAGCAGGAAAGAGGAAATAAGAAGGATTATTTTTATTTGATGCAACAGAAAATACTGTGGAAACCAAGCAAACAGGTAATTTTTAAAAATGTAAAAATTGAAATGGAGATTCACAGTCATACAATCAGGATGTTATATTCTCTCATTGGGAGCAGTCTAATATGGACAAATATAAACTGTTGGTTCTGTATAAGTGGAAGATTTCACAAAACAATCACACAAAGGCTGCAATTGTAAAATAATGCTTAAGCAATATACCTTTTCCCTTTTTTGATGTCAGTGAGGCTAACACCTGAAATCCCAAGCTGCTTTGCGTTTAGATTTGACCACGTGACTAATTCCGCTGCACCATAGGGAGTAAAGCATCTCTCTGTTCCGCTTGAAGGAGAAAGAAAACTTCCAATATATAGTAAAGGTAAAGGGACCCCTGACCATTAGGTCCAGTCACGGACGACTCTGGGGTTGCGGCGCTCATCTCACTTTACTGGCCAAGGGAGCCGGCATACAGCTTCCGGGTCATGTGGCCAGCATGACTAAGCCAGTTTTGGAAAACCAGAGCAGCGCACAGAAATGCCGTTTACCTTTCTGCCGGAGCGGTACCAATTTATCTACTTGCACTTGGACGTGCTTTCGAACTGCTAGGTTGGCAGGAGCAGACACTGAACAATGGGAGCTCACCCCATCACAGGGATTTGAACCCCCGACATTCCGATCAGCAAGCCCTAGCCTCTGTGGTTTAACCCACAGCGCCACCCGCGTCCCTATATTATGTAGTAGTACTATTGAATATAACTGTGCTCTTGAAGACTAAATATGGAATGCTGTTTTTAAAAAGTGTAAGCGAAATGATAAAAGTGTGACAAATGATCCCACTGGGATCTAAGAGTTGTTGATGGATCCCACCTGTAGGTCAAACAGGAGTTTATAAATTTGGGAAGCCATCCTTTTCTAGTCTATGGCAGGGGCAGAGGTGTTCAAATGTAGTTTGAAATCTCAGAGGTTGTACTTGGTTGTAGAGTTTGTGTGCTAATGAACAAATTAGTAAATCCCGCAACCATGTGTAGGAGATGCCTGACTGCTAGTGCTTCTTTCTCAATGGATTTGCCTCTAGGACGAATAAGTCTGAATACCCATTCTTTATATTATAGATACTTATCCTCTTGTCAAAAGCTCAGACAATTGAGGAAAGGGAAAGCCATAGATGGGTGCCAGAAGAGGAGCTCAACATTTCCAGACCAAGAAGGTAAGTCTTAAGAATGGAATTTTAATTTTCTTGACTGCATTCCAGGACATGGGCAATAAAGGAAGGCCTTGTATTGTTAATGATTGTGGTGAGGACTCCATTCTTATCCAGGGAATGTCTGAACCTCTGATGATGTGGAGCATTTGCTTTAGTTTGAAGGTGTTGAAATAAAACTGTAAGTTAGGAAAGCTGAGGCTTTCTCTAGATCTAAGTCTACAGAGAGTAATTTTGGCTGATTTGTTGTGCTTGCCTTTGTTGGTGTCGAGTTCCATTGTTTGTTACTACTTCTTGAGGGTCTTAGTGGGAATGTCTATTGGCAGAACTTGGAACTTGGAATAAAAATAGAAAGCAAGGTAAGATGGCAATGTGACCAAGCCATGAAAGGACTATATGTTTCCACCTGCACCTGCAAAGGTCAGATTTTAGTTTGGAAGCAAGACTGGTGTGATTTCTTTTGTACAGATACTTTAAATCTTCATTTAGCGTCACCCCCACATATCTGAACCACCCACAATATGACTGGTAGCCAGACAAGGTTTGCAGGTGGGTTGTTGTTGTTGTTGTTGTTGTTGTTGTTGTTTGCTTCTCCAAGAATATTGAAGGTCATTATTGTGGAATTTGAATTATTTACTTTGAGTCTTGCTGCTGCATGAAACTGCTATAAAATGGATTGAAGAGCTGGTTAGGCTCGACTGGGATTTTCTGCCATTTCTGATCTTGTTTGCCAGGGTTTTGATCACTAGTGCAAAGAGTTGCAGGGGACAACAGGCAACTTTGTTTAGTACAGGCATCCCCAAACTGCGGCCCTCCAGATGTTTTGGCCTACAACTCCCATGATCCTTACCTAAGAGGACCAGTGGTCAGGGATGATGGGAATTGTAGTCCAAAACATCTGGAGGGCCGAAGTTTGGGGATGCCTGGTTTAGTACAAGCATAGGCAACCTCAGCCCTCCAGATGCTTTTGCCCAACAACTCCCATGATCCCTAGCTAACAGGACCAGTGGTCAGGGATGATGGGAATTGTAGTCCCAAAACATCTGGAGGGCCAAGGTTGCCTATGCCTGGTTTAGTACCTTGCTGTAGTTGGATTGCCAAGGAGCTGAGTCCATTCATTAGATTGTTTCTGAGTTGTTGTTTTTTTAAAAAATACATTTTGTCTACAAAGTGGAGGAATTCCCCCCTGCCCAAAAATCATTTTGTTTAACAAAAACTTAATAAAGCTCCATTCAACTCTGTAGAAGGCCTTGAATGTAACCAAGGAAATGAAAACTTCCTGGATTCTGCTTGGGGAAAATTTATGGGTGGTGTTCAAGGCTCAGCAGAAAGAGTATGATATGTGCTGCTTTGGTATAACTCCTGTTTGATTGGGGGATGTCAGTGTGCCTATTAACACATTCAACCTCTTTACCATTACCGCTGACAATATTTTTACATCCTAATTGATTAAGGAAATCAGTAAGATCCTACAAGAGTTGGGTCCTTACCAGGTTTACATAGGAACACTGTCTTGGAGTGTCTCCAGGGTTCGAGTATATTGTTAAAAAAGTTAGTGAGCTATGGAGCAAGTTCAATGTTAAACTTTTTGTAGAATGTGGCACTGAATCCACCGGGACCTTGGGATTTCCCATGTTTCAGCCTTTTGATAGTGGACAATATCTCGGATTGTTGTATTGTGCTATTGAGGAATGAGTGTTGGTCTGGTATAAGCGTTCCTATCATAGATGGTGTTATGAAGTTTTCTATTGTTTTCAGGTCAAGATTACATATTTGTGATTCTAGCCATCTTCCTCTGAGGAGTCCATTTTCAGAACATTTGTCGATTTGATTTTTCTATTCTTACTCTATAAATATATTTTGCTTCATGGGAAATTAAATTAAGCCAGACCTTTCCTAAAAGGGAAATCAGGGCAACCTACATGTTTCCACCCTTTTATTCTCACATGAACCCTGTAGTTGTACATGCCATTTCTCTTTGTTTGGTAATGCAGAAGATATGGCACTTCTATTAATTGGAATTGGAATGGGAGAGGGGATAATATGCTAGGGTAGCCTTCCCCAACCTGGTGTCCTCCAAATGTTTTGAATGACAAACTGCGGGAGGCAGTGCAAGACAGGAGTGCCTGGCGTGCTATGGTCCATGGGGTCACGAAGAGTCGGACACGACTAAACGACTAAACAACAACAAACAAAAGCAAGCACCATCACAGATGATATTTGTAGTCTGATGCATCTGGAGGGTACATAGTGGGGGAAGACATGGGGTTAAGGGTTGTATCCAGCACTGGTTGTATCCAGGGTTGTATCCAGCACTAGCAGAGAACACTTCCACTCACACAAGGCTGGGCACCACCACCCACTACAGCCGTCTGTTGAATTACATTCAGTTCCAAAGGGTTCCCTAGGACTCAGGTGCACCTTTTATGAATGGCTGCAATATGTGTGTAAGTAGATTAGAAGAAACCTGGGCCCCCACCTTTCATGAGTAGAAGTGCTTACATTGACTTGGAAAGAGAAATCATCTAGATTCTAGAAAATAACCCCATTTTTCTAACCAAACAATGAATGGTAGTGTGAAGAAACTATTGTATAAAATACTGTTCTGTATCTTGGACTTTTCTTCAAAGCAATACTTCAGCAGTCCTGCGTTTTCATTTCCTTTAAAAGAATGCCCTTTCAAAAGGATTCATTGACAGCAGACATGCTACAATCAGATATTATTCCAAAACCATTGTCCTTCTGCTCCTGCTGCAAGTAGGTCACAGTGGTGAAGTATCTTCAGATGCTTTGTGTGCATACTTGGTCTTTTATGCGCTGGAGAATAAACTGAAACTGTGGTTCTCCTGGCAGTCTGGTAGTGGGAAATATTAGCAGTCTGCTGCTTTTGGTCTGCCATTCTTTCACTTTCATTACCAACTGCAAGGATTCTGAACTTGTTCAAAAAGCTAAGAATGTAAATCTAAAGGTTAACCCAATGATATGGGAATCTGCTGCCTGGTTTCAAATTCAAGCAGCTTGTGCTGGGTTTTCTCTTCATGAACCCCCTGCCATGTGGCTATGTCTAACTAACACATGTTTGCATTGGCTTCCATGTGTCCAAAGGTCAAGGGGGCAAACCCATAAGATGCACTCAGAGAGAGTGGGTCATGCCAGTCTGACTAACCAGCAGAAATGTATTTATGTGTTTATTATATTTGTAGCCTGCCTTTCTTCCTAAGAGATCTGTCACCATACTTTGAGGAGGGGGATCCGATTCCCTCTTTGTGGGATGAGTATGTGTCCACTATGTGTCCCTGTGTGTTTACACACATGAAACTCTGCTTCACCATATACTGCTTCAAATACAGGTGTATATTCTGGATCCCAGTCTGAACTAGATATAGCTGCTTTTCAGTTTTTGCCTTGGTTTTATTGTTTTTTAATTGATTGCATTTTACATGAGGCTGCAGCAAAATGTTGAAGAAACTCAGAAACCGTAGCAGCAATGTCTTATTTCCTCCCTTGTAGGCGTGATGCTACAACGATTGTCACACAGATCAAAAATGCATGAGCTGAGATATAACTCAAGGGACAACATGGTTCAGAAACAATAGATTACTATCATTGGGTGAAGCAGAGATTCTAGTAGTGTCTCACATTACAGGTAGAGCTTATTCCACAGGGGCTTAGGGGAGATGAATGACTAAAATGTCTGAAGAAAACTGTAACTTATTTCCTTTTGTAGTGGGCTTGCTTCAGCAGCTGATGTCTATTGCTTCAGCAGATTGGTTTTATGTAGCTGACAGGTGGGCAGGTGTAGAGATGGATTTTTGTCTGGGCCTTTTTTGTTGTTTCATTTGTAGCTTATTTTAAAAGGCAGGGTTGTATTCATTTTGCTATCATCAGAAGTTGCCGTTTGTGTGGGGAATAAGAAGCTTGGAAGGAAATCAAAGCACTGGAAGAGAGCAAACTGGATTTCCGTTGCTGTGCCTCTCCCCACATCCACACCCAGCCCTGTTTGAGGGTTTCTCCTTTCTGTCCTTTTCTCTGGATTAACACCTATAGTTGCCTTCTAGTAAAGATAAATTATAATATGCGGTGAACCTACTCTCAGGAGCCAGAAACATCCTAGCCAGACACTGGAGAGACCTGTCATAGAATCATAGAGTTGGAAGAGACCACAAGCGCCATCCAGTCCAACCCCCTGCCGAGCAGGAAACACCATCAAAGCATTCTTGACATATGCCTGTCAAGCCTCTGCTTAAAGACCTCCAAGGAAGGAGACTCCACCGCACTCCTTGGTAGCAAATTCCACTGCCGAACAGCTCTTACTGTCAGGAAGTTCTTCCTAATGTTTAGGTGGAATCTTCTTTCTTGAAGTTTGAATCCATTGCTCCGTGTCCGCTTCTCTGGAGCAGCAGCAAACAATCTTTCTCCCTCCTCCATATGACATCCTTTCATATATGTCAGGAGTAAGCATGGACCAATGGTATCAAAGAGTATGGAAAACATTATTAGAAAAACTAACCAATAAACTAAACCTGACACGGGGACAACTGACACATAAACAACAAGATAACGGCAAGAATCCGCCAATGGCATATGAATCAATATGGCTAACCTGATACAAACACATGCACACCCCACTCACACATGAAAACAAAGTTCACCACAGCCAATCACAAACAAACAACCACACCCTAGGCCAACTCCAACCTCTCTCACCACCAAAGGAACACAAGCCAATAGCAAAGAGAACCTGCACAAGCGACGCTGAAACAACCCCCCCATACATTAAGTAGAATAGAAACATCACCACCCAACCCCACCCTCACTCATCATGCCCCCCTCCACCTCTTCCCCCTTTTCTTCCTAACGTAACACTAATGCCTCAACAAATGAAACTGATCTGTAGAAAATGTAACTTGAAAAAAGAGACATTGCACATATAGTGGTACCTTGGTTTAAGAACAACATAGTTTATGAACAACTTGGATTAAGAACGCTGCAAACCCGGAAGTAGGTGTTTTGGTTTGTGAACTTTGCCTTGGAATAAGAACATGTTTCGCTTCCTGTCGAGTGTGTTCCATTTGTAAATTGAGTCCCCTGCTGCTATGGGAAAGCACGCCTTGGTTTAAGAACACTTTGGTTTAAGAACAGACTTCCAGAACTGATTAAGTTTGTAAACCAAGGTGCCACTGTACCTTTGTAAACCAAGAAATCTTTAATAAAAAACAAACAAAAAACATTGCAGCATTCTTATCCAGATGTTAAAGCTGCCTAACCCAACCTGGTGCCCTCCAGATGTTTTGGGCTACAGTTCCCAACTTTCCTGACCACTTCCTTGTTGTCTGGAACTAATGGAAATTTTAGTCCCAAACATTCAGAAGGCACCTGGGATGGGAAGGCGGACTTAAAGGGTTCTTAACCTGCTTGCGGCCCTCACACATACAATGAATTGCTCCCTGCCCAGAGGATTTATAATTCAAGTACAGTGGATAAGGTAAAGCTGAAAAGAGAGCAGAGGTCTTACAGAACCAATATGGAGGATCAGGAGGGTTAAATGATAGCAGGAAGTGCGGAGAAGTGAGGCCATGTTGATTCAGGAAGAAAATGGAACTTGAGGTAGGTAAAACTTTAGCTGTTTGGTAATGGGTTTTCTGCTGTGTTTTGTTTGTTTGTAATCAAAAAGGCTGAGAGGCAAAGTTTTGTGGAGAAAAAGGTTGTTAGTTTACGTATATGAACAGTCACATTCATTGAAGTGTGCTCTTAAGTATGGAGATCTTAAGTAGTATGTTTATTAAAGATCACATCCCTAAAGCACATTTGCCTTCTACTATCACATTATCACCATCCTCTTCCTAGCTGTATTGCCTAGGCCCTAGAGCAAGGGTCACCAACATGGCATTAATGGATATATGTGTACCTCAAAAGGTCTTCACTGAGGCCTGCAGGGTGCCTCCAACCCCATAAAATTAGGTTTCAAAGAAACATTCTTTTTAGCCAATAGACACACTCTCTCTCTCTCTCTCTCTCTCTCTCTCTCTCTCTGTGTGTGTGTGTGTGTGTGTGTGTGTGAGAGAGAGAGAGAGAGAGAGAGAGAGAGAGAGAGAAGGATAGACAATTTCCTCAGTTTGCAAACGGGTCCATGGGCTCAAAAAGGATGGCAATCACTGGCCTAGACAGTTGTCCCACTGTTACAATTATAATAAAAAAATTCCTTCAGTAGCACCTTAAAGACCAACTAAGTTTTTATTTTGGTATGAGCTTTCGTGTGCATGCACACTTCTTCAGATACAGTGAAATAGAAGTCCCCAGGCACTTATGTAGAGAAGGGATGGGGAGGGGTGGGGATGGGGAGGGGAGGGGGGATCACTCAGAAGGGTGGTGGAAGTGGGTGATTGACTGACTGATAGCTGTTGATGACCGAAAACGACTGCAAATGGTTTTGCATGAAAAAGCAAGGGTTGAGATGGCTGAAGATCGCTTATCATGTATAATGAGATAAGAATCCGATATCTCTGTTCAAACCAGGTCCCTCCATGGTTTTGAGATTGGTGATAAGTTGTAATTCAGCAACTTCTCTTTCCAGTCTATTTCTGAAATTCTTTTGTAGTAAGACAGCTACTTTGAGATCTTGTATAGAATGTCCTGGGAGATTGAAGTGTTCTCCTACTGGTTTTTCTGTCTTCTGGTTCCTGATGTCAGATTTATGTCCATTTATCCTTTGGCGTAGGGTTTGGCCTGTTTGTCCAATATAGAGAGCTGAAGGGCACTGTTGGCATTTGATGGCATACACAATGTTAGAAGATGAGCAATTAAATAGTCCTGAGATGGTATGTTGGATGTTGTTGGGGCCAGTAATGATGTTGTCCGGGTGTATGTGGCAGCAAAGTTAGCATCTGGGTTTATTGCAGGCTCTGGTACCAGTGTCCGTGTTAAGTCTGGTGATTGTATTATTGCGGGTGAGGAGTTGTTTAAGATTGGGTGGCTGTCTGTAGGCAATGAAAGGTCTTCCTCCCAGAGCTTGAGAAAGGGAGCTGTCATTGTCCAGGAGAGGCTGTAGATCTCTGATGATGCGTTGTACTGTTTTAACTTGGGAGCTTTAACTCACCTACTTCCACCACCCTTCTGAGTGATCCCCCTCCCCTCCCCATCCCCACCCCTCCCCACCCCTTCTCTACATAAGTGCCTGGGGACTTCTATTTCACTGTATCTGAAGAAGTGTGCATGCACATGAAAGCTCATACCAAAATAAAAACTTAGTTGGTCTTTAAGGTGCTACTGAAGGAATTTTTTTATTTTACTTCGACCCAGACCAACATGGCTACCTACCTGTAACTGTTACAATTATATTATTTTGGACCTTTTCTCTATGTGTTATCACTGTGCAATTATCCTTTTTGAATAATACATTACTATTGCCTTCCTTTCGGCTTCCCCACAGGTTTGTAGATAAAAGGTCAATCAATCAAACCATATCCTAATTCTCATAGCTAAATTGGGTACCAGATTATTCTAGCCATGGAAAGAGTATTCATATGCATCTAGGGAAAGAATTCCACATGAAAATAGTGCCAAATCTCTTTGAATCACGTTTCCTTTTATAAAAGAGCTTAAATGCTTTTGGGGAGTTTTGCAATGCCAGTTAGATAAATGGAACAAAATTAAAGCAGAAAAAGAAAACAGCTGAATATTTAAAGACTTGGTGATTGAGAGAACTATTTGGTTATTTAATAGCCTCACAAGGGAAATAGTAGAAGATTCATTATATTAACCAGGCATCACCTGTGTTGGAAAATATGTTGCATTGGCTTAAAAAAAGATTAATATTCCTGTTATGGACAGAAATTCTGCTTCTCACCTTATATAGACATTTGGTAAAGTGAAGTGAGTTATGTAAAACTCTCAGGAATTTAGTCATCCTGATGAAACATCAAGTTGCTGAATTGTTGCAAAATAAAACAATTTTCACTCAAAATAGCTTTGAATTCGCCTGTAGTGCAGAAGAGAAAACTTCATGTCATTAAGTGTTTGACTCAACTGAATCACTCTGGAGAAATGATAACATCACATGTTTTCAGGTTTGTCACCTAACATCAAATGATTAAATGTGCATCAGTGTCTTACACTAAATGCCCCAAATTTGGTGAACATTGAAATTCGCAGGTGAATGTTAACAATTCCAGGCAAACATTGCGAATGTTAGCATTCACTGAGGCCAGGGTGGACTTTGGTAATATGACACCCTGAGCAAAGCTCAAAAGTTATCTGGGCCTGATAAAACATTTCAAATATGTTTCCATATTTGTTTTAATACATTCACAATGTTGTTGATGTACATGTGCCATCAGAAGTAAGCCCCGTCGACTTCAATGGGACTTACTCCTAGATAACTGCGTGATATAATTGCAGTCTTTTTGTAATATACAAACAAAAGAAGCTCTTGATCGTTTTTGCCTCACTTTCATTGTAATGCTGCATTTTTGAAGACTGGCCACTAGAGTGCTGCAGGTATCCATTCAAGATGAGTTTCTACATTGCTAGACACAGTTCTCAGCAAACATACATTGTAAATAAAGGTGGCTGTGTGTTTTAAATGCTTTATTGCGTCTGCCCTGCCCTTCTTGGAAATTAGCTGTAAATGGAGTGGCTTGGGGACACTGGGTTGTTTTTATTGCCTTGTGAGAGTGCAAAACATACAAACGCAGAGCAGGGAGAGATGTTTTGTATTGCCATCATGTTTTAAAGAATGTGAAATAAGCAATTAAACACACATAGCGGCTTGTCAGTTGTATGCTCTCTCTATAGCTGTATTGATATAGCTGTAAATAATGGATGTGTGTTTTTTATTAATTAGTTGGTGCTAAGGCAGTCTCTCTTTTTGCAAACAATTGGACAGTGGTTTTCGGACACCAGTTATGGCTCAAGTAAAATGGTGCAGGGATGTCTGGTGCCCTTTGGGACTGGTAGGCCAGGAGGAACAGGAAGACCAACACTAGGTGGAGTCAGAACCAATGACAGGTGGAGCCAACACAGTTTAGTATTGGCCTCCTTCTTGCTGATTTCTGCAAGGGTGACATGGAGCAGGAGGAGAGCTGAGAGTCAGGGCTACTCTTTTGAATTAGTTGTAAGTAAGAAGGCAAGCCGGGGGGCTTGGAAGAATCAAGACTGTCGGTGGGGCACATAGAATCATTAGACCATAGAGTTTTTGAGTTGGAAGGGACACTGAGGATAATCTAATCCAATCCCCTGCAATGCAGGAAAATGCAGCTGTCCTATACAGGGATCAAACCTGCAACCTTCGCATTAGCAGCACCCCGCTCTAACCAACTGAGCTATTGCTGTGCCCCTTTCTCCCCAATGGACCAGCCTCTACTGATATAGAAATGAAATGGAAGGCCTTTAAATGCTATGGTCAAGGCTTCATCATTAACTGGTGAACAAATAATGCCTGGCATAGCTCCTTCTGCAGAGAAAAATAGGCTTGTGAAATCCTCAAAATGTCACCCCTTTCTTTCTCACCTGACTTTCGAGGTAGATATTTGCAGATGCAATCTAGAAACTGATCTAATTTCCCCCCTCCCCCCCCCCGGTTGTAGACGACCTTATATTCTTGTGAAGTAGCATGATGTACATAATTAAGTGCCATACAGTGCAGTTTGTTTGAAAGTCAGCCGTTGAGTTGGTTCTTTTATTCCTGGTCAGGATCATGATCCTCCTTGCATAAGTTCAATTCTTTCATGTTGGAAAGCATTACCCATAGGAAAAATTCTAAAAGTGGCTAAGGGGTTGTAGGTATTACGTTGAAAGTACCTAAGAGTAACTGTAATGTGGGTTGTGAGGACAAGTATAGAACTAGCTAAAGGGATTCTCTCTTCAAGAAAGTGGCATTTCATCAAACAGATTTAATGAGGCTGAAAACCCTTTTTCTTATTCCTTGTGAAGTTCGCAAATTTGTGAAAAGCATTCCCAGTTGTGCAGTGGTTAACCATCCACTAGTTTGAAGGCAGAGTAAGGCCGAGCCACTTCTAATTTCACTGGCTATAATCACTATATAATCATGCAAATGGGAAAAGAAGAATAAAATCAGCACAGAATACAAATCTTAAAACATCTCAGTCTGCACAGCTCTGCTATACTTAGACATTGCTGAAGTTACTTGCATCACATCTTTGAGATACACCGTAACCATTGTACCGTACTGTAAGTCTAAGATTGGGGAGACTAATTTTCAAATTCCCACTCAGACACAAAGGTTGCTGCGTGAGCTTGGACAAGTGTCTGTCTCTCGGGCTAATCTATCTCACAAGGTTGTTTTGAGGATAAAATGGATTTTTTGGGGGGGTGGGGGAGAACTGTGTGCTTCTTTGAGCTCCCGACCTCATTGTGCACCTTCAGTTGATGACTGTGCATCTGAACAAGCTTACAATCCTCCTTCAGACCTTTCCACTCAACGCAGGGAGGTTAGGGATGGAACTGGTATAAAGTCTCCCAATCCAGATCAGCCTTTCCCCTGCCCTTGGATGCTTTGTGTCAGAGTCATAGCAACACAATTTGATAATTTTACTATCACTGTAATTTAAATGCACATGGGAAGGGGTTTTGGACCTGTGCAGAGTAAGCCCAGACTGCATCCCAGCCATGAATTTGGTATGCATGGGAAGCAAGTCTTATGGACATATATGCATAGAGTACCTGCATGTCCAGGGAGATCCTGAGTTTATCCAGCCAGGTATATCATCACCCCCAGCCAGGTATATCATCACCCCCATTAGTTAGTTAGTCACTTTATTTTGCCCAGGGGAACCCAAAGCAACTTACAACCAACCAACCAGACTAGATGGAATGAACCATTGGTCAGATCCAGGGTAACTCTTACATTAATACAGTTAATTGTTGGATCCTGAGCGCCTTCATACTCGGACGTTTTGGCTCCCGAATGCTGCAAACCTGGAAATGAGTGTTCCGTTTGTGAACATTCTTTGGAACCCGAACATCTGACAGGGCTTCCATGGCTTCCGATTGGCTGCAGGAGCTTCCTGCAGCCAATCAGAAACCATGCTTTGGTTTCCGAACATTTTGGAAGCCAAACGGACTTCCGGAATGGATTCTGTTCAACTTCCAGGGTACAACTGTATGCAGAATTGATTTTTTCCCCTCTTCAGCCCCCAGGTGTCTGCTTAGGGGTTGGTGTGGGGATTTCAGAAATCCCAGGATTCTGAAGGCACTGACAGAATAAAATGCCAGGCAAGAGAAAGCTAATAATGATTGTTACAACCCCTCTTTAGCCATGGTCACTGAAAAAGGAGACGTGGGAAGGATAATGTTTGACCAGCAAAAATGCCCTTAATGGGGCAAAGGAGAAAAACAGGATCGTTGATGAGAACTAGAGCCAAGTTGCCTTTCTCCTTAGTCCGTCATTAATTTCCTTTCCGTTTCACACTTCTGAGTGCTAAATTGGCAGTCTCAAATTCTACTGTATAAAGTTAATGAAGGATGTGTCTTTAACTTGCTTGACATCTGGCCTCTCTCTTAATGCCTGTTCCTTGCCAAGAAGATTTCTGATTCCTTTAATCAACGGTTCAGAGTTTTCATTCTTTTTTTAAAACCTCCTTACCGTATTATTATTTTTAAAGCTGATATCTGGATGCTAAAAAAATAAAAATAAGAGAGAGTGAATATACTTTGGAAAGCAATGCATTTTATAACAAATACCATGCTGTTTATTGAATGAATTACCTGCTCATAATTCTGGAATTGGTGCATGTGTGGACATCCAAAGTCTAGATGTGATGGCTATGGTCATAGCTGCCAAGTTTTCCCTTTTCTCGCGAGGAAGCCTATTCAGCATAAGGGAATTTCCCTTAAAAAAAGGGAGAACTTGGCAGCTATGGCTATGGTGTCCAATCCAAGTCTTCCCATTATTATGGAGGTGCAGCCAAAATAGCCTGCCATCTTCAGTCTACCCTCAGTCAACCCCCACCTGTGTTCCCATAAGTGTATAAAGCTAAATTGCCGGTGCAGTATTTTAAAAAAATACATATAGTAAAAATGTAAATGAAAGTTTTAAAAAATACACAGAATAGAGTTATATATACTAATAAGACCCAGCTTAAAGATATTAGACTAGGGGGGAAATAGTGACAGTGTTTATGAATAATTCCTGTAGCATTTTCAAGCAAAGCAAGCACCTACCAATTCTGCATCTCATTTATGCTCCCTGCATCCCAGTGAGATAGGTTAGGCTAAGACATAATGACTTGCCTAAGGCCACCCAGGGAGCTTTATGGCTGAATAGACTCTCAGAAACTGGGTCTCCCATGTCCGAACTGCATCCAACGCTCTATTCACTGCAGACCATGCTAGCCCGCAGGGGATTCTAAGGATAACATTCACCCACATAGAAGGGCTAGCAGAAGACACACATGCATCCTATTTAATCCTGTTTGAATAACTTTTTCAGAGATAACAAACCTTTATTTATGCAGAATTGAGGTAAAAAGTAGGGTTGCCCTGAATGTTGCTCATGGACATTTTTAGGATGAATTTTGTACTCTTGAGGAGATGAAAACAGTCTCTTAAAAAACCCTAGCTTTCCCTTTTTTTCGCCAGAGCTATTTACAGAGCCATTGTTTTCATTGGGTTGCTGCTGCTTCAGCATCATTTTCTTCACTGATCTATCCTCCTTCAAGTGTTTCCAGCCAATCAGGGACAACTTTAGGGTGGCACCTGAATGATTGAACTCCCATTTTGGATATGCTTGTCTTACACCTTTGTTGTTACATTTTAGTCAACCGAGTCAATCTTGTGCTCTCATGCTTTTAAAGGAATTTGAGAGCCCTTTCATTGTCTTTTTCCCCTGCTGCTTTTATCTTTTTTTATATGGGTTTTTACCTGCTCACTCTGCTGTTTTACTGCCCTTTTTTATTGTGTTCTGTTCTATTGCAGTGTTTTATACGCAAGCCACACTGATACCGTTCCAGTGAAAGGTGGGGGTACAAATCCAATAAACAAATAGATACATAATGAATGCAATAATATTGCTGAGGGCAAATGTTGCTGAGTGAGAACAAAGCTTCCTAGGATGGTCACATGGCCTAAATAAACCCAGCGGTCTAACCGATCTGTGTGTTTTATCTTGTCTAAGAAGGCAATGTGCATGGAAATTGAAGAGAAAGGAGAGCTCAGCTTAGCGAAAGATCTCCCTTAACCTATGGTTACAGCATGAAACAGCCTTCTCCTGACCTTCTTCTCAAAGTATGTTTCATATTCACTGGTCAACCTGGTCACGAGGCCAAGTGACTTCTGAAGCCCTTAGGAGCCTAGTTTGCCATGGATGGAGTGCCAGTCAATGACCTATATACATATGACAGATGATAGTGGGAGGTGCTTCCATGAAGTTTAGCTCAGCTGCTTAGAGCGTGGGGCTGATAATGCCAAGGTTGTAGGTTTGATCCCCGTGTGGGACAGCTGCATAGTCCTGCATTGCAGGGGGTTGGACTAGATGGTCCTCAGGGTCCCTTCCAACTCTACAATTCTATGATTCTAGGAAATGACTAGTTCATTTATGGAGGAGATACATGGCCAGCCCTTGTAATGTGTGTTTGAATTGGCAGGGGAAAGACCTGTATAGCTGGCAAACCCTGTT
Organism: Zootoca vivipara; assembly: GCF_965207765.1. Classification (NCBI taxonomy): domain Eukaryota; kingdom Metazoa; phylum Chordata; class Lepidosauria; order Squamata; family Lacertidae; genus Zootoca; species Zootoca vivipara. The sequence continues at coordinate 31,804,218 of NC_142586.1, read as the reverse complement.
CCTGTGATAATTCACACACACACTCTCAAGAGCATAAGATCACACCCCATGGAAGTGCTCACATTTTGCTTTGTGTGTCTGTCTGTAAAGGAAGCCACACTTGCCTGCCCCAGTTTGCATTGCCACAACCAGTGTGCATAGTCCAGCAAGGAACTTGACCACATGCCCCCATTTATAGCATATATTTAAGCATTTTGTCTTATAGCACTTAGATTGGGAATAAAAAGCAAATGTTAAGTGAAACTGGCAAGTAGTATTATTATTTTTCGCTGTGGACTGTCTGGATTTTGTCCTTCAAGGAAAGCAAATCCTGCAGTGGAGCCATTTGTTCTACAGTATAATGTGTTTTATAAGCTTTGCTGAAGTAGTGAATAGAAATGAGAGGTTTCAGTTACCCCCTGTAGAGACAATTGCAATCTCATCATCAGCCTGATAACAGTTGATGGTTCTGTGGTCACCTCTCCAGGATTGCGGTTGATACTGATACATTTCTTCTCTGCTGAAAAACTTAACATCCAGCTTTTGTTAAATTTTCCCTTGGCCCAGCTCTGTTGCAGTAGAGAGGATGATATATATATAGGATAGATGACCTCAAGAGTTATAAAAATAATCCCAGGTGAAGAGGATTCTTTGCACGTGAAGGATAAAGGTTTTATCATTTATTTAAAAGAGCTGCAGCCTACCTCTCCAAGAACGGAGGGGACTTCCAGTAAATAAACAGTGATTTGGCAGTAGGAACATTAACACGTACAGTAGTTTAAAGCAGCAATCCTATGTAAACAGCAATCATTTAAAAAAACTGCACTTTGTAGGAGCAGTATGCAAAACCAGCCACTCAGTGGCATAAACCTTTCAGAAAAGATAAATTCCATATCTCTGAAAACTCTGTTTCAAACAGGTAAATCCAGGTTTCGTTTGGTTTGGTTTAATTTCAAAATTGTCATTTTTAAAGGTGGGAAATGGCAATACAATGAGCAAATAATATAGCCGATACAGCAATGATGGGGTTATTATAATGGCCTAGGTAGGCAGCAGTGAAGGAATTATAATATGCTAAGCACTAGATAAATGAGTAGGGTTGACTGGGAGAGGATACAGCTATAGATAAAATAAAAATCCTAACACTGAGGCCAAAATAGGGAGCCAGGAGAAGGAAGTGACACTGTCTAAGTGACTGTTCTAATTGAAGACTAATAGAATAAGTAACTAAGGTAGGAATGAGAGACAACAAACCTTTTTGAAAAATGGAGATAGGACTGGGATATATTAGGAAAGGTGAAAGAGGATTGAGATAAATCAAATACTGTAGAGGGTTAAGGATGCTGAGGTGGGGGAAGAACCATAGTTATTCTCTCCCTCTCCCTCCCTCTCCCTCTCCCTCTCTCTCTCTCTCCCCCCTTTCTTTGTTTTATTTGTTTCTTCTGACCATGAGGGGGAAAGGAGCGGGGAGTTTGGAAAGTTCAAAAATTCAAGTTATGCGAAAGTCACATTCTGTCAGGTGCTGTAAAAACTGACGGATATCAATGTGAAAAAAGTAAATAAAGTTGTCCACTTGGTGCTGATTTCAATTCCTGCCCCTCCTCTTTGGAGGAAAGGGTGAGTCTGTTTGGAGCATGTTGTTGAGGGAAGAAAACCCAAGAGAAGGGGTAAGATGAATGTTATCCTTTTGTTTGTTTGGAGTATGTTGTGGTGTGTGGGGGTATGTGTGAGAAAAACCAGGGTTGTTCACCTCCTCTCTTTTTGGTGACCATGGAAGGGAAAAACAGGGAGAAGTGCAGGGGCCCCTTCGCTTCCTCTTTGCTTGATTTTCTTTGATGAGAGAAAAAGAGAAGGAGTTGATCCATTTGCTGCTCTGTTTATTTTGCTGCCTATGCTTGCTCTGGCGATGGCTGTGGTGTTAACTCCTTCTCTTTGCAGGGAAGACTAAATCTGGGCAGTTGCACATTGTGGGAAGAGGAGAGAGAAGAAGCCCCAGGACCAATTCACTTCCTATTTGTTTTGGTAGCCTTGTGGAAGAAGCAATTGGGCGTTAATGGATGAAAAGTTGGGAAATGGGGTAGGGAGTGGTGGAGGAGGCATGAGGATTGAATGGTTTGTTGCTGCATTTGTTTCACTACCTGCTGGCCATGTCAAGCAACTACTTGATAAGCTTTTGAGAATGTGTGTGTATTGGGATGGGGAAAGAAGTGTTTTGCTGCCTGCCAGTCGTGTGGAGCAGTCGACAGATAGCTTGTTGAGGCACTTCTTGAATATATGTATGTAGTTGCATACTTTTTAAAATGGAAGAATGGAGGAAGAAGCAGCTGCTTGAGATGGGCCTCAGCTTGAATATTGAGATACGTGGTTAAGCTATGAACCCTTTATTGTTCATGCTGCTTGCTCCACAGCATGGTTCGTGGGTAGATCTCAAGTTATTGAGAATAGGAATGGGAGAAGCACAGTGCAGAGGCATACTCATCATTACGAGCATCAACATTACTATTACAAATGATAGTATGTGGGGGGGGATCACCTACTGCCCAACGGTTCAAGCATTCCATTGCTTGAGCCTATGCCTGAAGTGTTTCAGCCCAATGGGAACTAGTTCTTAGTGTCATGATGTTTCTTGGTGTATTGTCCTGTCCTATATATTGCAATAACTTTGTAAACTACAATGGTTTTGTCTTCTGTCTGTTACTCAGAAGGTTATAAATATGAAACAGTCATGATGGATGGGCTCTCAGTGCATATTATATATTCTGCAGATGCTGGAAAAGAAGCGAGAGAAAATGTCTCTTGCATGTGCAGTCAGACTTGTGAATCTTGCATATACTTCCTGTTGTCTACAATTCCCTTAAAATGCTCTCTATTTGCCTGGAGGTTTGGGGATATCACAGATGGTTTTGTTGCTCTGACCAATGCTTGTAGCAATCATTTTTATGTTGTTTCTGTTGATTTCATTACAAATAATTGCCAAAAGACAGCATTTTACTGTTTTTAAAAAATCTAAGGTTAGTTATGGGCGATTTTCTTTTTAAAACTGCAGCCTTTGTAGCTGTTAAGTTTAAGTACTATCCCTAATCAGCCAAAATGTCCACATGACAGTTGCAAGCCATATTCTGAGGTTTGGAAGTTCCGTCTTGACTTTTAATCCTTTGGGAAATGATTTAAATTTCAATTATGATTTAATTACATTTGAAGAGAGCCATAGCTCAGTGGTCAAACACATGGTTTGCATGCAGAACATCCCAGGTTCATCCCCTCTCACATTTCCAGTTGAAAGGTTCAGATAGCAGGTAATGTGAAAGAACTCTTTCACTTAGGGTAAACAATCCTAGGGAAACTGGACAAATGTTCAGACCTGGTATAAGTTCGATGCTGTAGCCACTACAGTTTCCACAGCAATAAGGTTGGAGATGAGATGCATGTTTGAACTGTCAAAGACAGAAGCTGATGGTGGGATAGTGATGCTCACCTGACCTCTGGTTGCATCATGGCAGTTCCTGGAAAGTAAAGTGGGAGGGGCAAGGAGGAGGCAAGGTCAGCTCAGTTCAAACACAATCTCAGCAATGGCAAAATCTTTCTTACTTTTTGACTTGCAGAATGCCAGTCCTTGAATAATTTTACTCAGGAAATCAGGCTGTCTGAGAACAAAAACTAGTACTGCTACTGATGAAGTGGCCTGGAGAAGTTGCTGAGTGGATCTCAATGGATGACCAGTTCTTGGCATTCTCTGCCAGTCATTACAGCACAGATGAAACAAATAGCAAAATAAAAACCACTGATAAACATCATGTGCCGTTAAAAAACAAAACAAAAGCAAATTCAATTGCTTGTGTTGATGTGTATTCTAGAAGTTAAGAGTTACTAATCATAAGAGTTATGTCTCTTTCCCAAATTTCTCATGGGAAGGACGCAGTGTGCAGCTTCAGTAACGTCCCAGTTCAGTTCTTGCCATCTCTGGCTGAAAGGGCTGGGAAATATTCTCTGCCTCAAATGTTGAACTGCTGTTGCCAGTAGGAAGTAGACAGTCTTGGGTTAAATGGAGCAAAGAACCAATTCATATAAGGCAGCTTCATATGTTGATGTGACGGGGGGGGCACATGTACTCTCTGTGTGCATACAATCCATTTCATGGCTTTAACAGTTGTTAAAAAGCTCTCAGGACACATACCTGGGAATGCCTTCTGCCAGCGACATTGGAGAGAGATGGTGCCAGTTAGAGGAAGCAAGCTCTCACAATAAGACAACTCTGTATGTTGTCTTATAGAAAGGTTTCCTGTAAACATCTATATCAGCACCACCCTGCTATGTGTTTGAAAACAGTGCTGGAGTGATAGATTTTTATTTTATTTTTGCAATATAAATAATTACTTTCTATTTACAATATTGCAATATATATATATATAACCTGTATTGGAACCAGAAAGTTCAATACAAAAACACTAAGAAAGAATGTATTGGGATTGATATAAGTTATTGTCTATAAACATTATTGCTTCTCTAAATTTCTTTGCTTTCATTGGAATCAACTACAAACTATTTATAGTTATTCCAATCCCATGTTGTGTGTGAGACATATCCATAGGGCATGATTCTGACGCTGGAGATGTTTTGGATGAATGCCAGCTTGAATTCTGTACAAAGTTATGCCTAATTTGAAACAAATGAAAATAATAATAATTCTTTTTCACATTTCTTACTGCTTCATATCATGTAACTCATTGATCTCCTCTTCAGCTAATGGGTGAGACCAAAAGCTCAGTTGCCAGAGACACAACCATCATTTTTGTTTTTAATTTTGTGTTGTTTTTTTAAAAAAAGAGAGAGCCAAAGAAAGGGAGAGAGAAGGGTAAAGAAGGAAGATTAGAAGAGAGCAAGGAAGAAGGAACTGTAGCAAGAATGGAAGTGTGTGCGCACATGTGTGTGTGTGTGTGTGTGAGAGAGAGAGAGAGAGAGAGAGAGAGAGAGAGAGAGAGAGAGAGAGAGAGAGAGAGAGAGAGAGAGAGATACTTAAAACAATAAAAATTAGGGACTACACTGTGGTGCACTCAAACCTGTGCAATCCTCCCCACTGGTAGGTCCCTGTGCTCAGGCTGGGCTGGGTACAATGGACAGCAGTTGGGCTGTCTGATAACTGGATCTTCACCCCATGCCAAGTCTTTGTACTATCAATCAGGGATGCGGGTGGTGCTGTGGTCTAAACCACTGAGCCTCTTGGGCTTGCCAATCAGAGGGTCGGCGATTCAATTCCTGCGATGGGGTGAGCTCCCGTTGCTCTTTCCCAGCTCCTGCAACCTAGCTGTTCAAAAATATGCCAATGCAAGTAGAGGGAGGGAAGATAAATGGCGTTTCCGTGTGCTCTGGATTCCGTCATGGTGTTCTGTTGCACCAGAAGCTGTTTAGTCATGCTGGCCACATGACCTGGAAAGCTGTCTGTGGACAAATGCCAGCTCCCTCGACCTGAAAAGCGAGATGAGCGCTGCAACCCCATAGTTACCTTTGACTGGACTTAACTGTCCAGGGGTCCTTTACCTTTACCTTTACTATCAACCAGTGAAGTTGTGGCCAAGTTAAGCCTCTGTACTATTATTGTTCCCAAACACAAACCCTGACTACATGTGGGCACACAAAGAGATGTATAATTTTTTTAAAAAAAAATATAGATTGTTATATGTTTGAAAAAAATTAATTAAAAATAAAATAAAATCAACTTCATTTGAATTGGGGGAGTTGTTCTTTGCTCTGAAAACATTGAAGCCCACTGATGTAACTCACAGAAATTCGATCTTATTCAATGACAATGTTCAGACAGAAACCTTTATTTTTCTTTTGTAGACATACATCTTTTCCTGACATACATTAATATCACAATAGATTCCAAGGGAAAGGGGCTAATGTCTAACATTCCTTCTGGACTAACTTTAGTTATGGTTGACATTTCAGAGTAAATAAAATATGAAAAGGAGCATGAAAGGTGCAAATTAGAATCTGCAATATCTCCAGCAAGCAGTATATTTTCCCACGTTATTATTCTACATGATAATCTCTTGAGGACAAGAGAATGAGCTTTGTAATTACACAAAATATATGCATTTTACAATTGCTTAATATGGCATGATACTTTAAAATGATAGCTCCTTGTGTGAACACTTTATAGCAAGGAACTACCTAATTAGAAATTAGGGCAGTAAATCAAAAAGTTTATTCAATCTGCTGGAACCCCATGCATGAATAAATTATGCAAAAAAATTAAGTAGAGCAGAAATATTAGAAGGTCTGAAACTGATCCATGTGAGACCTATAATTTACAACTAAATTTTCTTTTATCAGTGAGCTTAATAGTTTTGTGGGCTCCTGATGGGGAAGGAAACTTTAAAGCAATTCTTTGAACTTTGTATGAGGGAAAGGATGGGGAGTTGAGCCATTTTGGGGGTAGGTTTTTTTTTATCCCCATCTCCTTCACCAACTTACAGATCCTACTATACTCGGGCTTTTAGACATGGATTCATAGAAGTCTGCAGAATTGTCTTTCTTCTTGTGAATTTATTCAGCAAATAGCCATTTCTTCTGAGAGTCTCATCGGGGGAGCTTGCCTGCCTCTCACCCTGGAAAGCAAAGAGGAAATGCCAGTCAGACACGGCAGGAGGGATAGAGTTGCTACTTGAGGAATCAAACGTTTATTTTCTCATAAATTTAATTCAAGGCTCTGCATGATGAGCTCTGTCTTGTAAGATATACACTAGCTCAAAGATTGCCAGTACCAAGGATTTCTGAGAACTAGACTAATAGGATAGTTTGGAATACTATTAATAAAACAACTTGCAGTAGGTTAGGCCAATGGTTTCTGTGAGCCATTAAGTTATTGGAAGTCTGGACTGGACTTTTCCCTTTTTCTGCATCAGTCTCTTTCAGCAGCAGAAATAAAGGTTGGGCAGGGGAAGGTTGCCCAGTTTAGAAGAGTTTTGTGGCATTGTAACATCCTTGGTGTCTGAGAGTTTCAGCCTATCTACACAATGAAGTTATGTGGGTTTTCATATTTGCTATCCTTCTTCCAAGGAGCTCCAAGTGGCATTCAAAAACTCCCTTTTGCCAACATATCCATACCACCACACTTGTGTGGCAGGCCCAAGGTCACAATGTGAACTTCATGGCTGTGTAAGAATATGGCTCCCTGGTCCTGGTCTGGCTCTATACATCTGGGTGCAGAACCTCAGGCCCACGGGTTAAATGCCAGTCTCCAGGCCTCTCTGTCTAACCATTGGGAATTTCTGAGGCACATCCGATTCTATAAATATTGATAGACTGCAATTCTGGTCATCTTCCGCCAGCTTAGTCAATGGCTAGAGATGATGGGAATCGTGGCCCAATAACAATTGGGGACCCAAGTTTGAAGGACACTGATCAAGGAAGGAAGGGAGGTAAACACACACACACACACACACACACACCTCTTTTCTTTTAGCAAACAGCACTGCAAATTTCACCTGAGTGGATTCCATGTAGTCTGTAGATGGAATTTAGGAGAAGAGGTAACTACAGTATTTGATTCATATACTAATTTAAAGCAGGCAGTTCACAGTGTGAAGTTAATCTTCCAAGGTACAGATTAATTCTAGTTTTGTGACCCACCTGGGAGTACAGGATGACTGCTATCTATATTCTTGGTTGATTTGTAAGAGTCTATTCATATTGATTTGTAACAGACAAAAAACATAGCATAGGAATGTTCACTCTTTTGTCTAAGACAATTACATTTTGAAATAATCTTTTGAGAAAACTGAGAGGCACTCAGCTGAATGCAGCTGAAGGCAATGTTCCATACAAATGAAAAAAGTAACTGACCAATGCTTATGAACCCCGCAGAAGTCAACCACATGAAAAAATTAAAGCACCCTCCACTGCTCCAATCTTTGCTTAATGATTGCTAAAAGGAAAAGAAGCATACCTCACATTACATTAATTCAGTATAAGCAGCCCATATACAAACATTACATCCATATTTTTGGCTCGATGAGACTGTGATGTCATGGCATCTGTGAATTACAGCACCATCTCCACTATGTCTTATCAGAAGCAGGTCTAAGTGAATTAAATGGGGCTTACTCCAAGGTAAGCAAGGTTAGGATTGCAGACTAAATTATTTAAAGGTTTTAATCTTATTTTGGAAGTTGTGTGTTTGTGTGTGTGTGTAACTTAAACTGATAAATACCCAATTTTTTTAAAAAAATAGGAGGCAGGGTGGGGTAGGGGGAACAGGCTAGCTGGTAAGCACCTAGCTAGACCTCATTAGCCTGTAATATAGTGGTGGACTTAACATGATCTCTTTCTGCGTTCAGATATATCAGATTAAAAAACAGGTTTGATGGTTTCTGTGACCAAGGATGAATGTCATTTGTAAATCACACTTGTCATGTCTTACTGCTTAATCAAAGTAATACACTGACATGGATAGTGAAATTGGAAATATGGGAAGTAATTCCTCTTCAGAAAGGCACTGAAGGCATGTGCCCAGGATCCAATTAAAGTAGTGAGAAGCAACTACATGCTAAATGTTAAGCAAATGTATAGGAGCTCTTTAGGAGTATATGTCACAATTGTACTGCCACCTCTTCCCCTTTTCAGATTAGCTTTTTACATTAACAGAACATGGCACTTCCAATATCCTGGAAAGGCACCAATGTGCCCTGCAGCTGCCAAAATAAGCTATTTCCAGAAATGAGACCTTTTAGGACACATTTTGCAAAGTGTTATGCCTTTGTGGTAGATCACATACTCTGTGACCGTCTCATATCATCTTTTATTATTATTATTATTATTATTATTATTATTATTATTATTATTATTCAGTGCCTAGGGAAGACCTTCCTTTCCCAACATGTCTTCTAAGTGCAGATTCTTACCCCAATCTGTAACTAGATTGATTTTGTAAATAGTTTTCATATATGTGTAGTTTTATTGTTGGTGTGTTTATTTTGATATGTTTCATGGGAAGCAATTCATTACTGTGCATAGGCAAAAACCCAAGCTATAGTGCTTTGCACCTATCAGCCTCTTCAAAGGAATTCAAAGGAATTTCTGGCCAGGATTTGCTTCACATCCTTCAAGATTAAAAACTGTGAATTCATGGAGAAGGGCCTTTTCTGTTGTGGCACAACTAGGAAAGGCAAGGCAAAGCAAAATATACATTGTTAGTGTGACAAGTACCAAACAAGCTTAGAAGAAAGGGTTTTATAGGGCCTGGTGTCTCCCTACTGGGTCTGGGGATTAGCTGTCCACCTTAAGATAAAGGCACAGGAATTAACCTCACACCCAGTCAAGACACTGATTCATCTAGCTATGTATGGTCCACAATGGTTGGCAACAGCTGGTTCTGCAACTTAGAGGGAACCCTTGCCCTGTGGAGCCTCACGTGTCTGGCTGGCCCAAGCCTCAGAGTTCTGGCGGCACAGGAAACAAAGACTGGAGATCCTAGTTCAAGACCACCCCCTCTCCTCCTGCCGATGGTGCCACCCCCAGTACATACAGGGGCTGGCAGTGGGATCCTCTTTCCCTAAGAATTTCTCGTTTGGTTTTCAGTCCAGGAATAGGCGGTCTTTGGAGCCACAAAGCTGTAAGTTTCCCCACTATGCCAGTGGGGAGCTTGTGATGTGCTGTGGAGGAGTGTGGAAATGCAACATCAGGACACAGGAGGGGTTCTAAACTATGTATTGTTGTGAATCTGGGGGTGCAAGGCAGCCTAAATTCAAGATCATGCTAGTGCCGGAATTTAATTAAGGTTTGGGGTGGCAAAAGTGAGTCTCTGGTGTGAAATGATAGCTAGACTCCTGTAGATTTAAGTGTGTGTTAGACCTTGCTAATCACTTAATTAAAGCCAATTAAGTCAGGACTAGTGTCCTGCATGAGATGTTTAATTAAGCTTGTGCCAAAAACTGTGTCTTGGATTATCTGGGGGTTAGAATCTAAGGAAATGTAGTGTGTATTCTAAGCATCAGTAATTAGCTGATGTAAAGCTAAGTAGGTTAGGTGTGGTTATCCTAGCTGAATCAACAAGTGTTAATGAAGTCAGACAAACTTTTTTGTGAGGTGGGAGCCTGGGGGAGATTAAACCTTTAGATGCTCAAAGCAGTCAAAAGAAATAGGTGTTAGAATGTAAATGAACTTAAAAGGGAAGAGCAGCTGCCTTGAATTTGCCTATCAAAAATTAACCAGGCAACAGGCTGGTGAGCTCAATGGTATTTTGATTTATTGTAATTATTTCTAATTCTGTACCTATACATATACATTAGCATATTCAAATTTTATGCAAATATGTGCCCTCTTTGGGGGGCATTTTGTAAGTGGCCACCCCAGTCTGCCTTTCTGAAGCAACAAGGATTAGTCTGCCCCTCATGGCAACTCTGCTGACACTTTCCTCCCAGCTGAGAAAATGGCTGCTCTTTCTCTCTTTTAAGATGAGAGACCAGTTGGTATGAGCTATAACTATAAATAAAGATGCCCAGTGTAGGAATGTACATATGCAGCCAATAAAAATATAGCAGAAGGTAAAGGAGATGGATTTGTAGTGATAGTTAGCATTATAGTTACCCAGCCCTAGATTCATCTAATGGGACTTGCACACAGGACTAATTGAAGATAGGATGTCCATCCATATGTACTAAAGATGTAATTAGGAACACGAAATGCTGTATTGTTATTGTCTATGTTTCAGGACAGACCCAGTAATAATGTATTTTTAACAACAGTTAAACTGCTATGGCAAAACTGGATATTTTTATTCCCAGAACTCTGGTAATTTCTAAAGCTCTTCTCTTAGAAACTCACATAAGCTGTTTATGATAGAATATGACCTTTAATAAACAGCTTTGAAATCCTTTGAAATTACCCAATGTGAATGCCAGAGTTGCTTAGATTTGAAATTTCGTATATAAGGAGTATGATGGAGTAATCTAATGTTCATATCTGAAAGCCTCAAAGTCTTGCCTAGTCTCGATGGGCTAAATTTGAAGCATTATTTGCACGGTCCTAGAAATATCTCCCATTCACATTTTCTTCCCTGTCCCTGGTGACTAATTATTCCTCCTGGTTTTCCTAGTCATATACAGTATTGTAATTTTATGTTGTGAACCACAGTTAAGAGCTAAGCATGAATGGCATCATCATCATCATCATCGTGGTTGTCATCGTGATGATATCAAAATTGTGCTATAATAGCTCAGCTCCTGGCAGACAGATCCACATGTACATTCTCTGACTTCTTAATAATGGTATACATCACGTTTCCCTAATCTTAAGGTTGTTGTTGTTTTCAATAGTGCAGTTTTGTCTCTTTAACTACATTATCTCAGAATAGCTTAAAGTAGGGGATGAAAACCATTCTTCAGCCCAAGAAACCATCATGGGCAATCTTCCAGAGGCCACATGCCAGCATCTGTAGCACCACTTTGGTCACATATGGAGAGACCCTCATGTGAGCCCTCATTCTACCACATCCTTTGGGTGCCATGTTGTGTGGTCGCCTCCTCTTTCAGTCTGGTTGTCAGCCAATTGGCAATTAAACCTGCTAAGCTACATACGGTAGCTCTGTGTACATAGCTCTGTGTACCTGCTGGCAATATTGTCTTCAGCTGTACTTAAACCCTACTACCAAGTGGGGAAGTCTCTCCTTCTATATCCTCTCATGAAACCCCTTTCATGCTGCAACCCCTTACATTAGGAAAAAACAACAACCCAACAACAATATCATTGTTGTCTTTAAGAACAATGTTGTTTGTGAAGCTTTCACATGCCCCTTTCCTTTTAAAAATTCACTTTAGAGAGATCTTTCTGAAACATGGCTGGTGATTTACATCTGCTTCTCGTCGAGGATTGTGGAGTTCAGCTTTATAAATATTTAACTCAAAATAATAACTGGAAATGTACCTGCTGTATTTCTTCATCTTATTAATGGATAATGGGCCTTTATATATATAAGGCAAGCAAAATCATGGTGCAGGCTCTACAACAGTGGGCGGGTGGAGGAGAGAGAACAATGAAATAGAATCTGGTCGTCATTTCTCCTACATAATGTTTGGTATATAATTTGCTACCAAGCATTCATATGACAGAAGACATCTATATTGGATTCAGCCTCCACAGGAAACACTGCAAATTATATATGAAACACAAGTATGTTAAATTAAAAATATGATGTACAAGATACATATTTGTATCGTGTATGTCACTTTTTTATTTCTCATACTTGCACTGCATATATAATTTGTCGTGTTTTCTGGGAAGGCTGAATATAATAATAGATGTTTTCTGTCATATGAATGCTTGGTAGCAAATTATCTTTGATATATGCTACATTTGTAACATTCAAGTTTTGGTATTCCTGTTATGTACTCTGCAGAGTGGCGGTCTGCATCATTTAATAGCGGCCCTCTTCCTGGATTCTGGAAGTGGTTCAAAAAAAGAAAAGAAAAGTCCAAAATGGTTTTCTCATGTTGTCACTCTCACAATAGAGGATAGTTATTATAGTGTCTATTGAAGTGTCATAGTAGAGAGTAATTATTAAAGTGCCTTCTGAAAAGATTTATCCTCCCCTCACCCTTGTTGGGGCTGCAATAAAAGGTTTATGTGTATATTTGACTAGATGAACCTTTGATCTGATCCCCTCTTACATCCTTATGCTAAATATCTGGCATGAGAATTGGGAGATGGAGGTCAAATTGGCCTTATTTGAATCTGTGAGATGCTGGATGGTGTGGAAGTCCTACAGATCCGATCTCAATCCTCTACGCCCTCAGCCACCAGGGATGTTGATGATTGCAGCCTGGGAATGGCTGGTAGCTAGATGTAATACTCTCATAGGACAAAGCTTCCATACCCACAGTGCTGATGCTGCCTTTTGTGGTTTCTTGCTCCTGACCGAGGATTCAAGGAAAAGAACCAAATGTTATTTGCAGGCCTCTCCCTGACACTCCTCAGATGTTCCAATCAAACATAGAATGCCTCCTTTGATTAGGCTTTTGACCTTGGCTCTGTACTGCCATCCTTTCTGAGTGTATGTGTGTGTGTGTGTGTGTGTGTGTGTGTAGAAAGCTTCATCTAGTATTTTTGTAGAATCGGGGCTTACATACTTGTCCCCTCATCTCCTATGGGATCCATGGAGGCAGAAAATATATTCACATCAGAATTCTCTATGCAAACTCTGCATCTACTTTCTTCCCTGTGCCTTCTCTGTGCATTGATCTTCCTCTCCCCTTTTCATCTCAAAAAGCACAATATAAAACTAGTGGACATCTTTCAGTGTAAGTGTAACATTTACATGCCCTTTGCATCTCCCTTTATACTGCCTGAATAAATCAAGATAAAGCTATCAATGGTTTATAATGGAGCCATGGATATATTCCCCAAGCAGACAGTTCTGTGTCTTAATGCATTCACTGTAAAATGTCACTTTTAGTCATAGGGTATTGTTACGAAAGCATACTAAACTACAGTCACCCACCCATTGTACTAGGAAAGCTAATATCCATTATGAAACCAACTGAGCCCAAGGTTCACTGAAGGGCTGTTCAGGGATTGGGAATGATGTGTATGTTGTGAGGAAGTGTTTCATGCCACAAATGCATTTGTGGCATGAAACACTACTTTTGAAGTCCTCCCTGCACCCGCCACCCAGCCATACCAAGGTAAGGGATGGTGTTGCTTCTAAAATGAAATAGTTCTTGTTTCTTGTTTTCAGGAGGATCACATAGGACAATGGTGTTTTGGACTACAACTTCCCTCATCACCAGCCAGCCTGGCTAATGGTAGAAGGCGATGGGAGCTGTGGTCCAACAACTTTTGGAGGGCACCACGTTGGCAACACCTGACACAGAATGTCACCAGGTCAGTGGCAGAGGTTTCCTGGTGTGGGAGGATCTCATGGGATGGCTCAGTCAGTAGAACATGAGACTCAGGTTGTGGCTTTGAGCCCCACATTGGGTGAAAGATTCTTGCATTGCAGGGGGTTGGACTAGATGATGCTCGTGGCCCCTTCCAATTCTGTGATTCTCTGATCATTGATCTATGCAGTCATTCTTATTCGTGTAACTTTGGTCTCACAACTGTGCTTTGAGTCCTGAAGTGGTATTTGATGTAGTGATGTATACAAACAACCTTTCAAAATTAGGGATGGGTGAATGTGTCCATCAGTTTCTCTCAGTTTCCAACTTTCCCATTCTTAATTCATTTCTCCACATTTGCATCTCGGTTTGCAGTTCTTCTTCTTCTTCTTTTTAAGATCCTCATGAAAAATTCACTAATATTTTAGTGCAAGCCACTGTGTCTCAGCAATATAGGGTCAGTAATGCCACCTTACCTTACAGGGTTGCCATATGGATTAATGAGGTAAGGTATGCAGAGTGCTCTCAAGTTGTGATCTAGATGCCAAGCATAATTCTTTATTATGTTCAGACATGTGATTTAGGGGATCAGGTAGCAACTCTGAGGTTAATTCTGATTGCAGGCATCAGACACATCTCCTAATTTTACTGCTTGGGCTACCTGACTGCTGGTAATGCAGCATGTGATAAACTGCATATTGGTGGGCTGCACATAAATCAAAAGATTGCAAATTTGCACCCTGTAAATTTGCTGAGATCCCTCCCCCACTCACTATTTTAGCATTTCAAAGAGTTTTCAATGAGAAGTCATTGCTTGCAATGCCATTTACAATGAAACTTTTATATTGTAAACCACTCTGTGATCCTCAGATGAAGGGAGGTATAGAAGCAGCAGCAGCAGCAGCAGCTTCAACCTAGCCCCTTGGGAGTCTTTCTTGTGCATTTCCCAAAAGAATTACAATGTCACACTTGAGCAAAAGTAAATGTGAATACATTGCAGATACTCCTCCTTAAGTGACTTGAGGATTAATTGCCTGATCCATAAGTTCGTTTTATCAGAGTAGGTGAACTGAAACTGGTTGAGTCCTGCTGAGTTCAAGGGGGTTAAAATACCCGAGGCTGAGATATTTAATACACCAACTCTCTGGCAATTCATTACAGTCAGCAAGAATATTATGAAACTGCTCTAGAAAGAGTGATTTGAAGGTTGCAGCCCTAGGCAGGTTAGCTGCAGGTGTCTTCCACCCCCGCTCCTTTTTCCACTTTTTTTTGGCAGTGGATGACAGAAACTATAAGACAAATCTTGCCAGCGGTGTTACCTGACCTAGAGAATGGGATAAGTTGCCTGAGTCACAGCATGGCAGGAGTGTGTGCAAAAATTGCACTTGACTTGCCAGCCATGGAACTGGAAAGGATCAGGAAGGTGCAGCTGTGGCATTTCTGCTTAGAAACATCATGATATAAACTAGAGTGGCAAATTTTGTTCCCCGAACATTGTCAAAGTGAAAGTTGGTTTTTCAAGGTGAGTGAAAACACCAGGAAAATGCTGCCTTTATTCATGGCTGTTATCGACTCTGTGCAACATCTAATTCCCCCCTTTTTGCTGTTTCCTCAGCACTTTGTTGTTGCTGTTTCTTTCTGCAGCAGCAGCAGCAGCAACAACAACAACAACAATTTGTCACTTGCTACAATTTTATTCTCTCAAAGCAACTCACTTAAAAAACAACAACCCTAGAAAACCAAATTAAAATAACTAAAGTTAACTAAATTTAACTGTGTAGTGCAGTGGTTAAGGGTGGTAGACTCGTAATCTAGGGAACCGGGTTTGGGTCTCCGCTCCTCCACATGCAGCTGCTGGGTGACCTTGGGCTAGTCACACTTCTCTGAAGTCTCTCAGCCCCACTCACCTCACAGAGTGTTTGTTGTGGGGGAGGAAGGGAAAGGAGAATGTTAGCCGCTTTGAGACTCCTTCGGGTAGTGATAAAGTGGGATATCAAATCCAAACTCCTCCTCCTCCTCCTCCTCCTCTTCTTTTTCTAGATATGCTCATCCTACAATAGCATGCAGGACAGATCCTATACCACCCAACTAAAACATGACCACCACTTTATGCGCATAGCATCTGGTATCCAGGGTTATATCTCCTAAACTCTATTTAACTATCATGACTGGTATCTGTTGATAGGCCAGTCCTCCAATAATTTGTCCTAGTGCCCTTTAAAAACAACAACACTAAGCAAGTGGATATTAAAATGAAATGTGTGCAGTTTAATTTTCAGTCTCCGTGAATTCTTATGTATGCCACAGTATAGATTTATTAATTGCCCTGCATTCTATAATATATGATCAAGCTGCTAGGAACTGTGGGTGCTAGAACAAAACAGCCTGCATCATGATTGGTTAGATTGTGTGGTATAGTACTGTCATGCTGTGGGAGCTGATTGCGTTGTTGACATGTGATTGCATTAGAATGATTATAGTATTAGATGGATAGATAGTTATATGATTATATTTCAAGATTTTATGTGTTACAATGCTCATAGCTGTCAACTTTTGGATTTGAAAATAAGGGATCAGCAGCCTCACCCATCCTGGGGACAGTCTACGGTATATCTAACAATCCAGGATAGCAGCGGGAAATGGCGCTGGAATAAGGGAGTTTCCCACAAAAAAGGGAGGGTTGACAGCTATGAAAAGGCTCCTCTTATCAAAGTGAATCATTCGTCGGATTGTTGTTGTGTTTTGAATTGATTTACGTATATCTGATTGTTACTGTAATGATGTATTGATTTGCATTTTTGTTGCTCTGTTGTGAGGCGCTTTGAGCATGTTTATTTGGGCAAAATCGACATACCGATTTAAAATGGAAATAAATAATATGAAAAGACCTTTCTAAATGGATGGCCGTCATATTTATGCTGCCTTGACTATATGGTTGAAAAGTGGTGTAAACTTAAAAAGAAGGGTGGGGAAGACAGGCTTTTAACTGTTAAACGTTATGAACAACGAGATGGCTTCCAAAGAGTTACTACTGACAAGATTCACAGGATAATGAAAAACACTAGGCAGGTATTGATGTTGTCATTGTAGGTAAATAAATCTCTCCAAAAAGATGTCAAATGTTTTAAACCTGTGTTCACATTTTCAACCAACTTTCAATGGTGAAAGAAAGACATTGATTCCCCTAGCCATAGAATTTGGTACCACCACTGCAATCTCTGATGTGGCAAGCCCTCAACTCCTGACACCAGGAACTAAGTTGTGAGACATGGATGAGTACCAAGTGGGGAAGGACCTAGAACATTTGGGAGATTGAGAGGAAAAGGCTGGAACTATCTGCTTCCTAGCTCCGCGGCAAATTAGGCAGACATAATTGTGCCCCTATCCAGAGCCGAATGTACTTGTTTGACCCTGCAAAGGAAAATTCTGTGAAATGCAGCCTGCTACTAATTAATGACAGACATTTTGTTTATGTTGTATTGCCTAGACAGACTGTCACCATGCTTTAATCCATCTTGATTAGTCAAAGCACACAAGGAAGCTATTGATTTGTGTTCATTCTGGTACAAATGGTGACTAGATTCCAGTGCCGATAGGCAGCTTTCTTTCATACCTATGTAAAATGATTCCTGGAATAAAAAATGGAACATCTGAAAGTGAGATTCAGAGGACTTTACTGTACCTGTAATTTGCTATCAGATCAATCTATATTAAAGTATAGTGCTTCTTTAATGCATTTAGCGCTTTCTTGGAAACATTTGTAAGACATGCTACAGCACCTCATTCAGAAGCAATATGCTCAGATCAATTGTAGAAGTCTTACCGTACATACCATTGATACGTTATCTGGAATTATTGATCAGGATGCATTTTGTTGTGATTTCATTCATAAATCCAGTTTAGGATTTGATAAAATGTTTTTTAAAACTTGTTTCACCAGTGGGCTCCTTTCTATGTACAACACTCAACAGCTGTCCCCCTGCTGTGGCAAATAACATCCAGGAATAGGGTATTTTTGTCCGGAACATAGAGGAAGAAGAATTCATCACAGATAGTCCACACAAGGATTTGCTTTTGGCAATTTCTGCCCCATCCCTGGGCTGACAGAATATGTTATCCCTTACGGGGTTTTAATTTGCTGAACCAATAAATTATGCAGCCCTCGTTTCCTTGCTTCTTCCTATGAGGACCATATACTTAAAAGCATTCATAGAATCATAGAACCACAGAGTTGGAAGAGACCACAAGGGCCATCCAGCCCAACCCCCTGCTAAGCAGGAAACACCATCAAAGCATTCTTGACATATGCCTGTCAAGCCTCTGCTTAAAGGCCTCCAAAGAAGGAGACTCCACCACACTCCTTGGTAGCAAATTCCACTGCCGAACAGCTCTTACTGTCAGAAAGTTCTTCCTAATGTTTAGGTGGAATCTTCTTTCTTTTAGTTTGAATCCATTGCTCTGTGTCCGCTTCTCTGGAGCAGCAGAA
Source organism: Zootoca vivipara (assembly GCF_965207765.1). Taxonomy (NCBI): domain Eukaryota; kingdom Metazoa; phylum Chordata; class Lepidosauria; order Squamata; family Lacertidae; genus Zootoca; species Zootoca vivipara. The sequence continues at coordinate 31,785,879 of NC_142586.1, read as the reverse complement.
AACAACCTTTCACCCTCTTCTATGTGACATCCTTTTATATATTTGAACATGGCTATCATATCACCCCTTAACCTTCTCTTCTCCAGGCTAAACATACCCAGCTCTCTAAGCCATTCCTCATAAGGCATCGTTTCCAGGCCTTTGACCATTTTGGTTGCCCTCTTCTGGACACGTTCCAGCTTGTCAGTATCCTTCTTGAACTGTGGTGCCCAGAACTGGACACAGTACTCCGTTGTTGTTGTTGTTTAGTCGTTTAGTTGTGTCCGACTCTTCGTGACCCCATGGACCATAGCACGCCAGGCACTCCTGTCTTGCACTGCCTCCCGTAGTTTGGTCAAACTCATGTTCGTAGCTTCGAGAACACTGTCCAACCATCTTGTCCTCTGTCGTCCCCTTCTCCTAGTGCCCTCAATCTTTCCCAACATCAGGGTCTTTTCCAAGGATTCTTCTCTTCTCATGAGGTGGCCAAAGTATTGGAGCCTCAGCTTCACGATCTGTCCTTCCAGGGAGCACTCAGGGCTGATTTCCTTAAGAATGGATAGGTTTGATCTTCTAGCAGTCCATGGGACTCTCAAGAGTCTCCTCCAGCACCATAATTCAAAAGCATCAATTCTTCGGCGATCAGCCTTCTTTATGGTCCAGCTCTCACTTCCATACATCACTACTGGGAAAACCATAGCTTTAACTATACGGACCTTTGTCGGCAAGGTGATGTCTCTGCTTTTTAAGATGCTGTCTAGGTTTGTCATTGCTTTTCTCCCAAGAAGCAGGCGTCTTTTAATTTCGTGACTGCTGTCACCATCTGCAGTGATCAAGGAGCCCAAGACAGTAAAATCTCTCACTGCCTCCATTTCTTCCCCTTCTATTTGCCAGGAGGTGATGGGACCAGTGGCCATGATCTTGGTTTTTTTGATGTTGAGCTTCAGACCATATTTTGCGCTCTCCTCTTTCACCCTCATTAAAAGGTTCTTTAATTCCTCCTCACTTTCTGCCATCAAGGTTGTGTCATCTGCATATCTGAGGTTGTTGATATTTCTTCCGGCAATCTTAATTCCTGCTTGGGATTCATCTAGTCCAGCCTTTCGCATGATGAATTCTGCATATAAGTTAAATAAGCAGGGAGACAATATACAACCTTGTCGTACTCCTTTCCCAATTTTGAACCACTCAGTTGTTCCATATCCAGTTCTAACTGTAGCTTCTTGTCCCACATAGAACTGGACACAGTACTCCAGTACTGTACATATTGCATTTTACCATGTGCCTGAACATGTGCAGAATTTTTTGGAATGAAGCTAATATTTGTGATTTCCTTAACTGTGATTTCAGCAATACCACTAATATGAGTGTGTTTGATCAGTGTTTGTATTAGGGTGAACAATACCCGTTTGTATTGAATGTTTAGTGTTTTCCTGTGAATAAATTGTATACATACCATGTGAGTTCCAAATTCAGTGATCCCATTATAGTAGCAGATAGGACAATCTGTTTTTAGTACCGTGTCAGGAATATGGTGATAAGATTCCGATGTTCAGTTTATCAAAACATTTACAGAGATCAGAAGTAACAGAGCTACTTAAAGTTGAACAAATGAGAGATCTCTCCCTGCTCATCCAGATCAATAAGGATTTCTTCACTTCTGGAAACTATTGGCTTAGATCCCAGACAACATAATTTATCAATGAGGGAATTAGAATCCTAAGTAGGAAACCATAAGAATAAGTGGAACTCATAATGTTGATTTCTTCCTCTTTGGAAGTAATTTAGAAACCCACAGTGTGTTTATTTTAATTTTCTAATTGTGTATGTGTTCCCCACATTTTTATTAACTTCAAAAATATTTAAACTTGGTACTGTAGGGAATATACTATAGAACCTTTAGTTATTTAAGCCTTAAGGACCTTCCAGTGTCCTAAATTAATGTCCTCTGTTACTAATGTTAGAAACACAGACAACCATTATAACTGGGCTATTTATTATCTTGTGGCTTGCAGACCTAGAAACATTAAAAGTAAATGTGGGTTTCAGAAATCTTCATAAGACATGATTGAATGGATCATACAAGTGTACTTAGGCAATATTTCTAGTCCTCCTAGATAGGGCTGCTTTCCTGACAGCCCACTCTGAGGAGGGAGAAGATATTTAGCACCCTGAAATGGACTTCTGGGAAATCACATGGCCACAACCATTCCTCCCTCCATATATTCTTCTTGCTTCTGAATTGGTCACTGGAAGGGAGAGGTAAGGAATATGATACTAAGGGATAATCCTGGGGAGGTGAGCAGGATCTGGTGATATCACTTAGAGAGCCTTATACCAACTGGGACTTAAGCACCAGATTGCAGGGACTTGAAGAACTCTCTGTGTTTCAGATTTTTTTTATAGCTCACCTATTATATGTGTCCATAGTTTCCTTTTCCTCTTAATTAATGATCTACTTGAATTGTTGTGTTTGTGCTTTTGCTGCCTGTCGTTTACCTTCAGTTCAAAATAAAATGCTGTTTTCTTCATAGTTTTAAGTGTAGTCTTCTAAAGCATAGAGTTTTGTTTTTCATGCCCTGGTCTAAACTGGGGAGTATCCCTCCCCCTCCCCCTTGGCAGATCTCTTCCTACCAGGAAGCAAAACACAGTGTGAAGCTGTACAGTATGTTATCTTATACCTTCTGTATCTTGGACAGTCCAGTTTCAATGTTGCACATGTATGGAGGCTTTCCATAGGCTGAAACCTGTAAATGAACGAAACATCATCTTAATCACCTGATTATGTGAAGATGTAGTAAGTTAGCCCTGGAGAACCACCCCTGTTCCATACAGTCTCCTGCAGAGGGAGCAGGCTGAGTTGAATTCGGAAAAAGAAGGAAGTAGTTAATTGTTGGACTTCAACTCCCATCAGCTGTATTCAGCATGTCCAGTGGTCATAGATGATGGGTGTTGTAGTTCAGCAACTTCACGTGGGCCAAAGGCTCCCCAGTCCTGTGTCAACAGTTAAGCTAATGGTCAGACGCAGGATTCTTGAGATGTTGAAAGGTCGTTTTAAACATCTTTCTGAAGTGAGGACCTCTTTGCAACTAGAGAACCTAGTGTTTAAAATGCAGACATTATTTCAGGTCACAATGTGCTTGAAGTACGTATGATGCATCATATTGCTTGGAGGCTTGAAAGCTTCCAGCTGTTGACTTGGATGGGGTTTGATCAATACTGGTCAACCTGAGGCCTCTGCTCTGCTCTGCTCTACTCTGCTCTGCTCTGCTCAGGGCCACTTATTTTATTTCCTGCTGCCAGTCAGCACTTAGTACAACCTAGGCAGGTTGAAAACTGAACTTATACCAAAAAGAAAACATGGAATATAGTCTCCTGCCTTTTTCTTACTCTTTGTGCTTAATTTGCCAAGGCAGACATTTTCCAACTGTGTTCTGAAGAACCCTGGGGTTCCTTAGAAGCTTAGCAGGCTGTCATTGATGTAAGATCAACAATGGTGGACAAGTTTCCCTGAAAGTAAAGCTAGCCTTGCCCTCAGATGCGTAGCTCCTGGGTAGTTTCTGAGGAACAGCATGTAGGACAAAGACAGAGTCCAAACAGACCTGGACAACTCTGTTTATAGACTGGCAGTGTGACTCAGAATGCACCCCAAAATCTTCCACAACATGAAAAGGTCTCCATATCCCATGTGGAGGGGGGGACCTTCTAGGCAGAAAAATACATGTGAAAGGGGTTTGTGAAGTTTAGTTTGAAGAACGCTGTTTCAGAGTACAAATCATACCTCAGCCATTTACATCAAGAGCAGCTTGTCAAACATGTTAACAACATCAGACCTATTAGTTCAGACCAGACTCTTCAGTGCAGAAAAGAGTCCAGGAGTGGCAGTGGGACAGTATTAATTATTGTGTATATCGTTAACTGTTTTGAAATATATAAACGAAATGCTGTATACAAATTTTAAAAATTGATCCATCAATTCATAATGATATTATAGACAATATTGAATTCTTCAAATGAAATGGATGGTATTGACCTCCATTGCAACTCAACATCCTCTCAAACAAAAACAATCCAGAAGTTTCCCTTCCCTGTGGTGCAGCCTGTCAGTTTGCATTTCTTAGTGCAGGAAGTATTGATCTCATGTGCAAAGATCTTTCCTATTCTGATTAATTCTAGAAGCTACCAGAAGCTTCTCTGTGTGAGAGAAGCAGAGGCAGAAGGGTTAATGATTGTTGGGGTTATACCTTCTGGGAAGCTGCTTTGAACTAGTTCTCTTATCTCTATTCTGCAGAGTCATGCTGACTATAAATAAAGGCCAAAAGGAGCCTGGGTCTAATTTTTCTCTTCTCTCTCTCTCTACCTTCTGGTGTGGTGTTTCTGTTTCTGTACATAGAATGCTTAGTGTTAAGGTTTAGTCTTATTATGAGTTAAGTTTATAAATACTGCAACTGGATTTTGTATGGACTGAGCCAATCCTGATTGTTCTGGATTTGATTACCATTATGCTAAATTTATCAATTCTATGAAGACTTACAACACCTTCTAGAAATGACACCAAAAATAGTCAAAAATGGCTATATCTGTCTGGTTTTCAATACAGAGTTTCCTACAATATTCTACAGTAGTGATGTGTTAATTTTGGCTCTCTCTGTTTCTGGTAGTGCACCTCTTTCAGGAAGCAAAGAAACAAAATGTTCAACTGTCCCATTGAAAGGGAATATGACTCTGGGAGTGGTTTGTATTCCTTTTTAAAAAAATGAAAATATATGTGTCTTCCCCCCACCTTCCATCTGACTAAAATTTACTTGGTGGAAACTGGTCCTTTAGAGCAGGCATCCCCAAACTGCGGCCCTCCAGATGTTTTGGCCTACAATTCCCATGATCCCTAGCTAACAGGACCAGTGGTCGGGGAAGATGGGAATTGTAGTCCAAAACATCTGGAGGGCCGAAGTTTGGGGATGCCTGCATTAGAGTGAATGGACTCTTGCCCCATCAGTCTCAGTGCATAAAAATGGATATATCTGAAAATAACATAGAGGCCCTCACCTGCCTGCTATCATCAACCAGTCCAGGGGGTGGCACTCCCTGCCAGCTTCCTCCCCCTTTTAAGTCCCAGCATTGCACCTTGTAGAACTCATCAGGGAGGACAAATGGGGACAAAACTAGAATTGCCTCTCATTGACTCTTCCCACTGTTTGAGCTCCTTGCCTTCTGCCCTACTACAGTGGAACCTCGGTTTACGAACACCTCGGTTTACGAATTTTCGGTTTACGAACGCCGCGGACCCATCTGGAACGGATTAATTCACTTTCCATTACTTTCAGTGGGAAACTTTGCTTCAGTTTATGAACGCTTCAGTTTAAGTACTCCGCGGACCGTCTGGAACAGATTAATCCACTTTCCATTACTTTCAGTGGGAAAGTTCGCTTCAGTTTATGAACGCTTCAGTTTAAGTACTCCGCGGACCGTCTGGAACAGATTAATCCACTTTCCATTACTTTCAGTGGGAAAGTTCGCTTCAGTTTATGAACGCTTCAGTTTATGAACAGACTTCCGGAACCAATTGTGTTCATAAACCGAGGTACCACTGTATTCCTAGTGGGCACCAACCACCACTAGTCAGTATAAGTCTTCTTACTTCATATAATTCCTCACTCAAACATGTAATGAAATCATTTCAGGCACTTTTAAGCAGCCGTTTGTGTTACACTGAGAAGAGCAAGCACTTCTAATGGATTTTTAAAAAAATGCAACTCCAAATAATTTACAAAGATTAGGACGTTGTCACAAATATACCGGAAGTTTAGGGACTGCTCTCTGAAGCTGTTCTGTACTGACAGCTAATTGGTAGCACTCTTTGAGAGCCCTTTTATAGCTGGATACAGCTGAATGAAAACAAGCCACAAAGGGAGCTCATTTTTGTTTATCATTAATATTTACTTAGTTCTGTAGAAGGTTTTTTTTTTAAAAAAAAAAAGAATTTGCTGCAATCTCTACTAGTATTCCCATTATATCATGTAAATTGATTTGGTAAATTCATTCATTTGTTTGTTTTAGTTGTCTTCCTCTTTTAGTGGTCTGTAAATCCAGTCCAATGAATGAATAAAATTATGCCTAGGGTGAAGAGATATAATATCCCCATAAATGATTAGGGAAATTCTCGTTTTATTCCAACAGATCATGTTGTTGTCCTTTGAGAAAGAATGAAATTGAGGTATCATTATCTTTGTGAATCTTACACCTACTGGGCATGATCTAGATTAGCAACTCTGGTTGGCACACACAGAAATTCTAATGAAGAACCACCAACCTCCTGACCTTCACCACAAGACAAGTCTGTTTCCTAAACTGTCATATATCAAAGCCTTAGTGCCATGTAGAAAAGCTAGCCACAGTTTTCTACACTGTGGCCACTGGCTTCGTTTCACTCTAAATTTATGGCTCAATTGGTTGTTTACAAAGATACATCTCCTACACTAAAATGCTAGCCCATTAACTTTGAAAGTCAGCACCAGAAGTTGACATGTTCAACAGATGAGTCAGAAACACATCAGATGTTTCTCTCTTGTTTTTCCCTTAGGTGCACTTCTGAGTTGTTTTAACTTTGCACCTCAAAATATAGAAGATTCATACTTGCAAACAATATATCGTACAGGTGCATCACTGGGGACTCCAGAATCGGTGCTGATCTCCCCTGAGTATGCAACTCAGTTTAAACTCTGATTGCTTCAGGAAGATCCACATAAAGATTTTAGAGCAGAGTATACGGAGTGGTTAGATGGGTGCTAAGACCTCCCTTCCCCCAAGGTTTCATTTGGTGCAGTCTCTTCATATAAGCATTTACCTGGGGAGAAAAGTGTTTGGAAGGAGAAGCTATAGGGAAGTAAGCAGGGTGGGTCCATATACTCCTTTGGACTCAACTCTTTCCCTTTATACATGATTGGGATAGACTCAGGTTTAAACCAGTGGGTCTGCTATGGTTAACTACAGTGTTGTGCTGTGCTGAACCCTTGACTTCAGTGTGTATATCAACATTCCTGCCATTTACATTCTCAGAAATTACATGTGAAAAACGACGACACAAAGTTCCCTTGTGTAATGGGATGAAAGCAGCTGAGCATTCGAATGCTTGCAGAATCATGGGCTTAGATTAGATGGCTTACTGTGAGCTTGCCATGAAATCAGATAGTGGACATACCTGCTTTTTCAACAGTGCAATACCAGAGTCTGAGTGGCAGCAGCCTGTTTCAATACACACTTGTTTACACACCTATTTTAAATATTTTGTCATAAGGTGCCATACTTCAACATTATCCCCATGGATATTGGCTAATGGGCAATTTTCCTATGTTCTGACATATTGCCTTGTTAGTACCTCATTAACACCTGCTGCTAGTGAACAGTATTCCTTGGGGACTCTTTTCTGCTGTGCACTCACCTGATGGAAAGCTAATTGCGTCACTGTGTAGCATTCCCATTAAAGCTGCTGAGCATCTGTGATTAATAAGGCACTGCAGTAATGAGGAAGTGAACCTAGGACTCAAAAACACCTCCCACTTCCATTAGGTTTGCTTTTGAAGGCCAGGGCTTTAACTTCAAGCCTCTCTGGGGCAACTGCAACATAACCAGAGCCTCCAAAAATCTGGCAGTGGTGGTGGGGTTGGGGGTACTGTTGTATTTATCCTGCTTGGCACCTCAAGTGCATGGAAACTGTGTGGTCTTTGCTTGCTATACAGATATGCAGTATATCAGGGGAAATTGCTTGAAAAAAATGTGTGCGCTAGTCAAAACTGTATATAAAAGGTATTAGGAGAAATCTGTACTAAAATGCTGAATAAATTTCATGGAAATTTATTTATTTATTTTAACCCCAAATTGCTGCAGAAATGTGGAGAACTGAATTTAAGACTGGGGGGGAAATGAGAAACAGAGAGAGCCGAAATTTAACACATTCATCCATCACTACTGTAGAATATAGTGGGAAACTCTGTATTGAAAACCAGACATTTAAAATGGGGAGACGAGATAGGGCAGGTATGAGTCATAGGCCCTGCTCAAGTACTGGGTCCTTTGCAGCTGCCCAAGGGGTTTGTGTTGTGGAATTGGGTGTGTGTGTGTGTGTGTGTGAGTGAGAGAGAGAGAGAGAGAGAGAGAGAGAGAGAGAGAGAGAGAGAGAGAGAGAGAGCCAATATAGTAGAGGAGAAAGGTCTGCCTTGTCTGGAACTGTCTGTGCTCCATGATTCCGAAAACTGCCAAAGAAGCCCTTAAGAATATTTGCTTCATTCATTCATTGTTCTAGATAGCTAGAGAGAGCCTTTGGTAAGGGTCCTAAAATGCGGGCAAACTGAGAATTTTCCTGTGATTTGCACCAAAAGGCTATTTCATACATTCTGGATATCTATCCAGTCTCTAATCAGACTATGCCAGCAGGTGTACACTTCAGAGCCAATCCTGCCTCATGAATGTGTGCCTGTATGCTAATATGTTTGCATATACACATTTCTCTCATGCATTCTTTCATTATTAGGTGCACACTTAAGAGGCTTAGGTCTTAACATGAAAATATATAATTCATGAAATAGTCCTTATTTTACATTTGCGATGGGACACACACATTACCTAGGTCTTCTCAGATTGACGTGGAATAAATAAACCTATTTACCCCATGAAGGAAGTATGATGGGGTCCTTTCTCTCTCTCCCCACCATGATCCTTCAGATCCTTGAATTTCCCTTTCCATTCTCCTTCAGTCTTTCACCTCCCCATCAATCACACACATATGAACTACGGTAGGGGTGTCCAGTCTATTTTCTTCCAAACCCAGTATTTTTTAAAAAGTAATTAATGGGGGGAAATCATTGCATGCAGAATGAAAGAGCTGATGATATCTCAACATATGGTTACAATTAATTAGTACTTGGAGTAGACTCTATCGCAGAAAATCTAACACACATTTAAAATAAACTCCTTAAAGTACTGGCATAAATATAAAGTAGAACAAAGTACAGTTCTGCTCTTTCGTAAGGAACTGCAAGGTACAGCCTGAACCTGCAAGAATATAATCAGATTCCAATTTGTGATAACAAGATGGAGCTCTTAAATTCTGAAGTTGCACTCATGAGCGATGATGACCTAGCCCTGCAGCTATGCAACTCAAGCGAATCATTATCCCATACAAATCTTTGTGCTACACAAAACCTCTCTAATTTACACTATGTCTGCCATCCCCATGTGACTCTTGAATCAAGCATGTTGTCCAATAAATGAAGATTTGTTACTATTATCTCTAGCCACTATTGTACTCAAACTTCATTAGACTTTTGAGATCCAACGTTCTACTCAAAAGGAAGAAGCAATTATCTCTAACAATATGCAATACTGCTAGGAGTGTAACAAGCTTATTCCAGGCATAAGCCATCCTCCTTTAGGAGTGCAGTTTAACTTTGTCAGTGCCTGTGTAACATCACATTCCCAATAACTTAATGACGCCACAGGTAGCTCTGAACTCAGCCCTTTTCTCCTCCTTCCTTCTTCCATTGGTTAACCATGCAGAGGATCACTGTACCCTATTCTGTTTCTGTTTCAGCAGCTACTGATAGCTGAAAGGTAAAATGGATGTCAAAATAATAAAGTGAGCAAGGCATTAATCGAATAACACAATAGCCCTTCCCTACCAATCTATCCACCTGACAGGTGCAAATGGGGCACCTTTCAACGAGGTGCATTTATATTTTTGCATTTAGAACGATGCAAACAATTCAAACCTTTAGAATAGCATACCGTTCTTTCAAATACATATTTAAACTTAGAGTAGGCATGGTGGACATTTATAATAGGTATACACATTTCAGCCAAATATAATTAGAAAGAAAAAGTGCCAAGATATCAGGGCCTGTCATGGTTTAGAACTAAAATGCCAATTCGCTTTGCAAAAAAAGGAGGAAGAAGAAAGAAATGTCAATTATTTTCATTCTCCATTGCTCGTTCCCTATTAAAAGCTCTGTGGTAATGGCTGGCTTTGGGACACCTGGAGTGTTCAGCCAGGAGTTTCAAAGAAGAATGTTAATGGAAGGCTTACACTACAAGCCACAACTTTGCACCCATCTGCACCTGTATAAGTTGTGCTTCACCTTGTATTGCTTGTTAAATACTGCCCTTCCCTGCAAAGGAGGCCAGGGCAGCAAATAGAAAAAGGCCTAGAGCAGGCTTCCTCAACCTCGGCTCTCCAGATGTTTCGAGGCTACAGTTCCCATCATCCCTGACCACTGGTCCTGTTAGCTAGGGATCAAGGGAGTTGTAGGCCAAAAACATCTGGAGGGCCGAGGTTGAGGAAGCCTGGCCTAGAGCAAAACAATACAACAAAAATAAAATGAACACCATTCACACATTTAAAAGCACCTAAAAGCATTTGAAACAATTCAAAACATCTAAAAATAATCATATACCCTCACAGCTAATCATTTCAAGGTCTCGGGAAACAGTATTGTTCGGCCAGGAGTAATTTTAAATTCCTCCTGAACATTTAAGAATGTAAGAACCACCTGATGGGTCAGACTAAAGGCCCATCTAGTCCAGCATCCTTTTTTTTTCACAATAATCAACCAGATGCCTGTGGAAAACCAGCAGAAGGATGTGTGCACAAGAGCACTCTCCCTTCCTGTGACTAATTTATTTTTATTTATAAAATAAATAAATTATATACTGCTAATTCATTAATATTGAGGGAGACAGGTGCATGTCACCCGCAAGGGCATCCCACAAAAAACTCTTTATGTTGCACCATCTCTACCTAACCTGCCCATTGGAACTTCTTCCCCCCACATAGGAAGGGCTCAGATCCTCTGACCAGACCTTGCCTCATTGAAACAAGGCTCTCTGTGCTGCTAAACATGGTGGTTGAGCTGAATCCCTGTTGTGGTTCAGCCTGTTTTCTTTCTAGCTCCTCTTGCACTTTTTATTCTCCCTCCCACTCTCGTTCCCTGCATGTGGGTGTGAGCTCTGCACCTCCTCCAAGCTCTATCGCATCCTTTCTCCTTGCTTTTGATGCTTCACTTTGCCTCCTCCCCTTCCTTTTTTGCTCAAGTCCCTGTCCTTATCTGAAGCCTCTGATTTCTCAGCTTCTTGCTTTCTGTCACAATTTCCTTTGATCAGCATTTCTGCAGCATGCTGCTTTGGTCATATATTTTTGACTTTGTTATCTCGATGAGCTCTTTGCTATCAGTAAATTTCCCTTCTCTGGCCCTTGTTTGATCTCTCTTAACCTCGAGCCCTCTCCCTCTCCCCCTCCATTTATTCTACAGCCTCCAGTCCACCTACCACTGTTAAGTTCTCTGCTGTCTTGCCCTCCCATACTTCAGCACTTCAACTCCTCCCAAGCTTATCCTGACCGCATGATGCTTTCCGTCAGTAGAGTACTTTCACTGCCTTAGCTGAACACTTTTGCATGTCCTTCAGACTGTGACCTTGGCTGACCCTGATCAATTTCCCCTGCTTTTGATCACTGTCTAACTAGAGAAGCTCAAAATACTGTGCAAGCTCCTTTCACTACACTCTTTAATTCCAAACTCTTCCATGTTGAATCCTAGGGCACTTGCCTTCCATTGCCTCCCTACATCAGAAACTCATTGCCTTTTCTTTACATTTCATTTGCACACCTGCAGTTTAGATCCTTCATTTCAACACACGTGTGCAAACTATATTTCCGTCTTAGCATGGAAGAGATATGATGCCCCTGGTTGTAGCCTATAGAGAACAGTTTTGGAAAGCTCGTGATCTCAGGTTTGTCCTTGTAGAGGTAAAAGTAAAGGTAAAGGGACCCCAGACCATTAGGTCCAGTCGTGACCGACTCTGGGGTTGCGCGCTCATATCGCATTATTGGCCGAGGGAGCCGGCGTATAGCTTCCAGGTCATGTGACCAGCATGACAAAGCTGCTTCTGGCAAACCAGAGCAGCACATGGAAACGCCGTTTACCTTCCCGCTGTAGCGGTTCCTATTTGTCTACTTGCATTTTGACGTGCTTTCGAACTGCTAGGTTGGCAGGAGCTGGGACCAAGCAACGGGAGCTCACCCCGTCACAGGGATTCGAACCGCCGACCTTCTGATCAGCAAGCCCTAGGCTCAGTGGTTTAACCACAGCGCCACCTGGGTCCCTTGTCCTTGTAGAAGGAACCCCCAAATCCGCCGCAAGGTTCACTTCAGATGGAGTTCACAAGACACTTATAGTGCGCCAATAAGTTATTCGAAGCAGATGCCTCTTCTTTGGTAGGGGCATCAAACTGAAAGATTTCAGTTAGCAAAACAGTCATCCAGTACTGCTTGTTTTAAGCAAACAGAAATATAATGAGAGGGGCATATTCAACCACTTCGTAATATAGCAGTTTGTAACACAGCACCTTATAGAGCTATGTGCAAAATCACATTGCAATTCAAAAAACAATGCCATGTATAAACAATCACATTTATACATTTGGCTACCTTTTCACATTCAAGCATCTCATGTATGAGGCATGCATGTGAGTTACAAAAACCAGCCGCTGTTGAATTGTGGAATCCCAATAAATTATGGCTGCAATTCTATGCATAGTTCCTTGAAAGGAAAGCCAGTTGAACTCAGATAGATTTACATCTGAGTAGACATGCACAGAATGGGGCTGTACATCAACTTTCCAATTTCAAAGCTCCACAATTTTGAGATCCCTGTTTCACTTGATGAACTGTTCTGCAAATTACTGCAATCAGAATCAATGGTAATGTGCATCCATGCAGCACCACAGCACACTTTTGTCGGCATTATGGGCGGGGAGAAAACTCTTAGAAGAGTGAGAAACTTTCCCCAAGTGCTCACTGAAAAGCTTTCAAAGCCTGAACTGATTTTGAATTAAGTCTAGAACATCTTGCCTTTCACTCCAGTTTGCATCCCCTTTAGCCTAGTCATCGGGATTATTATGCATGTCATATATACTGTAGGCCTTTACTTAAGAGCAGTTGGTTTAGATAAAGACCTGCCATTTACAAAAAGCTCTTCTTTCCAAGGTTTCTGTTGCCGTGACACCTTGATCCAATACTTAGTTCTTTTTTAGCAATACATTCTACCACATCCACACTTCTTTTCCAGCAAAGAGAGGACTATGTATGATATAGATAATTGCAATCATTTAACAGCAAAGGAGTTGTTCCACCAAGCTTAGAAATGAATGCAAATTTATTGAATATTTGAAGACTGTAAACAAATTGAGTGCTTGTTTAGAGTGAGATTAAAGAAACTAATAAAAAGCAGGTTTTTTAAAGGGGGGGGCAAGAATGAAAGATTTATTCTGTTCTTCAAGGTGAAGCCTTGTTGTTTCTATGTGGACTATTTGATGTTTATAATTCCCATATCTTGTGGAAAGATTTCTTCCTGAAATCTGTCTGTTGTGCTTCCAGGCCTACCTGTAGGGCATCATGCTATGATAATGAATTATCTGAAACAATGACAGCATCTATATAGCTTTGGTTTATCTGGGACTCAGAGGCTGCCACACCACAGTTTTATTAGAAAGCATTCCATTCTGTTTTGCAACAAAAGACTATCAACGTGAGTTCATTTAACTGAAAAAGGAGACTCATTAGGAACATCTGTTAATATAATGGAATAAAAAAACCCATTATTTTAATTGATATTTGCTCACATTCTTCTCCTGACCACTCAGAGTTGTTCCGTACTGTGTGTTTTCTCTCTGGATGGCAGAGCTTTTAACCATCCCCATGGTAGACTATTCAACAGCATAAAATATATCACTACAGAGCTGCCCTGCAGTTTCCCATTTGTAATTCTATCCTATTACTTTCACTTCTTAGCTTTTACATCAGTTTAAATAATGCTTCTGTTTGTTGTGTTGTTCTTTCCATATACATATCTCAACTCCTTGGAGCTGAGATGTTAATGCCAACCTCATTTGTGTGTAGTTACATGTGCACGCGCGCGCGCACACACACACACACACACACAGAGATGTTGCGCTATTGTATATATTTAGATTTGAATGGCCCTCATGCAATATTTCAGCTGCAGCAATATTTCTCTCTCTCAGGGCTTACAGGTACTGCTGCATCCAAGGGCCCATTTCTGCCCATCAAATGCAGGTCTCAGAACATGCTCTTTGCTCTGGCCAGGGTGTCATTTGTGTAAGGACCCTGCTTGAGAGTAAGCACCTCTTCTCTCTCCCTGATCGCTGCTTCAGATCTTGAACCTTGCCTGTTTTGCACCATGCAAAACTTTTAACTTGGTAGTGTGGAAAGTTTTGCTTTCATTGTATTAGTGTAACTCAGTTATTTACTTACTTATTTGCATATGGCCAGAATATCAGCAAGATGCCTTTTTGAGATGCTGGATGGAATTCAACATCATGCCATGATGAATGTTCCATCTGCACATGCATTTCAGCTTGCCAGATGAACTGATTCTCCCTCTTGCTGCACACTGTTTTGGGGCTTCTCCTGACCCTTCTAGAGCTAATTTCTGGGGAGGGGGCTACATTATGACCTGAAGTACCAGAAACTAAGGGAACATGGTCATATTATTTGAGTATCAGTGCTGTCTAGTGGCTAGGATGGAGCTTTTGGAACTGGAGACCTTGCTTTAAATTTCCGCTCAGTCGTGGGCAAATCATTGCCTTACTTTTCCTTACTTTTCCATCTGTAAAATGGGAGGGGGGCTGATAACATTGGTAACCTGCTGTAGAAGTGAAAGAAAAAGAATTCTACAACACTCTGTACATGAAAAGGTATACAAGAATGAATACTGTTACCTATTGATCACCTCATCTGTCTCCTGAGAAATCTCTATGTGGGACAAGAAGCTACAGTTAGAACTGAATATGGAACAACTGATTGGTTCAAAATTGGGAAAGGAGTACGACAAGGTTGTATATTGTCTCCCTGCTTATTTAACTTATATGCAGAATTCATCATGCGAAAGGCTGGAGTAGATGAATCCCAAACCGGAATTAAGATTGCCGGAAGAAATATCAACAACCTCAGATATGCAGATGACACAACCTTGATGGCAGAAAGCGAGGAGGAATTAAAGAACCTTTTAATGAGGGTGAAAGAGGAGAGCGCAAAATATGGTCTAAAGCTCAACATCAAAAAAACCAAGATCATGGCCACTGGTCCCATCACCTCCTGGCAAATAGAAGGGGAAGAAATGGAGGCAGTGAGAGATTTTACTTTCTTGGGCTCCTTGATCACTGCAGATGGTGACAGCAGTCACGAAATTAAAAGACGCCTGCTTCTTGGGAGAAAAGCAATGACAAACCTAGACAGCATCTTAAAAAGCAGAGACATCACCTTGCCAACAAAGGTCTGTATAGTTAAAGCTATGGTTTCCCCAGTAGTGATGTATGGAAGTGAGAGCTGGACCATAAAGAAGGCTGATCGCCGAAGAATTGATGCTTTTGAATTGTGGTGCTGGAGGAGACTCTTGAGAGTCCCATGGACTGCAAGAAGATCAAACCTATCCATTCTTAAGGAAATCAGCCCTGAGTGCTCCCTGGAAGGACAGATCATGAAGCTGAGGCTCCAATACTTTGGCCACCTCATGAGAAGAGAAGAATCCTTGGAAAAGACCCTGATGTTGGGAAAGATTGAGGGCACTAGGAGAAGGGGACGACAGAGGACAAGATGGTTGGACAGTGTTCTCGAAGCTACGAACATGAGTTTGACCAAACTGCGGGAGGCAGTGCAAGACAGGAGTGCCTGGCGTGCTATGGTCCATGGGGTCACGAAGAGTCGGACACGACTAAACGACTAAACAACAATTGCAGGAATAACCTATCTGTGTATAGAATTAGAGATACACAACTAAAGCATTTGTAAGGAAAAGAGACACAAACCCACAAACCCTAAGTAAAATAAAATGAGACACTTAAAATCAAATGAGACACTTTAATTGCATAACAGCTTTAATTTTGTATTTTGGGTGTTTAGAGATGCTTGCACAGCTATTGCTGTAAATGAAACTGAGCCAACATCTTCTGAGTCAAAGGACAGCCTTTCTCCTTTGCCATGCATTTCCTGTGATCACCCCAATTTTATTGCCAGGTGGTGGTGGTGAATCCTTGAGACATTTGACTCAGGTTGAAAAGAAATAAAAAATATGTTGCTTGAAATATATCATAATTGGATTGAACACATCTGGAGGTTGTGGGGGCTAAGCAACATTGGCAAGGGAAGGAAGCACACAATTTCCCTAGTTTTCATAGATCCTTCTTACAGATGTTACTAATGTATGGCTCACAGGGAACTGTCCCCTATGTTGATCTAGTAATATATTTAATATGCTTAACCAAATGGAATCAATGAAACATATCTGTTACGGTACTAACAGATCAACAGCTTTTAGGAGGGGGCAGAGTCCCATAACCATGAAAGGAAGCTCAGCTGTCCATAGCTGCCAAGTTTTCCCTTTTCTCACGAGGAAGCCTATTCAGCATAATGGAAAATCCCTTTAAAAAAGGGATAACTTGGCAGCTATGCAGCTGTCATACACTGAGAATTAACTGGCTGTGTTGTTTTGAGATATAATTTGTTCAGATGAGGTTTCAGACACAGTTTGGTTACTTCAATCCCTAATTAAAACTGGTTCCTAGGTCCAGATCTCAAGTCTCATGAAGATTAATGAGGCCCCAATGTATATCTATGCCATTTCCAATAACCACTTGAAAGTTCTGGAGGTTTAATTGTCGTTTTGAGGGTGTGCCTTTCATGTGTCTTTGGATTACTATAGAACTGAGGAGGAAGCAATGATGTCCAGTATAACAACAGTGGGACTTCAGGGAAGTATGTACCTAGTATCAATCTATGTTGCCAGTTTAGACAATCTATGTTGCCAGGCTCTTAGGAAAACTCAGTGTGAGTGCCTTTCTATAACCATTCCATCTTATCCTTTAAAAAATCTTCCAGGAAGAGATGCACAAATGTAGGGTAGCTAATGGGATGCCTTCTAGATACTCCCATCAGCCCCACCCAATATAGCCAGTGCTCTGAGGATCTGGGAAATGTACTGTAGTCCAACAACACTTGGAGAGCACCATACTGTCTATACCTGCACTAGGTTGCAATGTGCATAGGGAAGGAACACTTCAAGTGGAGGAGAAAGCAAACCATATTGGCTGTTCCATTATTTCCCTCTTGTGCTTTAACAGTGTCATGCACCACCAAAGGGCTGATACTTTTCTGCATTTTGGCTTGCAGCTAACATTTTCGTTTACCCCATTTAAAACATTTCTTTATACTGTCCTTCATGAAAACTGAACCCAGGACAGTTGGCAGTGCGAAAAATGAAGCCCAGGTTTAATCTTACTACATCCTTCTGCTTTTTTTGTGCTCAGAATGGAGGGAGATTGTATTCCCATTTTATGATCAGGCTTCTTTCCCTAGTTGGATGGGGAAGCATTTCCAGCACTGTTTCTGTCTCCTTGCACACACTGCCAGGAGGAGACTGCAGTTTTCAGCTTGACAATTTTCTTTCTCTCCATCTGGTGAAGACAACATGTTCGCTCTCCCTTTTATGCTCTCCAGTCATAAAAAACCTACCTGGATCGAGTCAAGCTACTGTAGGGTGTTTATATTAAGGACAAGACAGTGAATCAAACCTGCAATGAGTATTCTGCCTGCCCGCCCCCCAACGCCGCCACTATTTTAGATGTGCCAGTCATAACAATCAGTTCCCCCACCACCACCTTTCAGCAGTCGCGACAGAAGATTGGATGAATAAGGTTGATCCCCCTTGCAAAACTTACATATTGGTGATTAAGAGCACAGCAGGCTCCAAAAGGTGACAACTTTCTAGCCGGATGTTACAAAGAGTCTCTGGGTGCGTATTAAAAGCAGCCAAGCAGCACTGCAAACCAGTAAAATATGCGGTGACCGGGCTAATTGCTTTCCCTGAGAACCGAATTGCCAGGCATTTATGAGGGCGGCGGCGGGGTGCAAGGGAAACAATTCGGCCCCTGACTCTAACCCAGCGTTGGGTTTGCTGCTGCTTCAGACGCCGGGTCTAGGTTGCTCTGTCCTTCGTCTTGCTTCAGCACCTTGGACAGCGAGCGGAGCGCCTGGTCCTTCCCCCTGCCCTCCTTCCCACAGACAGCAGCGCTCCTGTCTCATCTCCCCAACCTGCCTTTCAGCCGGCGAGGTTGGGTGGGAGCCAATCCCACCGCAGCGCTGCCCCGCGCATCCCCGCCTTCCAGCCTGCGACCACCAATGTGAAGGGAAGGGAGATGGGTGGGAGGCTTCTTTTCCACACCTCCCTAGTTAAAGCTTCTGGTATGAGGCTAGCGCTCAGTGGCGGGGGGAGAGGCACACACGCAGACGGGCGAGCAAACGCGCGCGCTGCTGGAGGGAGGGGAGCAGGAGGGAGGTGGCCGCGGGAGCGCTGTCCGGGGTCCTGAAGCGGGGACTGAGCGAGGGGTGCTCCACCTGCCGCCGCTTGGGTGCATGGGGAAGTGAGCCATCCCAAGTGCCACGAGCAAGGGGGAGGGCGAGAGGCGAATCTCACCCGGGGAAGCTCCTGCCACTGTCCTTTTCCAGCACCACCTCGGACAGGCAGCCGGTCAAAAGTGCCGCCGAACATACTATGGAACAGGAGAAATATTTACCCGAGCTGATGGCAGAGAAAGATACCTTGGATACCTCCTTTGTTCATGCGATGCGCCTTTTGGCTGAAGGTAAGACTTCGCTCGCCTCCCCTTAACGCGGAGATCTCTCTTGCTTTTCTCTTGTTTCATTTCTCTGCGTTGCTGCTGCCTACAGCAAACTGTTAGTCTCCGCTGCTGTCTTGAACCAAACTGAGACGGGTTAAGAAACGTGCAGATGCACATCCGTTGTTGGGAGAGAGGGAGAGAGCGCACGGCTCTTTCTGTGATATGATCTCAGATCTACATACAGGCAGTGGTTGCCCAGACAGAAACGGGTGATTGGGAACGACTTAATCGCATTAGAGATTGCAGTGCTCAGGCAAGTCAGAAAGTGCAGGGGGGAGAGAGGGGTCGAGTTTTGCTTTAGAAAAAACGCAGGAAATCCTCAGGCACTGTCTTCGCCTTGACACAGACATGCAAACGGGTGCGCAACAGTAATCTTAGCAGTGGGGACGGTATACTGGCAGCATTGCTTCAAGGTGCAAGGTTAAGCCAGAGACGCTGACAGGTTTCTGTAGAAATGCTGTAGGACAACTAGGGCAGTTTCTGTTCATGGCAAGACTCCGGAAGAAGAGCCACTTCCCTCTTCTAGCGTCAGTCCAGTTTGCAAATGAATAAGCAACAATTAGGCATGCTGTGAAATGTGTTGGACATGGCTGTTCTGGGAAGAAAGGGCAGACACTTAGGGAGAGAGAAGACTCAGGATTCTCCCCGGTTCTGCTCTGCAATAGATTTTTGGAGCTAGCATACAAAATAACTTCTGCTCCTCAGTATACTGAGCATTTCCATTGCCAAACACAAATGTTGCCAGTATCTTCCACTTAATAAATAACTACCAGGACTGTAGCCATGACGGTTGCTGCATTTCCATTTATTTTCATACTCCTAATTAATATTGAATTCTCTCCTCACTGAGTGAGCAACTGAAGTTGAGCTTTTGTGGCAGTTCCTCCACAGTTCCTCCTTTCATTTGAACAAGATGCTATTGTCTCACTTGAACTCATTACGTCTTGTGCTGTATGTATGTATGCTTTTTAATTTCATACTCAGCTATATATGGCAAGAGCTAAACCCATCACAGTGTCTATAATTCAGCAGTGCTTTCATTTCACTTCATTTGGTTCGTATTTGCCTTGTTGGGTTCACTCTGTCTTTCAAGGAGACGGAACAGGACTCTGTTCATCATGGAGTTCTACTGTGGGATTCACCATTTTGAGCTGTCAGCATTGCTGGTCAGTCACTAAATAAAACTTTGCAAGTTGTGCCTTTGTCTAACTGTTCTAGTCACATTAATCTGTGCCAAAAAAATTGAGGTGCAGAAGTATCATCACCAGAAAAATCTCCCTTGAGCTTTTGTTTCACTTTACTTGTATACTGTTTGTATACTTTACTTATATCCTTTATTTCTGCACTATTATTGTTTATTTAGCACATTATTGGAGGATATAAAGTATGAAGAAACTCTGGTAGGTACCGGTAAAGATGATTACGCTCCATAATTAGTGATAATGTTTAGATAAAAACAACTATACAGAAATCTAGGAATACATACAAGTTCTAACTTGATTTGATTTTTAAACACTCATAATCTGAACAGCACTAAACTCACAATGCTTAAAAGCACTAAACACGTTTGCTTAGCTGAGGAATCTTCAGGTCTTCTTAAATGACAACGTATTTATTTGCAAACCACGATAATGCAGTGCTTCTGTTGAGAATGGGAATGCTGATATGAATCAATGATGGATTTAATATACTTATAGTAGCTGCCTTTCTTCTATAGAGGGGGGAAAAACCATACCCATTTCTGCAGGAGATACTTTGGCACCCATGGGATACATTTAAGTCTTCTCTCTAACATTGTGGGTGTAGTTTTCTCTTTTCCCAGCAGGGGGAACTATGTACTGAGACACAGTGGGAGTCTCAAGAGAAGTGAGGGGTAGGGTAAGAGAGAGAGAAATAAGGGTGTGGGAAATTAAAATATACAACTATTCTAAAAGCCAAAAATAAAAGCAAGTCTATGAAATATATGTTCACAACTGCCTTTCCTATTAAGGTTAGAAATCAAGCTTTAGTAGCTATGGCATTTCTAGCCCATATGCTGTAGATGAACATATGTGAATATTAAAAAGCGACTAAGGTGAGCTGCCTATGAAAGCTGCAGAGAATGCTAATGTGGGATTCCCACCAGCTACCTGGCATTATCACTCAAAACACCATCTGTCAAGGTTTCTAGAGCCACGTTTTAGATTCCTTTAAAGAAAACACTACAGAAATTAAACTTTCATTATAGCGAGCATGTCTGCCTAGGAGACCACAAACTACATGAAGGGTAATGGTAAATGCCATTGCTTGCAGGCAGCCTTCTGGGAAGCATTATACCACCGTTTATCCAAATGCTCAGCAAATAGGAGACTACATGGCAATATTACTGTTGCATGCCACCCCAATCTCTGAGTGGTGTGAGATTCCAGGGGTTCCAGCCACTTACCAAGGGTTTGTGTTTCCTTTTGGGAATGAGGCAGGGCAGAGACTGTGGTGTCTTTATGATATATGCCAGCAGAGCCCCCTTTCCTTTGTTCTCTTAATCACCTCCACACAGGAAGCTAGCTTGGCTTATGTTTCAACACTTTCTGGATTCAGGGGTTAGAAGGATCTCACATACAGCCTACTCCCCACCCCCACCTCACCCCTCAAAACCCTCATAACATTACTTTTCTACTGGAACTATAACATTGCTATCTGCTATATTGGCTATTATTTGCTAATAGAGGGGTAGCCTTTTAAATCTCAACTTAGGAAGTCTTTTTACTAGTACAGTAATGTGTTTCAATTAAATGCACAAGTAAGGTTCTCTTTGTGTTTCAGGGCTTAAACTTGAAAGTGATTCTTCATGTCACTTGCTAAAGCTTGCAGTTTAAAGTCAGACAAGCTCAAGCAGAACTCTTAGGGATATGTGTAAAGAGACTTTAGGTTAAGGATATCTGATTAAATTAGGAAGAACTTCAGCATTTTCTTAGGTGCTAGATCTTCTGAGCCTAGGAATGACCATTAGTATACCTTGTCCAGTATCCATACTTTATTTTTGTAATGGCTAGTTCTAACACCCTCCTTAAAACCTGACTTATATTTCAATAAGGAAAGGTGCACTTATAAATGAAACGGCATCTATAATACTGAGCTCTAGTTCAGTTATGTTAATGGTAAGGATCCAGCATAAGGAAATATTTAACATCATTTGTAATTTATGAAGTTTGGAATGGCCCTGTATCAGACAGTGCAAAGACATAAGTCTGAAACCCCATACACTTTCTAGAGAGTACTTTCTATTGAATCCAGATGCTGCAGCTCAGTAACTTTGGACTAAACATCCACTCAGCTGAGCAGTTGTACTCTCAGTAGAAAGTGTACAGGGGAATGTTAATTTATCCACTTTGTTCTGTAACCAAAGTATGCAGTCCTGATTCCTACTGTAACCAAATATACTGTGAAATGTTAATTCTACAACCCTATGAACACTTACTTAGTTATAAACCCCATTGAATTTAGTGGGGCTTGCTCCTGAGGAGACATGCATAGGATTGCACTATTAGCTGCCCATATGCCCCTTTGGAATTTCTGTACAGACATACTGTATGTCTGTATCTACGCTTTCATACATTATATGGGCAAGCCCAGGGTTTAATGGTCTCACCACAAAAGCAAACTTCCTAGTGCCTGTTCTTTCTACCCTGTAGCAGTATCGTCTTTAAATCCTTTATATGTGATTACAGATGGGCAGAAGCAGGGGAAATATTCAGACGCTGTAAAATCTCAAATCCTAAAAGGGAACTTCTCCATACTAATTGGATCACATTATGCGACCACCTGTTGCAAAAGGCAGCATAATTACTGATCCTTCTAAGTTCATTGTTACCAGAATTAACTGTACAGTATTTTGCAGTTAACCTTTCTAGGTGGCAGGTAAGAGATCATTGTACATCATTCAACCACATAGTTTCCAGTGGCTATAAAGATATTTAAATACCCAGCAATGGGGATATTTAAACAGCTTATTTTATGTGCCATATTTTATTATTATTACCGTGGAACTTGGGGCAACTAATTCAGATTTTTATGTTGGGCACTGTAGGGCAAACCTTATGTCATTTCTGAGCAAGCGCATGTAAGCAAAGTGGGAGGGACCAGTCTGAAAACATGAATGGGAAAAAAAACCAGCTTGTGTGACACTGTCCGTATGACTCACTGGAATCTGCAGCTCCACTTTCTATTGTTTGTGGAAGTTTGCCTTCTCTATTTTAATTCTGTTTTTACATCACAATTTACCGTGATTATAAAACACAGCTGAAAATGAAAAGTTATGCAGATTGCAGGGTGGGGGGAGGATAATTTTATCTCTCCGTGGTCACTGCTGGATTCTAAATTAGATGTGCTGTGACTCTGAAAAAGAGATCTGAACACTCATGCAGAATTTACAGATAATATCCTCTCAATGAGTAGCTGTGCTCAAAAGGAACAAGCCATGTTCTAGTACAGGGTTGGGCAAACTTTTTAATGTTTAGAGCTGTAGTCCTTTAAGGTAATCACCAGGAGCAGCATACTGGTGGTGGAGTCAAATGTGGGTGAGGATGGACCTCAAAGTGCATGTGATCAGAGCCAAAGATGTATAGGGTCACTCTCTTTCTCTCTTCCTGGCACTCCTCTCTTTCTCTCTCTCTCTCTTCATATTTAGACAAAGAAGCTTGGGTGTTATTATTTGAGATCAGATTCCACCTTTGCAAAGCAACAGGAAGTGTGAATGATTCATCACTTCATGCTTCCAAGTCAAAGCTGAAGCTGGATGAAATACATAATACATATACGCCCCCCCCCCATTTCTCTTACTGCAGGAAGAAAATATGCATCTTTGATATCCACGTGTTCCCTTTGCACTCTGTTCATGCTTCTCCCCTTCCCTGTGCAGTGGACGCCCAATGCAGTATTTGCGAAAAATGATCCTCCTGCAGATATTTACATCCATTTCTTTAGGCTTATCAAAAGTCCCAGGGGATCTTCATGTGAGCTTATGCTTATAAATACCTTTCCAGGCTTGAAATGAGCATATATAACAAAAGCCAGTTATTCTGCACCCATGTTTTCTTAGCTTCACAGCCTTGTTACAACTGTACAATACAAGCCCTATGAAGAATGAATGGATGATGAATGAATGAATGTGATGCATGTTTATGTGTTTTTGTGTGAATGGATGGCTGGAGGTATGAAAGAGACAAAGCAACAGTGATGAATGGATGGATAGATGGATGGAATGTGTGACTGGACATGCATACATGGTTGTAGGGTAGGTGTATAGATAAGGCCTTGCTCATTTTTAGGTTTAGCACTGCCCATCACCAGCTCTAGCCCTTCCTACCATTGCTATGCAAGCTTTTGATCATCTTCCCCTGAGGTAATGAGGTCCTGAAAACTTCAAAACATTGCCCACTTTTGCCCTAGATGTGATTTAAAAAAAACCTTTAAACATTATTTTCTTCTTGAATATGTGGTATTGTGATGTGTGGACTCACAACTAAATATAATTCTATTACAGTACTCAGAGCTAGAGATTTGCATGCCATATAAGGTTTGCTTGACTCATTAATATATACTTCTGCTGGGAATCAAGAGGCTGTGATAAGGTCACTGCATGCAAATTATTTTCAACTGCAAGGTACACTGTTATGAAGAGTATGCCTTTCTTCTCAAAGAGAAAGGTTATTGCTTAATCCAGTGACCCACTGCCATTCAGGCACTTGCTATTTATTTGTGGATGGTTATAATTATCTTTAGCCTTAGCTGCAAGGATAATTTATTAGCTGATATTGTCTGTGCAGGGCTTGGAACAAAGATCAACTTATTGTAATGTAAGTTTACTTTATAATTCATTAACAGTTGATGACATTAATTCAGTGTAAGTGGATTTCCGAGTTTTTGCTCTTTTTCATATGTTACAGGCAGGAAGGGATCTTGCGTCAATAAATAGCTAGCAGTCTTGCTTAGGATTGGGGTACTTCTCGGTGGTAATGTATTCATTCATGCAAATGATTGCTTGGTGTTTCTTCAAGTGATGGAAGAACACATATGTATAAACTAGTCCTAATCTTTTATAATAGATGACTTAAATAATGCACCAACATCTTGAATCTTTTAGTTCTGCTTAAGTTTATTTCAAATCAAAAGCAACAAAGAATAATAAGTAGGAATACGGGATTTCATTCTTGATTAATTATTGAGTGGGGACAAATTCTAGGAGCAGACTGGGTTATTCAGTTGCAGCTAAAAGGACAGAGTGTTTTGTACTGCTCCATGCCACAGTAGATTGCAAGGAGAGTAGCTCAGTCGGTCCCACATTTAAACCCAGTTTTGTTTTGTTTTTTAAAGGATCAGGTAGTATCCCTTGGAGAGCTGTTGCTAGTTAGATGATACTGGGCTTGGCAGAAAAATGCCAGCTGGGTACAAGACAGCTTCCTGTGTTCCTTTTGGACCATGCATTTTAATAGGGAAGGGTTTGCTCCTTGCATAGAAAAGCTTTTGCTGTTGTAAACTAGTTATACCCTAAGTTCAGACTTGCTGGCTTTGTGGTTTAACATTGGTCCCTGTAGTCCAATGGTGTGTTTAAAATTCACAAAGCAAGCATGTATATTCAGGTTCACTTAATGACTCAGTGTTCAGTGATCTGGACTATGCACTCTGTCTTGAAAACATAAGAAGTGCCTTGCTAGATCCATCTAATGCAGTATCCTTTGAAAGAATCCCAACCAACATCAGGCATGGTCCATCAGAAATTGGAAAGTGTTGAGCCAACAGTGGACCCCTTCCCTAATATTATACAGTACACACTTGTGAAACAGTCTCATTTATTTCATTGGAAGAAATGGGAAGAAATCTGATCGTAAATCCTATTGTTACTTATTTTGCCATGATAATTGCATGCATCGTTTAAGTCAGCATACATACTCTTATATCCAGAAAGCGATACATTTTGTTGCCTGAAACTGTGCTTCCTGGATTAACATATTAAACACTTGCTGCACCATTCAGACGCCAAGTCTTGCCTTCAACTAGCGCAGGGCTGGAGAACCATTTCAAGGCAGCAGGATGGATGCTTCAGTCCCCCAAGCCCCTACTGGTAGGTAGGGCTGCCCACCTGCCATTTACTGAAAAGAACTATGAAGTTACACCATGCGGGCAAAGGCAGGGAGCCATGTTTTTACATGTCCTACATCTGACATCATATATGATGTATGATGTAGGGCAAGCGAGAGTCACTTGGCCGTAATGGCCTCCAGGACCGAAAGGTAAGGTCTACCAGGTCTGATTGGGCCCATTGGGCAGAGGTTCCTCCGTGCTGATTTAGTGCTTCTCTCTTCTCACCCCCTGAAGCAGATTCCTTTACCTTGTTGTGCGGCAGGGCTGGCCCTGATCTGACTTATCAACTCAGCTCATAATGTGTTTTCTACAGTTAAAAGGGCAGCTGCATCAATGCCACAGCTTGCAGTGTTGGTTCCCTAGTGGCAGTTAACCAAGGATATTGCTCCAGAATAGCAGCTGCTGCTATGCAAGGAAAGCCGCCATCCACACAAAGGGCACCATGAAAGTGCATCATCAAAGTGAGATCATGAAAGCAGGTGGAGGAGTTCAGAATTCCTCGCATAGAAGCAGAACTAGTGTGTCAAGTTATTCTGACAGGATTTTGCAGCCACTGGGTATTGCTGTACTTTAGGGGTAGTGAATGTAGTACCCATCAGATCTTGTTGAATTCCAGATCCCACCTTCCCCTGACAATTGTAAAATAATATCTGGAGGGTACCACAATTGTTACCCTTCATGCACTATATGGCAGAGAGGAAAGTATGAGGTCAAGTGATATTCTGTTTAGCTGAATAGACTTGCCTGGTTTACCTAGCAATGGTGGTGGTTTTCAAAATACCTACTACCAGGGAACTCTTTCAGTCTGCTGTGGAATTCATTGGTGTCTGGGACTCACTCTGGGGTGCACTTTCAGTTCGCATGGAGCCCTAGAAATGTATAGACAGCTTTGCCATCAGCCTAACCAAGCTGAGTGTGTAGCCTAAATCATGCCCAACACTACTGTGGCTGTAAAGTGGACTGACCACCAGTACTCTGGCAATGCCATTCAAAATGCTTTTTCATTTATCAAGGAACTTCTGCGAAGCTTCTGATGCTTAAAGTTTGAAAACCACTGCATTATACTTTATCACCTATAGTGAGTTATGTAATTGTTGCATGTAATCTGCATTTGCATATTGATGTGTGAGTTGCATAAAAGGCTAAATTGTAAGGAAGGTGATAACAAGAAAAGAATGTATAGATCACAGCCGGCCAATGTGGTGCCCTCCAGAAGTTTTGGACCACAACTCCAATCACCCTCAGCCAACATAGCCATCCATTGAGGGTGATGGAAGTTGTAGTCCACACATTGGCTACTTCTGATTTAGAGTAAACTTTGATTAAAATTTTCATAGCATCTACAATTAAACTGGCCATATTTTATTAGGAGGTGGCACAGTTTTTTCTGGACTGAGTTTATATATATGCACAGAGTATATATATGCACAGAGTAAACACAGATCCCGGGATGCCACATAATGACCACTTTTAAATTCAAGTGTTGTAGCTGTATCCAAGAATAAAGTGACTTGGAGCAGCCCTCGCTTGCAGAGCTTTGGAGATCTTGGAGATCCACAGAGTTTGGGTTGGGGTGGATGTTTGTATAGCCCTGCAGTAGTTATGTCTGTGTATTTCTAGTGGGGGAATTTAATAAGCAGACGAGCCTGTGAATGCCCAAGGTCTTCAGCTGTTGTGCATATGTACCTTTTATCTCTTGCAATGTTTCTGTTCCCAAGCTAACCATAACAACTTGAGGAATTGCTGGTTATACTGTCTAGTTTCCCCTCACCAGGCCTTAGCCAAAGGAGATTTCAGTATTAATGTTGTTCTGAAACTACTTACCACAGAGAAAGTCAAATAAATGCTATGAATGGAATCAATTTGCTACTTTGGCAAAAGAGGAATAAATGGGAGATTGCAGAAGGACAACACACACACACGCCCCCCGTAAATTATATAGCACACACCTCTTTTGAGAAGACATTCTTCCTTCACCTACGAAGAAGCATGAGAGGGGGGAAATGACCAGAGCTACATTTCAAAGTCTCTCTCTCTCTCTCTCTCTCTCTCTCTCTCTCTCTCTCTCTCTCTCTCTCTGTGTGTGTGTGTGTGTGTGTATTCCTTCCATCCCTCCACCAAACTGAATCCCTGAAATTCTTGAACTGACATGATACATCTTGTCAGAGCTACTAGTGGGCCACGCAAGGGCATGGGAGGGGATATAACTTCCCGGGTGAGGAACGTGCTTCAGTCCCTCAGGAGTGGAAGTGATGCTACAGTGCACTCCTTGGCAAGCTGCATAAATCACAGGGCTTTGCAGCATGGGAGGCACTGACAGAGAGAGAAAGGCACTGAACTGTGCAGTACAAGGAAGGACTCTGCTGCATCTCTGCCATCATTATTTCAGCCTAGAATATCACCCCCTTGCTATTCTGCAGGAACTTTCAGGCATTGAGATGCCAGGTGTGGGCATTGTATGAATAAATACTACACATTGCACAGCCTCAAGGCTGTGCAGGGGATGTTGCTGCCTGGATCAAGAACTTTATAACTAGTTGTTCTGGGAATCAAGGGTTCCCTTAATGTTTTCCTTACCATCATCTGAAGACCTTGAGCTACCTTATTACCTCTTTATGTTTCTTTGCCCTTGTTTAACTAATAATGTATAATGCCATTTATAAATGCCAAACCTTCAAGCAGTTTCTCAGAAATCCTCTATACTAATTACAGTGGAACCTCAGTTTATGAACACCTCGGTTTACAAATTTTCAGTTTATGAACGCTGCGGACCCATCTGGAACAGATTAATTCACTTTCCATTACTTTAAATGGGAAAGTTTGCTTCAGTTTATGAACGCTTCAGTTTAAGTACTCCGCGGACCATCTGGAACAGATTAATCCACTTTCCATTACTTTCAATGGGAAAGTTCGCTTCAGTTTATGAACGCTTCAGTTTATGAACAGACTTCCGGAACCAATCGTGTTCATAAACCGAGGTACCACTGTAGTGAAATCGGTCCCTGAGTGATGTTCCTTGTGCAGGCAAAACAGCAGCATCCACGAACAAGAAGGAGGTATGGAAAGGCTTGGGAGGACTCCAAGGTCTGCAGAAATAAAAGCCATACATATAAATGGTCTAGAAAAACAACTCGGGTTGAGGAAATGGATTGGAATATCCTGGAAGTATAACTAGCTACCTGGTTGGTTGGTTGGCAACCTGAACATGAGCCCTCCACATGGTGACATTTTGTTGCAGATCTACTTTTAAAGTTTAATGAATAAATCCCTTTCCGCAGCAAGTTATGTAATCTTTAAAAAGAATACTGTAAATTAATAACCAGTGCTGCCCCAAAACAAAGCAAATAAAAGTTTTGCAAATAAAAAAGGCGGTCAGAATGGTGGGAAAGAGAAAACATTGTAGAAATGTATCACATACACACACAGCTGACATGTGAGTTCCCAGTGTGGTCATATAGTAGCTTTGTAAAGGAAAATATTCATGTTACTCTTTCCATGAAAATGGCTCAACAAAAATCTGCATCCTGCAGTAATCTCAAGAAAACTTTGTATTTTTTGTTGAGCCATTTTCAGGAAGACACAAGATGAGCATTTTCCCTCAATTAAGATGCTATCAAAATGCATTGGGAACTTAGTATTTCTTACAGGTCTTTTCCTTTTTCCTTTTCTTTTTTGTGTAAAATTTGTACATATAGAGGATTCCTGTCATTGAATGGGTCATCTGAAATGTTTCATAAAATGAATCACAGAAAAGCACACATTAACTAGGACATATAGAAAATTACATTCCTGGCTGCCACTGCAAACTTCCCCTCCCACCAATGTAAGGTTTCCCACAGTCCTACATTCTGTTTCTTTGGTTTCTTTGGTTGTCCTGTGCTGGAATGTGTTATCAAGTTGATGTCAAGTCAAAGGTCTAAAATCTCTTACTGTTCAGAAACTTTTTTGTAACTACAGTTAGGTTGCAGGTTCGATCCCGCATGGGACAGCTGCATATTCCTGCATTGCAGGCAGTTGGACTAGATCAGGCATAGGCAAACTCGGCCCTCTAGATGTTTTAGGCCTACAACTCTCATCATTCCTAGCTAACAGGACCAGTGGTCAGGGATGATGGGAGTTGTAGTCTCAAAACATCTGGAGGGCCGAGTTTGCCTATGCCTGGACTAGATGATGCTTAGAGTCTCTTCCAACTCTATGATTCTACATATGATTAGGCATATGTGTCAAATTTCAGTCTACTTTATGATGTGATAGTACCTTCACAATTCAGTCTCCGCTTTCATTAGTAACACTGTCTCTCAACCTGGAAAGCCAGCCAATTGTTCAAAGAATGTTGAGAATGGAGATCTCAGCAAGATACTTGATGACAGAGTGTGAAAGTAGGCCTGCCATGTGGCAGTCGGAATCCAGATGCATGGCAACCCATGTCAGAAGTCAAGATTTTGGCAAATTTCCAAATATGGCAACCCTAGTGAAGGGTTCCTTTGGCAAATGCTTATAAAATGTCAAACGATCAGTAGTTAATTTGAAAGAAGAAAAATGTTGGATTTCTCCCACACACACACACCTGTCATTTCATATGGGGTGATTTTATTCACTTTTAGATGAGTGTTCATACAAAATGTAAATTATTGTTGCAGGAAGATGTATTTTATGGATTAA
Organism: Zootoca vivipara; assembly: GCF_965207765.1. Lineage (NCBI taxonomy): Eukaryota > Metazoa > Chordata > Lepidosauria > Squamata > Lacertidae > Zootoca > Zootoca vivipara. Next base: position 31,755,378 of record NC_142586.1, on the reverse strand, counting down.
CACCAGGCATAGCCCAATGAAACTTCAGAATTTCAGCTACATACGTATATTCAGACGAGAAGTAGGTTGTCCATGTGGAATGAAATCACAGTGCTAGTTTCCCAGGAGTGGCGTTACTGTCTCTTAACTAGAGTGGAGAGAAGGAGAGAAGTGGCAGTGGGGAGGTCAGCAAGGTGTAGGTGCAATGGCAGGAGCATTAGATTGGTTCTGCTGGAATGTCCACATCACACTGACCTCCCTGCTGCTTGTCCCCTCCCCATCTGTCTCCCAGTAAGCAGCAGCCATGGGAGCTAATGTTGCAGTTCTGTCTCACTGGGTGACTTGGAGCTGATTAGGACTGAGCCAAAATTAGCTCACATTGTCCGCATGTTCATGAATACACTCAGTTTTTTGCTCATTATTATTTATTACTATTGCATATATATCCCATTTTCCTCCAAGGAGGTCAAGCTGCTGGACATGGTTCCCCCACCAGACTAGCAGACTAGCAGATACAATTAAGATGTAGAAAATGGAGCCTTTCAAATTCAATGTTCATCAGACCAATATATTTCTGTGCAATTTTCAAAGGCTTCATTTTTTAAAAAGAAACCCGAAGGTATATAGCTAATAGCTAAATAAAGAAGGATTAATAACCTTTAATTTACACATTAAAGGAATTTAAAGGAAAAAGTCATTTACTTTTACCTCTTAAAATAGAATGCTCAAAAGCACTTAATGTCACCAGTCTAATCACAATGTTTCAAAAGGACTATAATTTCAGCCCTGATTTGTATCTTTGGCAGCATCTGTCTGATAGGAATTGCCGTTGTGATTATTTTTGTGCAAAATATATGCATGCATAAAGCACACACTGTGCCGGAGAGGTTAGCTCCGCAGTAATAGAAATCATTTGCAGCTGTAGCTTCTGCCAAAGGTTAGAAATGTTAAATGAAACCTGCTTTCATCGTTTGAAATTAAAGGAATTAACTGGCAGGTCATTTAAAATTCTTATTGGCAGCTGCTTTTATCTATTATATTTAATTAATCAAAATGTAATGGAAATCTTCTAGAGTTGCCTATTAAGCTTTTGGGAGGGGGACCACCATAATGCAGAAGTCAAAATTATATATATATATATATGGGTTTCTTGCTTTAGGAATGAGTGGGGGGGCAAACATCTTACATTTGCATTTTTATAACTTTCCTCACTTTTCCATTTGATTTTCATTTAGAACTTTTCTGCTCATCATCTCCATTCCATTTGCCATTGCACTGAACTCTTCTCCCTCGTCTGTCTCTATCACTCCATTGCTCTCGTGTTTCCTCCTCAGCGCGCTTCTCTTTTTGCCTCTCCTAATTTCCTCCACTGTTTCTTTATGGATGCTTATTGCAGTCGGTTAATGAGATATCTCCCAGAATGAACAAAAGGATTGGAGAAATAAGGAGATGGCTGATTAGAGAAAGAAGAGAAAGAAACAGCTGAGCATTGCTGCTAATTTTTAATTACTTCACATCTTCAGTTCTAAAAATTTTCTGTGCTTCAGCATGCCTCTACCATCACAGCAAATCCAGGGCCACAGGGTGTAATGCAAGCTGATTTTTCTTTGTTTTCTCTAATTAGGCTTCTCTTTCTTTTCTCACTGCAGGATGCCTGCTCTTTAGTTAACAGTAAAAATGGTTAAGGATGCAGCCCTAAACAAACTACCGCTGGAGTAGGTCCTACAGAAATGGATGAGGCCAATTTCTAGGCTGACTTGGTCAGCATCAAGCTGCTGTGTACAAAATGATATTATTTTACAATCTCCTTGGCCTAGCAGAAACGTCTCAATTCTCCTTTTGCTGACATTTTATGTACTTCAAATTACTAGCGCGTATTTCAAAGCGTTCCCTTGCTTTCTGTCTTGTAAGTGATAGTGCTTCAGAGAGACATGGCGCTCTCTCGCTGTGTGTGTGTGTGTGTGTGTGTGTAGCTCATGAGTTATTCAGCACAAAGTACAAACAGGAATTAGTAACAGATAATGGTAAATAAATACTTCATATTTTGTTTGCCTCTTGCTATTACAGTCATACCTCATGATATGTCCACTTCATATTACGTCTTTTCAGGTTATGGACGTGCCGAACCCAGAAGTCCCAGAACGGGTTACTTCCAGGTTCGGCGCATCCGTAACCTGCACGCATGCGCAGCAGTGCTAAATCACACTTTGTGCATGCGCAGAAGTGGCGCATTGCGTCACTCACATGCTCAGGTGCGGCACTTCATGTTGCAGCCTTTTCATGTTGTGAACAGGCTGCTGGAATGGATCTCATTCACAGCATGAGGTATTACCTAAGGATAGGGCTGGAACCAGCACAGTTTATCTAGAAAAAGAGGTGCCAGAATTCACCGTGAACACCTCCTTCATTCTCTTAGAATGGTAATGGCGCCCACCTGAGAAGTGCTGGAACTGAGTTCCAGTGAGTTCCGCCTGAAAAAACACCACTGGCTGTATCCAATGATAGCTTTGCCTTAGCAGAAAGCACTTCCCTTAATATAAGCCAGGGCACCTGATTTATTCCAGTCATTCCTACCTACCACAGTCCATCACACCATATACAGTACTGTTCTGTTCCAGAAGATTCCTCAATCTTCAGGAACAGCTTTTATTGGGGGGGGGTTGCAGGGAGGGATAGGCAAAACTAGGGTGCTCCACCTTACACAAGCAGAAGTGCTTTCCCCTGGCACAAAGCCACCACTGGATACAACCTATGATGACAGCATCACAAGACATACACCCTAATTTTAGCCACCTCACAACCCAAAGCATTTTCTCCTCCCTAGCTTGAGTGCATTTTGTGTTTTGTTCAGTATAGCTGTTAACATGAAACTCAGCCTACTAAAATCTCCAAGCCTAACTGCGTGTTATTTCTTATCGCTATCAGTTGCTCTGTGTGAACAAAAGGGCAGAATACTAAGGAAGGAAGATCTTAAAGCTTAGTGTGCACCTTTAACCTGATCCAAATAAGGAGAGCCATAAATGAAATCTGGCATCCATGCATGTATCACTTGCTCCAGCAGGGACTCTGAGCATCTGCTGGATGTGCACTGAGATGCCCGCTGAATGTGTGTCTGAATGTAGATGTCATATAGCTGCATAATATTGTTTTCAGTAGGGTGTGCTTTCAAATACATACCTCTGTCCATATTCTGACACAACTCCTCATGGGTTGAGTAGAATCTTTTGGATGTGACCAGAGTTGTCTTTGGGTTCACACTTAAGTGGCCTGCCATAAAAGGTGTAATTTTAATTCAGGGCTCAGCCTTAAAATCTGTTTGAAATGCCAAGGTGCATCCACAGTAACAGTCAAGGATGGGGAAACTGTAGCCCTTCAGGTGTTGTTGTCACCAGGGTAAATGGTAAGGGATGATGTGAGTTATCCAGCAACATTTAGAGGGCCACAGGTTCCATATCCCTGGTATAAATAGAAAAAATTCCTTCAAAATACTCATTCTTACCCAATCAGCAAAGTTCTTAAATTAAAATCAGTGGGTCTAACAATACTATAATAGGTTGATCATAGCGTCATGCAGACCTGGCCTACTCTGTCCAATGATCTTCTTTTGCGTCAAATAAAAAATGTACCCATTAAACAAATGGAAGTAGTAGGAGAAAATAAAACAAAAGGCCATGAAAGAAGATTACAGTGGTACCTCGGTTTATGAACACAATTGGTTCTGGAAGTCTGTTCATAAACTGAAGCGTTCATAAACCTAAGCGAACTTTCCCATTGAAAGTAATGGAAAGTGGATTAATCTGTTTCAGACGGTCCGCGGAGTACTTAAACTGAAGCGTTCATAAACTGAAGCGAACTTTCCCATTGAAAGTAATGGAAAGTGCATTAATCCGTTCTAGACGGGTCCGCAGAGTACTCAACCTGAAGCGTACTTAACCTGAAGCATGGGTGTAATTGGTTCCGGAAGTCTGTTCATAAACTGAAGCGTTCATAAACTGAAGCAAACTTTCCCATTGAAAGTAATGGAAAGTGAATTAATCCGTTCCAAATGGGTCCGCGGCGTTCGTAAACTGAAAATTCGTAAACCGAGGTGTTCATAAACCGAGGTTCCACTGTATATGTATTTCTCATTTATTCAAAACAGATTCCTTTCTCTCTCCCCCCTCCACCCCCCTCTGTCAGATACCAAATCTAGGAATCACTGAATGAATAAACTGGGATTACTGGTAGGTGACTACTACAAATTTAAAACAAAAGCGACAGCATCCAAAACACCATAAAGCTAACGATCCTTCTCAGTGCTCAGATGCAAGTCACCAGGGGAAACATGATGCTATAATATAGAGCCATCTGAATAATATTGATTGCAGTGAAGATACATCACCCATTATTAAATTTTCCTTTGCAGTGTCCGTCAGGTCTCTTATCCTTCTTGGTTAAATTTATTACTCCAGCATTTCAGTGTTTCTTTGAACTGCACAATAGAATGGACCATGTTTTGAAGGCTTTGAAGGAAGAGGTTCAAAAATAAAATGCACAATGCAGCTGAGGAGAGTATTGGGCACTCAAGTTTAGGGAATTAACGTTAGATATTTATGAGAAACATAGCTGCCAAGTTTTCGCTTTTCTCGCGAGGAAGCCTATTCAGCATAAGGGAAAATCCCTGTAAAAAAAGGGATAACTTGGCAGCTATGATGAGAAAACGAAATCCTTGCTTTGGTGTTTGCCAAAAACACATCCCTGGGGGCATGTTGGGCACTCCTGGGAAGTCTCACTGCAGCCATTATGCATTATCCACCAGCACCTGCCCTGATCCTCCGTCTATGGTTTGGTTTGGAAGCCACCATTATGGTTTCCAGCAATGTCCCAGAAGATCCCCACATTAGGAATATTGTTGGGAAATTTATATGCACTATTCTTAATCCTTGTGCTGGTACAAAAATGTAATTGAATTCTGCTCCGGACATTTTAAGATAGTATGGCAAGAAATCTGTGAACTAAAGTCCAATTAGTACAGTGGTACCTCATGTTGTGAATGGGATCCGTTCCAGCGGCCCATTCACAACATGAAAAGGCCGCAACATGAAGCGCCATATCTGCGCACGCACGTGACGCAGTGTGATGCTTCTGTGCATGCGCAAAGCATGATTTAGCACTTCTGCACATGCACACAGGTTACGGACGCACTGAACCCGGAAGTAACCTGTTCTGGGACTACTGTACTGGGTTCAGCGCATCCGTAACCTGAAAAGATGCAACATGAAGCAGACATATCATAAGGTATGACTGTATTATCATTTGATCATGTGGTAGTTGCAGTGATCATATGACGAATCTAGGGATGTGAATTAGGTGTACAGTCGAAGCCCTCTGGAATTGTATTAAAGAAATAAAGCTGCAAACAGAGCTATAAAGTAATGAATAAAACTCTTAAAAAACTGTATCAAAGAAAATATGCTTTCAATAAAGCTCCTTCTCCTGATTGTTACATACGCAAGAAGTAGTACATTTTTGACCCAGTCATCTGGAACAGCTGAATTCAGACACATACCCAGCTATGATCAAATCTACCATGAAGTGCATAATTGCCTACTCTCATTTCAACATCTGTGCAGAGACATAAGATGATTTTGCGGTGCTGTGGTAGAGTTTATGATGCTAAGCAAGAATGCTTAGTAGGCTTTTCTAATGTGCTTTGGAATAGTTTGAGGGATGTGTGGGTGGAAATACTGGAACATTTCAATGTAGGCTTGAATGAGCTGCAATCCATTTACAATATGGAATGTCCTGTTTGGAAAAGTAAATATTTTTCTCCCCCAATTTGAGTAAAGTCAGAGATGTGCCCTGGATTCCACCAAATCCCTGGTTGCAGTTTCTTTTCTTGTTTGGATTTATGTTTTATACATGAAACATATAGAAGGCTTTGTTTATTTGATGCGCCTCAAGTTCATTCATGGTGCTAAATCAGTTCGGCTTCCATCATGCTGTGATTGGGAAGTTGTAGCAAAATGTTCAGGCAGGTAGCAGGACATCCTGTCTGGTGAAGAATCTAATGATCAGGAGGCATGCTTCATCACTGATTTAAATGGGAGCCATAGGAGAGTTACTCAAAAGCTTGCAAAATGGTGCCCACAATTGCTGGAAAGTGCAGTTGTCTATAAGGTCCAATTCTATGGCTCTTTAACTATCCATGGATTTCAGCAGTGGGGTGGCAGGTAAGTGCTGCATTTAACTCTGGGTGATTCCAGATGGTTAAATTCGAAAATGGGCAACTGGGATCTTCTTTTTCAGGTTTTCCCTAGAAAGGATACATTTGGATTAAGGGGTGGGAGATATGGACTGGCATTCTGATGTCAATGACGTTGTGCGAATGTTAAAATAAGAATAATAAAAATCTTGCATGCACAATAATTGCACAATAAGCACCCATGTGGAAGCACCCTCCGTGGTCAAGGGAGAGTGTGTTCAATTCAAACATTGCTGCACTGCTCTTTACCCAAGTTTTCAATTGGTCTGAAAGACTTTGCACAAGCTCTTTTCAAGCTCTCTGCTCTTTATATGCTACAGTCGTATTCAACATGCTTCTCTGATGGTCACATAACCCCATAACACATCATGTTGCTGCACTGTGAGAAGCTATCCACTAGCTTTTGTACAAGAGTTCACGGATTTTGTTTTATGTCTATGGTTCCTGGAATCCATCATGGCACAGGTATACTCACCTGCTAAATTAAAAAGGGCACCTATATCAGCCACCACCTTGCTCGCTCACTGACAGAAGCTATTTGCCCCTCTCCCCTGTTCAGAAGTGAAGGGAAAGTGGGTGTCAAGTCCTGAAATGTAGGGATATTTAAGGGGGCATGTTCAATGTCAAAGAGGCTAAGCCAGTGCAAACATGAAATGTCTCTCATGTATTGTGAATTTTCAGGGGCTATTAACTGACTGCATCTGTGTGGCAAGCAGTTTGTGCACATAGTAACTAGTCACATGATGGAGACCTTACTGTCTCTAGATTTTTTTTATTTTATAATCAATTTTGCCATATGGCTTCATGATACAGCAGCCTCCACAAGGACACTTGTTCAGCAGAAACACTCTGTGTTTCCCGTTATTTGTATAGCACGGCGGTACTGATTGTTTACATAGATTAAAACTTGTGCATCTGTTTCTGTTGCAGCTGTGTGTGTTTGTGGTGTTGCAATCTAGTCTAAGGTATGAGAGCCTTCTATGGTGGCCATCTGAACAGGGCAGCAAATATGTTTGTGTTTGTTGGGGGAGCATAAAGTTGCTCTACAACTACTGCGTCAGGACACAGTGTTGGGTTCCAGCCTTATCTAAAGCAGGTGACAAGAGCAGCACTGACAACATGGTAATATATAGGGGGAAATGCTTAAGAAATGGGTCCCCAAATGTATGTTTGGGGTAAAGGTGAGCCCCTCCCATGTTCAAAAAGGTTGAAGGCTGCTGGTCTAAGGTATAAGATTCTTGAACATTAGCCAAATTATACCAGTGAAAAACATTAATCTGTGTGAGTGAAAACTCGCATAAGTGGCTTATGACAGGAAGTATATTAATTCCAGGATTATACTTCTCTCATTTTCATTCTTTTGAAGATGCTGAACAGGTTTTTATATACTTTCAAACTGGGTTATGATACAGCATTCCAGCTGCTCTTAAAACGTACTTATTTAAAACTTCAAAGAGAGAAGCTAGAGTTTCAAAGTAATGTCATGGGGTGTCTTTTTTCTCAAGTCACTGTGGGATTTGAATTTTTAAAAAAGCAGGGATGCTTGGTGCTCAGGCCACTGAACAGGAGGGGAGTAATAGATTGAAATAGATAGAAATAGGTAAGGTAAATGATACCCTTCAGACACAGGCAAGATGCCTCTCATAGAGCTGACATGGGGAAAATTTGATCTTTCTGCAAGACATTTGTGAATGCAGAGCTGAAAGTTAACATGAGAAAAATGTGAAATTTGATTTTTAAAACTGTGTGGTGTAATGAATAAAACAACTTTGCCTCTGCTTGTGGAGACACTATAAAGTAAAAGAAGAAAGGTGGCAAAGGTGGCAATAAACGTGGCAAGGGATCAGAAATGGCAGAAAACAAAGTTACTATTTGCTGAGTATATATAATCCCATCAACGTACAAGGTGCTTGACAGAGTAACATAAACAAAATGGCCATTTCCACTGAGGTAGTGTCCTTCCTCCACATCAGAAAACCTCAAGTGAAATTTGGCGCAGCATGGTGCCTAATTTGGCCACCAGGGAATTCAGGTGCACAGCCGACCCCTAGCAAAAAGTGGGCTTGAAATTGCCTCCCAATGAGCTGATAGGCACTGACTTCAAGACTGCTCATCAGCAGCTCTTCAAAGAATCATGCAGAGCCATTTGCAAAACCTGCATGGTGCTTTGAAGTCCTAGCGATCATCACCCGGCCATTGTCTGTTCTACCAACCAGGTCAGGTCCCCCATCCCTGTCCTCCAACCTGCATGCACATACACTCTGTGCAGAAGTTGAGATGGAAATGATGAGGTCTGCTGTTGCTTTGACAACACCCGTCTCGTCTCCCCTGTTGCTTTCATTCTACATGGACATATCTATGGGACAGGAATGATGATAAATACAGGGTTATATTGTATGCTGCCGCCAGGTAGCTTCAGTGGTTGAGGTCATGTTTCTCTCACAAAAGATTCAACTGCAGTTAGTACAATCTCATTATTCCTTTACCCCACTGGCTGTGAATCATTCCTGATTCATTCACCTTCTACATAACGGGAAGAGGGGATTGTCAAGGGTACATTTCATAGTCCTCTCTCTGCATGTGTGGCACCTGCTCCTGATTCTTCTTGTTGCTATAAATTTGGGCTGCTCTTTCAGCAAAGGAGTTGAGTCAGGGGCAGTCCTTCTCCCTCTGTCTCCCTCTCTCTCTCTCTCACCAGCTCGCCAGCAGGACAGAATTGTTCTTTGTGAAATGATGTTTTATTAACACACCCTGTTGCTCTTCAAACTCAAAACAGAAGGGCAGCAGGGAACCTCTACCTCCAGCTTGAGATTCGGTTCATTTGACAGGGCCTGGGGAGCACTGTGGGAATGGCATCCGAATGAGTGCGCTGGCACATTAACTTACTCTCTCGGGTTCCCTTCTTTTGATTATATTGGGCCTTCCAATCTTCATTTAACCTTGAGCTGCATGATTCAGGAAAGAAAGGAAAGAGGAGGCTGAAGCGAAGCAGGACAAAAGACCTGCCCACAAAAACACGCTGTCAAGGCTAAAGCTTGTCATCGCAGCTATTGAATCAAACACTTCAACAGAACAATAAAATGCACTGCCATTCCCTGAACTGTGCAAGCACACTTTAATTTGTGGTATTGTGCGTATTTTATTTAAGCCAGACTTCTCATCCAGCCATCTCCCCAGCTTCCCTTTCGTGGGGCCATAGTTTCTGTGATCATACTTCATTATTCCTGATGCAGATTCTTGGTGTTTTTGCAATTTTTCATACTATGGACAGGACCGGCTCTTTCATGAGGCAAGGCGAGGTTGCTGCCTCAGGGAGTTGTTTTGGGGTGTCACTTATTTTGTGGTTTTTCTGCCAGGGCAGGAGAGAACCACTTGAGGAGTTTTCTGCCTTGGGTACCAAAATAACTTAATCTACCTTAGATGCTATGCACCTTGCTGTGTGTGTGTGTGTGTGTGTGTGTGTGTGTGTGTGTGTCTGTGTGTCTGTTTATTTGCTGCTCCACCTCAGACAGCAAAGTTTCTTGGGTCACTCTTAATCAACTAATTATTTTGCACGACTGTTTTGCTGACAAGACGTCATGAGGGTTGCAGCCCTAAGGCTCCATAAAACGTGGCACATATATACCGTAGTCCTCTTTAATTTGGGGGAGGGGCAGTGGGGGCCTCACATATGGAGGTGGCAACATCAACATTGTCAAATACCTTTTCTTCAGCTGAAGAAAAATGACATTGAAACATATCCAGTAAGAAGAAAGGGGGCCCATCCAATGAGCAATTGGTTCTTTTAGAGACTTAAAAAGGTCCTGCCTGAGATCAAGGGAAGGGTATGGCTAGAACCATAGTTTAGGTATGGCTAGAAAATCACTGCCTGAAACTCTGAAGAGTTGCTGCCAGTCAGTGTAGATAGTACTAAGTTAAATGGCAAATAGGGGTGATAAGGCAGCTTCCTGTATTCCTATATACAGAACAGCTTCCAAGTTAACAAAGCCCACACAATTCAGAATTTAGCCACTTATCTGCAATAACAGAACTATGCATTTTAACCCAAATTCCATTTCAGATGAAATTTGATAGTAACCCTTAAAAGAGTATAATTCTGGCCACATATACAGAAGACAATGGCAGGTTGATTTAGGGCAGGCACACCCAAACTGCGGCCCTCCAGATGTTTTGGCCTACAACTCCCATGATCCCTAGCTAACGGGACTAGTGGCTGGGGAGGATGGGAATTGTAGTCCAAAACATCTGGAGGGCTGAAGTTTGGGGGTGCCTGATTTAGGCGAATCCTGATCACTAACACACCATCTGTGTATGACCATCATCACACAAGAAACCCAGGCCAGTATGACTCTCTTTCTCATAAAGTTGTATTAAATCTGCCCATGTCTTTCTTGGTGACCCTTTCTTTGTAGCAACTTTCAAAGAGGTGGCCATGTTAGTCTGTTGTAAGAAAAAAAGTGGCCACTTCACCAGATATGTGAAGCCTTACTTCTCATTGGTGGCTGGGAGATGGGAGGCAGAATGGGGCCAAATAGCTATGAAATACAAAAAGTAGAGTGACAATCCTGTAGCAAAGGAATTATTCACAACAGCGTTAATTGGTGGTGCTAACATATTCACTTCAGTTTTGCTCTGTTAGCTGTATGCAGGACAGGGAACTATTCAAATGAAATAGATAGAGAGCTTAAAAAATTGATTTGCAGTCTTTCGATATGCCTGGTGTTTCAACCTGTCTGGAATATTTAAGAATGGCTGCAATCTATTTCTTATATATGCTTTAGCATCCAAAGCAGCAGAGAATATAGGGAAGTAGGAAATGGATGCTACCATTTTAGAATCTTGTAAAAAAGCAATTCAAGGATTGTAAAAGATTGAGTTGATAACATCCGTTTCTCCCAAGAAATTTGCATAAAATAGCAAAAATGTTAAATCACTTTGAAGATTAACATCTCAGCATATGAGGTCATATGAACTTCAGGGACTGGTGTTTCTGTCTTATTTAACAGCCCCATGAATGTGACAGAAGTATATTAATAAAATTTGCAGAGGATCCTAGCCTGGAATAGTGTTATGATAATGGGGAAATCAAGAACTTCTCTGTTTGGAGACAAATTAGAAGTGTGTGCAGGAAATGACAAACCTTTTATTATGTCTCATAATGCATGCGTTTCATTAGAATGGGATTTGAATTACTGTACTAAAAATTACTGTTGAATTACTGCTTCATCATGGATTTGAAAAACTTTCATGGGAAAAAGACTTTGT